>NC_137815.1:49627521-50087521 GCF_963921795.1 Nannobrachium achirus
TAAACCCCAAACAGCGTGTCTTCGCTGTTGGGTGGAAACCTCATACCGGTATGTCCAGAATATTATAGAAAGCAGATCTACAAGCTCAAAACGGATCTGCTACTTTTGATGTTATGTGTGACACTGTAGTAGTGTAGTATGATCCAGTTGGGCGTTAATTTACGAAAAATCGTAAAAAAGCTGGAGATATGGAGATAAGAGGTTTCTGCCCGATAGGGACAATATTGAACACTACACAAGTCAGACCAAACTGCCCGATAGGGACAATATTGAACACTACACAAGTCAGACCAAACTAGACAGCAGACGTAAGACTCACAGCTTCATATGCATGAGATGTCCCAGTGTGAAAGCTGTTGACTGCCACCATAGTCACAATAACAAGAGGCATGCTGGTGGCTGAGGGCGGCGGGTGTTGGGGTGAGGGCGGGAGACAGATAGGGGACGTTGTGTGCAACAAACAGAGGTTGCTAATTGGCTCTCTTTTATCATGATATGCTGCGCAGTTTGAGTCAAAGGGTTCTTGAGGGGACTCGATCGAGAGAGTGTGTTTGCAAAACAATAGCCTCTATTGTCATGCTAATATATTTCCAGCAGTCAAAATGGGATTTCAATTAATTAATGTTTGTTACTGCTTCTGAAGAATACTTTCTTTGTTTTGCTTCGTGCTTTGTTTATTTGTTTCCCCAAATCTCTTCTATGGAGGGGGCAGTGGCTTGTTGGTTGGAGTGACTGGCACCACCTAGTACAGAAGTGGTTTGGTTGGCAAACTATTTTGCATTCTTTGTAATTATAAACTACCTATACGTATACGGTTGCGTATATCTTTCAAGTGTCAGGAAATCATAGAAAACGTCATGCCGTCTGTGAGGAAGCTAAAGGGCTTTGCACACAGGACCGTTGCGTATTTTCCTTTGCTGCATGATTAAAACACATATTAGATTTGGTGTGCAATGCTGTGCGGATTCCGCACTGCGGATCCAAAAAGGAGTAATAATCATAAAAGGAGTCAGTGAGTTTTTACCGCAAGCGAAAAGACGCACAAATCGAACTGGGTTCGGTCGGGAAACAAAACGCACTGCCGCAGCCACTTGCCGCACGGCAAATTCGGAGCAGGTGTGCATGAGGTCATAGAGAATCATTGGTTTCTTTAAAAAACATTTAATCGTCTGTTTGTTCCGTGCAAAAAAATCTTGAAGAAGGCGGTTGCAGAACGCAAACCCAATCAGGAATGGGCTAAAATGCCATAGGAATGCTGCCAGAAGCTGGTTCCTGGCTATGAGTCACGTTTGCAGCAGGTCATAATAGCAAAAGGGATTATCTGCCAAGTATTAAAGACACTTGTCATGAAGGGTTTTAATAATTATCACACTGCAATTTAATTGAATTCAATATTAGTTTATTGATAATATTAGTTGTGTGGGGTCAATTACATTCTTCTTGTTTTGATTTGTTTATTTCATACAGTTTGTTAATTATGCCAATACACCAGAAAACCTGTAGTACCCAGTAGATCTGCTCATTTTGTTGAATTTTCGCCTATTGTGACATGCCCAGAATAGTGATGCTAGGTTTCATGTGGATAAAGAGGTTGTTTTTGGGAGTAATTCAAATCTGGGCGTCCCAGTTAATCAGGTAATCTTTAATGTCTTTAATGATTTGCTTCTGTTTCTCTGTGTCTGTGTCTAGCTGGTAACGCAGTGCAATGCCAGATTCGTCGAGTGCTTCAACGCTCAGAAGGAGTGCAACAAAGAGAAAAATCGAAATTCCTCTGTGGTGCCATGTGAGTTTCTCGCATCGATTTCATGCTTATTAAATCTGAAATCAAATCGTCTCCCACAGCAGCAAGTAAGCAATGGAGAGTTCCCAACAAACAATAGAGGCTTGTGAGTGATGGGGGACGTGCAATTAATGCAACAGTGATTATCACCTTGCAGTGTGTACGCTTTAACAAACAAACATATTGGCACCTGTGTTTGTCATGAGACGATACAGTATGTGTGCGTTCGCGGACACACACACACGCACGCACGCACGCTCACACGCACGCACACACACACACACACACACACACACGCACACACACACACACGCACACACACACACACACACACACACACAAAGTAGGCGAGTCTACCACAATGCATTAAATGCAATTAAAAATGAATTATCCGGAAATGTTTATGCATAAAATATAATTTATATGTGGAAAACACTGATTACTGATTAGACTAACGTATTGTTTTCATGATTATTTCCTGTCTCCAATCACGGTTCACATTCAGTTGCTGTTATACAACATGTTGAAGTTATTGCTCTGAAAAAGACAAGTATGTCGTCACTGTCGGGGAGAAACCTTGTATCTCCAAGTTTCAAATTTGTAAATTTCTCCGTAAAGTAAGGCCCTGGTTCATCACACAAGACTATTGCACAAAACTAGTGAAAATAGCTGATCTACAAGCACACAACGCCTCGCACCACGAGGCGTTGTGTGCTATTTTCACTAGTTTAGATCATTTTTAAAACGATAAATACAAAACGAACGGTTTTGGACATCAAGGTTTCCAACCGACAACGACAACTGAGAACTCTCTGCAACCTGCTAGGACATGCAGCCGATAGCAATGTGACCAGCTGTTTCTGACACTATTGATAAAGTCTGTCTGTCTGTCTGTCTGTCTGTCTGTCTGTCTGTCTGTCTGTCTGTCTGTCTGTCTCACACTCTCTCTCTCTCTACATCTATCTTTTTTGTATCTTTATTGCTTCCTTCCTCTCCTTGAACAGCGGAGCGAGCCAGAGTAGGCTTGGCACCTTTGCCCGGCATAAAAGGCACAGATTACATCAACGCATCTTACATCATGGTGTGTACCTCCTCCTCCTCCTCTCCCTCTGTTGATCATTAACCCGCTCCTCCCTCTCCGTGAACCCGGCTGGGGACAACTCAGCTCTCCATAGAGCAGTGTTTCCCAATCAGTGGGTCGGGAGTCGGGACACATTTTTATGGGTCCCTTAATTTTAGTTTTTCTACATTTTGTTTTTAATTATCATTTCAAAACATTTTCCATTCCCCAAAAATATTTTTTTTTTTTACAATTTAACCTTTTTAATGTAAATGTCATTATAGAGATCTTTCACCCAATAGAGCAGGGGTCTTCAACAGGGGGTCCACGGAGGTACTGCAGGGGGTCTGCGAAATAATTGTTTAAAAAAAAAAAAAAAAAAAAAAAATGTCAATGATTACTATGCAATTGACAGATTGTTGATATTATTGACATTGGTTCTCAGTTAATAAGTAGTATGTTTAGAATTGGTAGTGGTACGGCCCACCCTGCTCGCTGTAACTTGTACATGTTTAAAATAAAAAATATGTCGTAGCCCCAACCCCTACGAGGTGGTAGGGGGTCCCTGCTCCATCTCCCCATCAGTTTGGGGGTCCCCGGCCTGAAAACGTTGAAGACCCCTGCAATAGAGGGTATGCATGTGACATCATCATCATAACAGGAAGTTATTGAGTGACAAAAAACTACTTTCTGGCCTTGGCAGCCCATACAGCCAAACAAAGTCCTACTTAACAATGTTAAACTCGCTTTACTACTCGATTTCACTTTATGCATGTGCATACCCTCTATAATACATCTTTCAAGCTAATTTGAAACTAATATTCCAATGATGCATTATTAAAAACAGGATTCTTTTTTTTTTTTTTTATACAAACAATTAATTCAAGTTGCGGTCAGTCTGAGGCAACATGGTCCTGGGTCAAGTTGTGTTTGTTTTTGTGACACGCACGGCAGGGTTACTACAGGAGCAACGAGTTCATCATTACCCAGCATCCTCTGCCTCACACCACAAAAGACTTCTGGAGGATGATCTGGGACCACAACGCACAGATCATCGTTATGCTGCCGGCCAACCAAGGACTGGTAGGTTATGCACACACTACATACACACTACATACAGTACACGACTGGTTAACTGGAATGCTCGCCTTAAAACACACTCACCCCCCAAAAAAACCTGACTCGTGGGTCGGTTCTGGTATCCTTGTATTTGTTTTTACTGAATATAATGTTATAAATAACCTTATAGTTAGGCATATATTCTTCTTTTTCGCAATAGCTTTTCGACACTTTGTTTTTATTTTTATTTTTTTCCGCTTGCTCTTTGGACTGTACAGTACTCTTTTTCTTTCTTCTTTGTAACTTGTAACCTTAAACTGCTGTGCTACCTCTGGGCAACTGAATTTCCCCCGTGGGATAATAAAGGTATCTATCTATCTACTGAGGTTAAGATTAGGAATAGGATTAGGTTTTGGCACCGTTTCACAGAGGTTAAGGTTAGGAATAAGGTTAGGTTTAACCGTCTAGGCATAGTTTACCGAGATTACGTTTAGGAATACCAGGCAGAGACCATTTTACCGCCCCGCCGGATAGACGCCCGAGGTGACGAGTGTTTTAGGGCGAGCTTTCTGGTATTCCACAAATGCAAGGAGTTGTATTATGTTCAAACCTCCAGTCAACCTAACACATCTCTCTCTCTCTCTCTCTCTCTCCCTCTCTCCCTCTCTCTCTCCTACTGTGGATGGTCTGTGGGAGTACAGGCGGAGGATGAGTTTGTGTACTGGCCCAGTAGAGAGGAGGCCATGAACTGCGAAGCCTTCACCGTCACGCTCATCAGCAAAGACCGCCTGTGTCTGTCCAATGAAGAGCAGATCAGCATCCATGACTTCATCCTGGAGGCCACACAGGTATGTGCACGTGTGTGTGAGAGTGAGATTTTGTACGTACGTATGTATGCTTGTATGTATATATATATATATATCAGAGATTGCGTTAGACCGGGAATTGCCGGATTTGACCGATTTTTTATGGCCAAGACCGGAAAATAAAATTCCTCCCGGACATCCTGACCGATTGAAAAACCAATGGTCATTTATTATTATCGCTGTCTGCTCCTCTGCGCAGGCTGCCTGCCTCTCTCTCTCTCTCTCTCTCTCTCTCTCTATCTCTCTCTCTCTCTCTCTCTCTCTCGCTCTTTCTCTCTCTCTCTCTCTCTCGCTCGCTCGCTCGCTCGCCCGCGCGCTCCCCCGTTCTCTCTCTCTCTCTCTCTCTTTCTCTCTCTCGCTCGCTCATTTCAGTGTCAGTTTGCGATGCACGCACAGCATGTAAAGCCATGGGAATTAAGGAATGCACGCACGGTCAGCAATCAACCCATAAACAAACATTATACACTTGATTGAAGTTATGAGGAGAGGAGATGGAGTGGAGACAGTAGGAAGAACAAAGCCTTTTCAACTCTCCCAAAGTTGCATAACATGCGCATGGACGCACTGTCACCACTCGACAGTGAGTATTGGATTAATTGCTGGCCAGATGAATCTATCAACCTTTTCATTATTCTGAAGTCAAGACATGGTATTGTATTGTTGGCATGAAACATGATGCAACAGAAAGACGTTGTTGTGAAAGCAGTGTGCGTGTGCCACATGCAGACAGCCTGCGCGAACAGCGCGATTAGTCCAATATAATTAATTCCCTTATGCAAGATTGAAGCGTTTTTTTCTTTTTTTTTTTTTTTCTTTATGTCCGGCATATTCTTCAGATCATGCCGGTCACGGTGACCGGCAGTTAAAAATCCTAGCGCAATCACTGATATATATATATATATATATATATATATATATATATATATATATATATATATATATATATATATATATTTGCAGACATGCCAACAAAACACTATCATTGAAACAATTCAAATGCAAATGTATGTATATGAAGTGAGTGTGAAAAGTCTTGTATTTATTTATTTTCAGAGAACACACAGAAAATACATTTTGAATTGTACAGTAAATGTTGAAACATAACCGTGCAATATATTTCACAGAAGACTGTGAAATGTTTTCTACCCTCCACACTAAGTATACAGTATGAAACCTGCCTCTTACCATCTGTCTGTCTGTCTGTGTGTCTGTCCACCAGGATGACTATGTATTAGAGGTGCGTCACTTTCAGTGCCCCAAGTGGCCCAACCCTGACGCACCCATCAGCAGCACCTTTGAGCTCATCAACGTCATCAAGGAGGAGGCCGCAAGCCGCGACGGACCCACCATCATCCACGATGAGTCAGTAAAACACTCATGTCTCCTCCGGCTCAGTTAATACTAGAGAAGGGGCACTTAGTAGAGCACAGTTCTCCACCAGTAGGCATGCCTTAATAATGATACTTACACTGTCTGACGTAAATAGTAAACGGTAAATGGTGCATTTAAATAGCGCCTTCATCCAAGGCGCTTTACAGATATTGTGCATTGCATTCACCCGTTCACACACACATTCATACACCGATGGCGGAGGAAAACCATGCAAGTCACCAACCTGCTCATCGGGAGCAACTAGGGGTTCAGAGTCTTGCTCAAGGACTCTTCGACACTAACTCTGGGGGAGCCCGGGATCGAACTGGGAACCCTTTGGGAACCCTCCATGTTCTAAGACGGCAACTCTACCCCTGAGTCCCCTGACGTCTCCCTCTGATTTATAAAAACATTGAATATACATACCGTAGTGCTGTGAAGTGGTGTTGGATAAATAGTCTACAGACACTTACCACTAGCACATGTTCTTTGGCCATGTGCTACATGAACATGTACACGTACACGTACACGTGCTCATGAAAGCAGCCTCATACATGATGGACCTCTTTGTCACCCTCTCCTTCTCTCCCTCCTCCACAATTGCAATTAAAATTGTTCATTTTGCAGATGCTCTTATTCAGGGAGACTTAATAGAGTGCGAAGAGAACATCTCTCGCTCGCTCTCTTCCTCTCTCTCTCTCTCTGTATGTGGGTGTGCTTCAGTAGGCGCGGTGTGTGGAAGAGACATGCGTGTAGCTTACTGCTCGTTGCAGTCTGTATAATCTTCTCCACTACACACTAACACACTAACAATGGTGGTGTAAACTAAGAGATTAGCTGATATATATATATATATATACCCTGGCCTGTATATATATTTTTTTTAACGTGATCGATCAATTAGTTTGAAAATGTGTTGGCATTTCAGTCTGAAGCCTTGGACTTGTGTGTCAGCATATTGCATTCCTGCAGCCGGAGGGACAGCAGTGCTTGACTAGTAGTGTAGCTCCCATACGGCGTAAATACCATGGTTGTCTACAGCATTAGTAGGCAAGTCATGCTTTGGGAGCGTAGTGGCAAAGGTTTTCAAATTGAAACTACTAATAGCTCACATAATTTAGAACAATAATCATCATTTATTTGGCTATTAAAAAAAAGAAAATAATATGTAATTCTTTTTTTTTTTTTTGCTTGACAGTATGTAGCTGATTACATTAATGTTGTTTTGTGGGGGATCGTTGCATTATTAACCATATATAGTGAACCTGTGAGGAGAATGCTTGCTTCACTGGAATCTACTCTTTGCAGTCAAACCTGCAAAGTCCAAATGGAATTTGACACAAAATGATATTTTACTGAATGCAATGTTGTATACAAGAAAGGGATTCAATTTCCACCTAATTGTGCTGGCTGCTTTAATGAATATTTGCTGCCACCAGCCTTTGTTGTACACAAGGTAGTCGTTTGTGGCCTTTTCTCTTGTTTTAGTAATATATACAGTAGCCTATATGGCATTGTGTGTACAATAACATACACAGTGTTCTGCACAAGAGATTCAGCAGGGAAATATACGTAAATACACAGAGAAGCAAAATAAAAAAGGCCTTGAAAAATAACACACTAGTGGATTAGCATTCAAACCATTGTTGTTGGAACATCAAATCTAAACATCCATTTCGTATTTCATAAGTCTGATGTTAGCCAGAATAGGCTACTTGAATGCTAACAACAGGGAATAGCAGCGATATTGAGTAAGATGTTATCTTGCGTAGTTCCCAGGTGGCCCTTGTGTATTTGTTGCTTATAAACACAGCGTATATTGCGAGCACCCGCTTTCAGTCCAATGAGTCTAAATTCCCCCGGCAGGTACCCCAGAAAACCAAACCAATTAGAGATAATGAAGGTGTCTTTAGTATTGGCACATATTAGCATTGCTGAACGACACGCTAATCCAGCGGTTTGTCTCATGTATATTCATTAGAAATAATGAAGATTGCTTGTCGCATCCTCGAGAAGAAGGTGTCTAATTGAGCATTTCGCGCGGTTGCTACGCCGCAGCCTAGCTGCATGGCCACCCAGAGATTGTCTGTTTCGACGTCCCATCCTAATTGTCTGCGTGCTCATTATTCCTAGAGGCGCGCTGGTTAGCCAGAGCATTGCACATCACTCTTGACTCTTTTCATTATGAATTTGCCCTTCCAATCCTCCCAGGAGCCCAGGACTGAGCAAGGCTGCCGTACCCCGGGCGGATTCACTTGCTAATAGCTCTTTGGTCTCAAAGTTGGTATTCCGGGTCTGTGAGGGTCTGCTAAATTCCCTCAGCTACTTGTCAGGACAACTGGAGTTGTCGGAGGAGGCCCCCGAGAAAAAAACAGCCCCAAAGCTACTGAACTTTACCCAGTCACTGGGTTTCATTCAAAACAAAAGCAATGTTCTAGCTGAATGGCTTCAGCATGACAATTAAGACTGGGATCCCCCAGGGTTCTATACTTTTCTTTTCTCTCTATATACCAAATATATTTGCGGAAAAATGCAGATCTACAAGCTCATAATGTGTTGCAATAGATAGATAGATAGATAGATAGATAGATAGATACATTTTTATTAAATTGTCCTGCACCAAACAATGCCCAGCCCGCATGGGCTTACAAGACACTCACAAACATAATACATACAAGATACACCACAAAATACAAAAGAAAAACATATTGATTGTCCATGCTGTGATTTACGGATACAATGTTCTCCAACGCAACTGCCATGCCTATTCTATGAATTTTGCTAGAACAAAAACTTCCTTATTGATTGATTGTTTGATTATTTTATTAGACAAAAATGGAGAACGGTACAAGTATAGTCAATACAATTCAGTCTTTTTTTTTACATTGGAAGCCCTTGGTATTGAACAACCAGTTAGAACATTCAGACATCCAAAAGAAATCTGAATTTTTGGCTTGCATTTTTTCAAATAAAGAATTTCTTAAGTCATGATACAGTGTGGACAGTGAAAAACTAAATGAAACTCATCGTCCACAACTCCCAAATCACAAAGAACTCACAAACGCTGCTCCTCAGGTATACCAGTATACCCACCTCAACTGCCAGAGGTAATGCACCAGTTCTCAACTGGGCACAGCTCACAACATGTTGTGAGCTTGTAGATCTGCTATTGCTGCGGAATGTTCACCCCAGAATTGTAGACAAGGGGTCGTATGGTTAAACGTTCAGTTGGATTGCTAATAGTGCCACGCATTCTGGATGTTGAGATGAGATGAGATTCAATTTATTGTCGGTGTACAGTACAGGTACAGTACAGTACAGTACAGCGAAAAGTATTTTCACATCTCACCCAAAGTGCAAACATGTCAACATTAATGAGAACAGTAATAAATGCAGAGATGAGCAGTATTAATTAAATAAATAAATAGATAAATATGGTTAAGTAAAGAAAGTAATAATTACATTTTGACCATATTGCACATAGCCCTATTGCACATATCCTAATGCACAAGTGTTCGACTCATGTCCAGAGGGAATATTCCACAAGTCCAGTGACCATAGTGCGCAAGTCACACACAGAAAGCACAAGTACACTAGGTGCTAGCAGCTAGACTAATATGTGTCCAGAGTCTACACCAGGGATGGTGGATGGCCTGGGGGAGGGAGGGCTGTAACTGGAGGGAGGAGAGGAGTGGGAGAAGAGTTCAGGAGTGTGAGAAGAGTTCAGGAGTGGGAGAAGAGTTCCATACAGTATATAACTAACAGTGGATTTGCTGTGTGGCTGTCATGGTGCATGCTAACCCTGTGCTGTGTGTGGTTGTTTCAGGTTGGGCGCGGTATCAGCGGGCATGCTGTGTGCCCTCACCACCCTGTCACAGCAGCTGGAGAGCGAGAGTGCCGTGGATGTCTATCAAGTGGCCAAGATGATTAACCTCATGAGGCCTGGGGTCTTCACAGACATTGTGAGTCAACTATTGGGTTGAGGGTGGCTCAGTGGTAGCAAGGCAGATCTGCAACAGAAAAGGTTGCCGGTTTGATTCCTGGCACCAGTTGGAGGTTGTGTTCCGACTGTGTGCTGCTTACTGGAGGGCGGATATCTTGGTTTAGGCCTACTGATTTGCCCACAAGCTCTGCTAAAGTGTCCTTAATTAAAGGAGTAGTTCACCCCCAAAATGCAATTTTTCCTATTGATTATACACCCCATGGAGACTTGAGTTCAATAATATTTTTTTAGTTTTTGTTGCATTCCGAAGCCAATACTTTGAGGAGACTCTTTGTAGGCCTATTGATTCTGGGCCTCTTGAGCCTCTTCTTGAGCCTCGGAAGCTTTGTGCGTGTGCACGTGAGTGTCCACTGACGATTGAGAAGGATAATCCATTTGTTTACAAACGCTCGCAAAACTAAAATCCAAACCGGGGCCGACCATCGCGGTAAAGTGTCGCCGTGAAAACAGGCAGATCTCTGCTTCCCTGGCGTTCTTTGCACCTTATTCATAGATAAAGCTGTTTTTATGTTTCAGCCTAGAATGGAAGTCAATGCAGCCTAGACCATCCATTTTGTGTCTCTGCGAGCCACGGTATGACGTATGGACCATGGTCTTTCACACACAACACAACATGCGCACAGCAGCACGCTGCACAGTTAACCCTTTGTCTTGTTCCTGAACGAGACAACTCCTTTTGGCACAGCGACCTACAGTGGCCTTATCTCGTTACTGAACGAGTTTGGCCCCTTGGGTGTTAAGGCAGTAAACCCCCAAAATGTACTCCTGAGGGGTGATCCTGCACCCTCAATACTACTGTATTGAAATACCTACCTACCTACCTACAGTTACCTCGTCGCTTGTCGCTCTTGCTGTCTTTACCTGTCTGCCAACCAGTCCTCACCAGAGAGATGGTGTAAACAGTACAACAGTAGATATCTGTTAAAGCTCTCGCTTTGCATAAACTACATTGTCAGACACAAGCCAAGCTGAGACTGTTTGCTTCAAAATACTGTCCAAGAAATGTAAAGTTGATGTCGAAGGTTGGACGTTTAATGATTGGAAAAATTGCTTCTTCTTCTGTGAGTTCAGCGGCAAAACAGTTTGTCAAATCTGCTCGAAAGGAGCTGTTGCAAAGGAATACAAGATCAAACAACACCATGAGATGAGAAATACATGACAACTATGGAGTAGGACGCAGAATGCAATAGTTAAACGAACTAGAAGCAGCGCTGAATAAACATCAAACCTTGTTCACCAAACGTTGGGAGACTTAACAGTATGCTCGGGAGGTTCTGGGACAACACACTATCTCTGTAAGCAGGCTTTCTCTGCAATGAACATTAATCAATCTGAGCTGCACTCACGGGTCCATTTAAAAGACATTATGAAAATAACAACTGCTCAGAAACTGGTGTTGCATTCATAATTACTTATAAGACCAACTATGAATGCACTGTAATCTGCTTATAACGCTGTATAATTACAGTTATAAGCATAAAGTCATAAGAAATATCCGTTTCCATCAGAACTGAAAATATAAAATAACTTTATACTTGACTTTTAACCACTTGACCCTCAGCATCCCTATTCTGGGGGGAAGGTTCACCAAAAGTAGCCGATCTACAAGCTCACAAAGCGTCACAACGTGATGCGTTGGGAGCTTGTAGATCTGCTATTTTTGGTGAAGAGAGTTGGCCGTAGATGGAAAAAGAACTCATCAAGTACAATGCAAATCAGGTCTGTTTTACTAGGCATAGTGAACTGATATTGATTTAATGATATTGATGAATTCCAAATGTTATCAGATTATTCTGCGGCACCGCTGGACTGGGATCACAGCACCCTACACGGCACCCACCCACTTTGGGAAAGCCTGATGTACTGTACCTGTTCCTGTAATGCAGTGGTTCTCAAAGTGGATTTCAGGGACTCTCTAGGTTCATTTATGGGGGTCTAAATTGACCCTTACAAGTCTGTAACAGTGTACACTGTCAAAGTTAAGGGAGACCTTCAAATTTCAAAGTTTGAGAACCACCGCTGTAATGTACTCACAGAGTATGACCTCTTTCCCTCCCTCTCTCTTTCTCTTTCTCTCTCTCCTCTCCCCTCTCTCCCCCCCCCCCCCCTCCATAGGACCAGTATCAGTACCTTTACAAAGCCCTACTGAGCCTGCTCAGCACCAAGGAGACCGGCTCAGGTGTGCTGACCAGGGACATGAATGGAACCATGGCCTCCATGTCGGACCAGTCGGACCCGGCAGAGAGCATGGAGTCGCTGGTCTGAGGCCCCCCCCTCCCTGCGGGGCTGGCTGGAGCTACGGGGTCCCACGTCACACACACCCCCACCCACCCACCCCCCACCCAAGATGAAAAGGGAGGCACTTAACTTTGTAAAGGAACAATTGTTGGACAAGACTTTTCGAGGCCTTTTTTGCCAGAACTCTTGGTTAAGAATAACCTGATTACTTTTTTACACTGATAAAAAGTTTTTGATATTTATTTTTTTCGCCATTTTATGTCTTAATGTTCTCCTACTGAGAGGTTTGCACCTGCATCTTTGAGTTTCACGGCGGCGGCGGCGACGAGAAACACTTTTTTCTGTCTTTTCTTGTTTGCACTATATAATGTCAGTGTTACTGCCTAGACTAAAGCTGACCCCACTCGTCCCCCACTTCAAGCTCTGATTGTTGTTTCGACATTCCATGGCTAACACCCTTAAAACCAACCTGCTTCTGTGAAGAACATTGCTCAGCCTGCCCTCTACTGGTTGATTTAAGACAGTGCAAGAGGAAGGCAAGAATTCCTCCTGTCCGCCCGCTTTGAATAACAAATGCTGTTCAACTTCAGCCTCGTGTAGGCCTCTCTGCTCTGCTCTGCTCACCACCCTTATTACATACCATAAGATACCACTCATCTATCATAGCAACACATGTAGTTGGTTGTCAGACAACCAACATTTTACCTTTGTTTTTTCTTCTCTCTCACCTTTTTTTTCCACCGTTTGACATTCACACCAGTGTTGGAATATCTAAAGTGGTGTAACAAACAGCTACTGTGAAATTTTTATCATTTCTATCTATGACTCATTATTATTATTATTGTTACCATGCTTTTTAATATATGGAAATACCATATGTATACATATATAAATATATCCTTAATCATGATGATGTTGTTGATTTTTATTTTATTTTTCATTTTATTTCATTCATGTTTCTTTGAGGCCAGGTTTTGATTTCCACAGCAGACCACATCCAACTGTTTCCCACTGGACTCACAGTCAGGTCAGATTGATATATAACTCTATGGGTCACATGCATCCATCAGCCCAACCTCTGGGGAAGGAAGGGACTCTCTCCTCCCATCCTCTCTCGTATGCTGCTAAGTCATCCAAACTCTCCAATACACACACACACACGCGCGCGCGCGCGCCTGTCACAATTATGACATAATCGTCTAATCGCAATCATCATAATCGTTTTCCATGTTGAAAAATGTTTACAAACATTTTCAAAAATAGTGGAAATAGCAGATGCCTGAGCTTGTAGATCGGCTATTTCCACTATCAATGTTCTTTTTTTTAAGTATGTAGTTGTCATTTCTTTGTATATTTAGGTTATGTGTCATATCTGCCATGTGCAACTTCAAAGCCTACAAGCCAAACAAAAATGTAATTGTCAACAACAAAAACACAATTAAATTGTTAAACGCAATTATTTGAGTGACAATTAATCGCCATGTAAAATGTCATAATCGTGACAGCCCTACACACACACACACACACACACACACACACACACACACACACACACACACGTGCACACGTGCACACGTGCACACAGATACAGTGCATGTCCAATATCCTTGTGAAATGGAACTAACAATGCAACCAACAACCTGCCATCTCCCCTTCTTCTCTTTGAAAACAGCATTTTGAAAAAAACATATATCTATATATTTTGTATTTTTGTTTAGTTGTTGCTTATCCCGAGAGAGGTGCGCTCATTCACTCTAACCTCACAAGGCCTTGTGTACATAGGTTTTTTGCCCACACTTGTATCGCTTGAATTTTCAGTAACATTTCATATTTTCTTCTTTGGAGATGAGATGGATTTGGTGGTTTGTGGCCTAAGATAAGTCAGAGATATCGTGCTATCAAGCTTCTGGAAGGGATCTGTATTTTCCTATTTCAGTTAAATAGTTTCACATAGCACAATATCATCCTATTCATTCTCTATATAATGTATGACAGCAAAACAATGGGGATAAATATAGTTTGATTTTTTAACTTTTACCAAAGACGTGACTCTGTTCCATGCTGAAAAGTTAGAGCGCAAGCTTTTTTTCTTCCCATTTATTTTTCCTTCTTCCCCCAGTGTTTTACCCATGCTAGAATAACTCTGTCAAGAGCAATGGCCGTTGTGACAACTAGTACTTCCAGCAATCATTGTAATCCAAAACCATTTGGTTTAAAGACTCTTTCATTGTGCTTTAAAGCTGCATACAGCAAGATAAGAGGAAAGATGCAATGACATCTGTCTTTTATCTTCTTTTAAAGGGGTCACATTGATTGGCTCATTCTCCAACATTTGGAGAAACGACAATAGATAATTTGCCCCTCGTCTATTATAGCCGTGTTCCAATCCAATTGTTAATCAATTTTGTTAGACTAAAAATATTAATTAGGTTTGTCTCCATCAGGTGGGCGGCAGTGAATACAGGTTACCTGAACGTGGATATGCAATAAGAAAGTACATAGCCTACATGAGAGAAGAAAAGATAACTATTAGCTATTTATCACATGATTAATGTCGACAAAGCTTTTCCACCTGAAACAAAAGTAAAAAAGTTAATAAAAAGTATCCTGTGATATTGAGTAAAATGTATTAAAATGTGCTTTTTCCACTCAGGTGTTCTAATATGAGACATCATGTTGTAATTGCTATAAACAAAAAACGAAAAATACTTGGATAGAAGCATAGCTACTGGTGCCATGTTTTACAGTGTGTGGTGAAATAAATGTACTTCTACTTTGTCTCAAGCTTATCGGTCTGCCATTTTCCTTCCGTCATCCCCAGGCTACCACTGAGCACACTTACTATCTTCATCAAAACTCTTTTGTGTTGCCTTTTAAAGCGCGATATAGGTGTACTACCCAGAAAGTAATGTACATATTTTGTTACCTCTGTGACAAAACAAAAACCTTTCTCTGGAAACTTTATATCTGTTCACTGTGTCGGAGGGAACGGACCATTTAAATATTCTCTTTTTCTTTGTGTGTGTGTGTGTGTGTGTGTGTGTGTGTGTGTGTGTGTGTGTGTGTGTGTGTGTATGTGTGTGGTGGGGGGTGGGTCATCCATTTGTTTTATCCTATTTCTCATGGCAGTAATGTATCTATTACAATTGATCACTTTTCTCTGGTCCTGATTTCACCGCATCTGACACTGATGTTTCTGGTATATGCTCATTGAATTGGATCTGTTCAGGTGAATGTATTATTTTCCTCCTGTCATGGCATAATTGCTTTCGTGGTGGACCATGTGAATCCTGGTTCTCTGTGCATTGAGCTTGTGGTGGTCATCACATTCCAAACTCACACATCTCCCATTAAATTTCAAGGCAGTGATTGTGATATTACAAAATGTTATTCCCCTTCGTTTGGTCATTTAATTTTCTTCCATTCTATGGAGGCTATAACTATTGTTGTCCGGATGTGCAATAGAATAGCTTTCAAATGTCACTGAATAATTTCCTCCCATTGACCCCATTTTGAACAGGTGACTGTTCCTTCATCTTTTGTAAACATGAAATAATTGACAAAAAATTACCCTTTTTTTGTTTTGTTTTTGTTGTTTGTTTCATTGAAAGCTATATCAAAGCATTCTATTATAGTGTTATTTAATATGTAAATGGTATTGCTATACATAAAATAAAATATGGGTTTTGATGTACTTTGCTGAAATCAATTGTGTGATGACTTCTGAACTTTTCTGCGCAATTAAAGGTACGGTATGTGTAACAACAAACAGTGTTAAAATTAAGAACATAAACAACAAAAGGTAAATAAGAAAAACATTCTAACTATAAATTGGGGAAACCTACATTTGTCCGTCCGTCCGTCCGTCCGTCCGTCCGTCCGTCCGGCCGGCCGTCCGTCCGTCCGTCCGTCCGTCCGTCTGTGATTCCTCGCTTACGTCATCCAATGGGAAAACCCTTGAAAAAACACATGGTGATGTCATCCATTTGGGAAAACCCTTGAAATAACACAGAGTGGTGTAATCAAATGGGTGATGACGTCACCCAGTTGACACCCAAGCCATATACAAGGGCCATGAGAGGGGCAATCTATGCCCATAGCCAATCAGATGGGCATAAACGCACAAATGTTCGAAAATCTTGAGGATTAGTGGATTTGGATTGGTGAGCTTCACATGACATTTCAGCCAACCAGACAAATGGGCCAATCTCCAGATTTGGTCAAGCTTCACGTGACATCATAATATCTAGTATCATGAAAAACAAACAAACATAAAATACAACAAGAACGAAAAAGTAATTCATGATATAACATCCTCAATGCAATATAAGTTTAGGGGAACTCATAACATTATCACAAAACTATGTATTGATCATGCTGCACTGCAAGAGGAGGCGGCCAATTCCATCTGCCAGACAGTCCAAGTCCAACTGCAAATGAGTTTCTGGAGATGAGTGAATCATACTGTTGGCTGTAGTTTATGGTGGCTTGGAGAAGCCAAAAGACAATATTTCACAAAAGGACACAATGAAGTAAAAAAGGTCTGTATCATGTCAGTATCGTGGTCAGTATCATGGTCATTATCATGGTTATAAAATGGCCTCAAGGCCTAAGTATCATGTCAGTATCATGTCAGTATTATGGTCGGTATCATGGTCAATATCATGTCAGTATCATGGTCGGTATCATATACAATACAATGTGAGTATCACGGTCAGTATTATGTCAGCATCTTGGTCAGTATCAAGGTCAATATCATGCCAGTATCATGGTTAGTATAATGGTTAGTATCATGTCAGTATCATAGTCAGTATCGTGTCAGTATCATGGTCAGTATCATGGTCAGTATCATGGTCAAAAAACCATGATACTGAGAGTGAACAGGGGACAACAAAGTTATTAATCTCATAGGATTCAGAAGCCTAAGCTTTCTTTTCATAATTTAAAAGTTTTTTTTTTCCATTTAGGTAGACCGTGAAAGACAGAAAATGTTCATAAAGGTGTCAAAAGAGATTACTTTTTGCCACTCTAGACTTATTGTGGCTCTATTGCATAGAGGAAAGAACGCCTAGAGAATCAAAGGTTGATGGTTCAAGACCAGTGAAAAGCATTTTCTGTCTTTCACTGTCTGTTTTGTATTGTCTTGTATGTCATGACTTTTGAATAAATATTTATTAAAAAAATAAAAAATATAAATAAATAAAAACTTGACCAAGTTGAAAAAAATCCACCAAATGTTCCTCCTCTGAGGAAATGACACGGCGCAGAGGCTTTCCACCTATGTTTTCCACAAAGCGGTGGAAAGCATAGGTGGAAAGCCTCTGCGTTGAGACTTTTATTATCGCATTTATTGTAAGATAAAAGTGGTGGTAACAGGTAAAAAGCTATGAGGTTGGTAATGCTAGCAGGGCTTAAATGATACCATGGGCATGTGGGAACATACAAATCATTAGAATTTGCCACCGGAATCTAGAATCCTTTCATGAAATTCTGGGCTCTGTCCCATGAACTAGCAGGAATTTAAAGAATGAAAGTATTGCAACTTTTGACGTTGGGCACGCACTCTGCACTCACACTGACAACACAACACACACACCCACACACCCACACACCCACACACACACACACACACACACACACACACACACACACACACACACACACACACACACACACACACACACACACACACACACACCTCTTCCCCCAAAAAAAAACACCCAATTCCCTTAAAGAACCATGGAGAATTATTAAGAGAGTCACTACATACTTTTACTTTTGGTATATTTTGACAACAGGACTTAAACTTGTAACAGTATGTTTACAATGCTATATTGCTTTACCTAATTAAAAAATCAGATTACTTCTTGCACCACTGCTTGCAACAGCTAACATGCTGGTGGAGGAGTTAGGTGGGAGGTTGTTGAGGGCCCTTTTCTTGATCGGAAGCCAGTGAGGGCCCTTGTAGGTTTCTTGGGCTGAAGCCAGTGAGGGTCTTGGACGACTGCTGTGTGGTTGTGGTCTTTTGAGCCGGTGCTGATGTAAATCGAGCAGATGAGTGCTGATGAACATGTTCCAGTTGCAGTAGTCAAGCCGGGCTTTTGTGATTTGACTCTTCTCCTCCTTATAGTCCATGATCTGGAAACAAGACAAAGAGCATGTATTTATGGGGTAAAATAAAATCAGTGTTGTTTACTCTGAGAATGTACACATTGTACCTTACCTTAATGCCTTCCACCATTCACTCACCTCCCACCATTTACTCCTCCACAATGTTCGCCAGATACCGGGGATCAAGGTCAGCCAGATCTGAGGACGAGAGAAAAGAACAAATTATACTTCACTGACAGTACCTGATCATTAAACCTTTGAGAACCACTGATCTAGGACTGTATTATTCCAAACCCACCTGGCAGGCCGGGGCAGGTAGAGCTGCTCCCAACAAACTGGATTAAGCACAGTCCTGTTTTGACGATGGACCTGATCCACTCCTCGAACCGGTCCACTCTGGCGTAGACGCCGGGCAGTCCAGGACGAGCACAGCCCCAACCCCAGCTAACAACTCCAGACTGGACCCATTCATCCCACGGTTGCGTGTGGCTGACCATTGGACCTCCAGAATCGCCCTGATAAGATGGAAATTAATATTGTTTTTACTCTTCAGTTCTACTCTGGCTAAGATTTGAATGGGATCCTGAATGGCAAATTATACCTGACATGAGTCTTTGCCTCCCTCCCGCAAACCAGCACAGATCATGTTGTTTGTGATATTTCCTTCGTAGCTACGGTTGCAGGATTCGTTGTCGACAACTGGAACCTGAACTTGCTGCAGAACCTTAGGGTACGGCAGAGGGACTGTGGATGGAGAAAATACACAGCAGAACCATCTTATCAGTCAGATGCTGGTGAGTAGCTAACCTGCCGAAGCTGGTGAATGTTAACCACTATGCCTAAACCCAACCCAAACCCTGACCCTAATAGTCGGGGGATATCTTCAGAAATAGTGTCATATCCTGGAATAAATTCCTTACCAAAAAATGTCTTCACCAATGTGTTTGTAAAGGTGTCTAGTAACACATCTCACAAAGACTGAAATTCAGTTTCCCTAGGAGAATCCTTGACAGCTGCTGAAAGTTGGGGTCCCATTAAATTAACTATATATAGGATAAAACACACCAAAATAAATCTGCTTTACGTAGCATCTGAGAGGTCAAACTAGGTGTTTTTCATGATTCTGAATCCACTGCAAGCATTTGCTTTGCACGAAAAACTTTCCTTGGGCGAAAAAAGCCCCCACAAAACTATGGTTTAGTGATGAGTCATCACTTTTCACAATTTTGTTGGAGCCGCCTTTACCCCAAGGAATGTTATTCGTGCAAAACAAATGCTTGCAATGGATTCAGAATCATGAAAAAAAAATAGTTTGACCCCTCACATGCTACTTGAAGCATATTTATTTTGATGTGTTTTATCCTGTATAGTTAATTTCAGTCTTTGTGAGATGTGCTACTAGACACCTTTACAAACACATTGGTGAAGAAATCATTTGGTAAGGAATTTATTCCAGGACTTTTTAAGATATGTGATGTCATGCTCACCTCGCTTGCCGATGTTCCCCCAGCCAATGACCCAGCTGGGAGTGCCGTGGCTGAACACACTGCCAGTGGCTGCCAGACACACAGGTTTGATTGTGTAATTAAATGAGACCGGTGAAGTCAGCCGGAGCAGAGCCACGTCGTAGTGTGGAAATTTAAATTTTGGATGAGGCACAATTTCAGCTACACCTCTGGACACTCCAGGTGGACCAGCCATCAGGCTTAGTTTCCCCAAGACAACGCGCAGATCATTTAGGCTGGAAAACAGAACATCCCTTTGAAAAATTACTACTTGTCTGTCTGTGTCATTATTATTATTACTAGAAGCTGCTAGTCGGCGACCTGGCCAACTCGGGAACGATGTAAATAGGGAATGAATGCCCCGCCCTTTAATGCAAACCCCATTATACCTGTTGTCATAGGACCCGTTTTGACCATCTGTTTGCCTGTGTCCATTTTATGTCCATATATGGAGATCACTGCAGATATAGTTCTGGGTCCATTTTATGCCCATATGCCCATATATGGAGATATCTGTCTATTTGCGTCCATTTTATGCCCATATATGGAGATCTCTGTATCTGTCTGTCTGTGTCCCTTTATGCCCGTATATGGAGATATCTGTTTATCTGCATCCATTTTATGCCCATATATGAGATCCCTGTCGCTTTTTGTTTGTTTCTTCTTTAAGCAGAATACACAGCCTGCTTAAATCTGCATCATTCAAGTCATCCTCCCAGTCCCACGCTTTGTCGCTTGTCTTATGTTTGTCTTTGTCTCTTTTATTTTATTTTTTGGAGCGGACCCCATGAATGCCCCACCCTTTAATGCAAACCCCAATATACCTGTTGTCATAGGACCCGTTTTGACCATCTGTTAGCCTTTGTCCCACCCTTTAATGCAAACCTCAATATACCTGTTGTCATAGGACCCGTTTTGATCTGCATCCATTTTATGCCCATATATGAGATCCCTGTCGCTTTTTGTTTGTTTCTTCTTTAAGCAGAATACACAGCCTGCTTAAATCTGCATCATTCAAGTCATCCTCCCAGTCCCACGCTTTGTCGCTTGTCTTATGTTTGTCTTTGTCTCTTTTATTTTATTTTTTGGAGCGGACCCCATGAATGCCCCACCCTTTAATGCAAACCCCAATATACCTGTTGTCATAGGACCCGTTTTGACCATCTGTTAGCCTTTGTCCCCACCCTTTAATGCAAACCTCAATATACCTGTTGTCATAGGACCCGTTTTGACCATCTGTTTGCCTTTGTCCCCTTATGCCCATATATGGAGATCTCTGCACACACAGTACCGGTTGCGGAAAACTCTGATGTCAGACATCAGCTCCCCATTCGGGGATTCATTTTATGCCCATATCTGGAGAACGCGCGTGCCGGTGGGAAGAACGGTTGTCATAGGACCCGTTTTGACCATCTGTTTGCCGTTGTCCCCTTATGCCCATATATGGAGATCTCTGCACACACAGTACCGGTTGCGGAAAACTCTGATGTCAGACATCAGCTCCCCATTCGGGGATTCATTTTATGCCCATATCTGGAGAACGCGCGTGCCGGTGGGAAGAACGGTTCTCGAGATTCACATACATACATACACATTCACCGAGATTTTTTGTTGACTCGTCATGTGGCATACGTGATGTCAGAGCCTTTTATGAAGTGATGTCACAATGAGTCAGCGATTGTGCCGATTTCCTCAGGAACAGCCTGATGTCAACAATCAGCTCCGCATAAGGAGATTCCGAACGTTTCGCGCCGTTTCGGAAAACCGCACATCGGGTCGGGTCGAGGCCCGGCACTGCACTCCGCGCCACGGCAGGGAACGCGCGTGCCGAATCTGAAGCCGGTGGGACGAACGGTTCTCGAGATACGCGGATTACATACACGCAGACACGCAGAGACTTCTCGCATTTATAGATAGACTAGAAGCTGGGCCGCCCTTCGGGCGGCCCAGCGTCTAGTCGGCGACCTGGCCAACTCGGAACAATGTAAATAGGGAATGAATGCCCCGCCCTTTAATGCAAACCCCATTATACCTGTTTTCATAGGACCCGTTTTGACCATCTGTCTGCCTGTGTCCATTTATGCCCATATATGGAGATATCTGTATCTGTCTGTCTGTCTGTTGGCGTCCATTTTATGTCCATATATGGAGATCACTGCAGTTATAGTTCTGGGTCCATTTTATGCCCATATATGGAGATATCTGTCTATCTGCGTCCATTTTATGCCCATATATGGAGTATCTGTCTGTGCCTCCAACTGTGTTGCAGACACAGTGCCGGTTCCCCCTTTAATGCAAACCTATACCTGTTGTCATAGGACCCGTTTTGAACATCTGTTTGCCTGTGTCCATTTATGCCCATATATGGAGATATCTGTATCTGTCTGTCTGCGTCCATTTTATGCCCATATATGGAGATCTTTGACCATCTGTTTGCCTCTGTCCATTTATGTCCATATATGGAGATATCTGTATCTGTCTGTCTGCAATCCATTTTATGCCCATATATGGGGGCAATATTACATACAGGATTACATACATACATACACAATCACAGAGATTTTTTGTTGACTCATGTGGCGTACGTGATGTCAGAGCCTTTTATGAAGTGATGTCACAATGAGTCAGAGCTTTCGCCGATTTCCTCCGGAACAGCCTGATGTCAACAATCAACCCCGCATAAGGAGATTCCGAACGTTTCGCGCCGGTTCGGGAAAACCGCGCGTCGGGTCGGGTCGAGACCCGGCACTGCACTCCGTGCCGCGGCGGGGAACGCGCGTGCCGAATCTGAAGCCGGTGGGACGAACGGTTCTCGAGATACGCGGGTTACATACACGCAGACAGACAGACAGACACGCAGAGATTTGTCGCATTTATAGATAGATTACTAGTAATCTATTGCTAGTTAATTTGCAAGTGTGACTTGTGATGACATCAGCGATCTCCATATATGGGCATAAAAGGGATATCAAGCCAGAGCGTGATGTCAGAGCGGCAAACCCATTCTGTTAAGAGTGGTTCCATCTGACATCGGAGCATGATGTCAGAGGGACAAACCCATAGAACCACAGACAAACCACAGTGTCAGGCGTGAGATGCGTGGACATGGTGTGCCGGTTTTCATTGTATACTTGTGACCTACGGTCGCAATGACCTACGGTCGCAATTATTATTGTTTTTCAAAAACAAAAATTGCATGTGAGCTTGTAGATAGGCCATTTTCACTGTGTTTGAAATGGGGTGTCTGAGGTTAAGTGATTAATTCTATTAAAAACCCTTCCAGTGCCAGCCCCTAGAGGGCGCCAAAGAATGCCAGGGTATCTCCCATAGGCGAGCGCATTAGCATCCGGGGACTCACGTTGCAGTGACGCGCGTGCTCACGTTCGTGCACGTCATGAAAAGGTCCCGGATGAAAATGGCTACAAAATAGCTATTAGCTTTTTCTCATTTAAAAGATCATTTTTCGGCGATTTCGCCGTAAATAAACCTCGCGCCGCCTCCCTAAAAACACAATCCAGAGAAAATGACCTTCAAAGATGTGGGTTTGCATTGGATTCGGCAATGATTCGCGGCGGCGTTACTCCGTTACGCCGGGGGGCGGCCGGATCTCGGTCACTGGATGGAAAATTTAGGCAGGGGCTTCAGTAGGCCTCGGATCATTTTATTCATTTCATTAAAAAAGCTGCATTAATTCGGGATCGGCACACTGGACGTCGTACCGCCGGCGGCGCCGAACATTCGGTGAACATTGGGGGGCTCAAAAATGTATTTTAAACCATTTTTAATGGAATATATCGTCGGACCATGTAAAATGGCTCGCTGGAAAGCGTAGGACGAGCCAGGACCACCCACGGCTCTACAAGCAGCTCAGGGTAAGTAAAATAATAATAAAAAAATTGTATTGGATTGAAATAAAGCCGAACTTGTTCGGGATCGGCACAATAAGAGTTAACTATTTTTTGTTTTGTTTATTTTTTTAAGTTTGTGTCTAAACTGAAACAATTAGCTGAAAAAAGATATGGGGAATGGCTGCACTTAGAAGTTGCTTGTTCTATCACAGTCAGGCCCTTGTTGCCAAAGTTTAGGCTAATGACTTGGTCGTCTGTCTCATGTACCTTTGGGAGATGCAGTGTCCGGCAGTGAGGATCCATTCACTGTTGATCAGTGAGCCACCACAGAAATGTTTACAGACTCTTCAACAGACATGAAACAGTCCCTTGTTATTACAGAGTAAAAGACAGTAAAAGCTAAATGTACAGTAATTTACCTTTCTTAACAATGTATCTCTCAGAGTGGCAATGCCACACCGGTACACCTGAAGAATATTAGTATATAACAGTATTTTATACAGGGCAAGGTTGGAGCCAGAAAATGACATGAAACTCTGTCAATTTATAATTTAGGCATTTAGCAGACACTCTTAATCCAGAGCGATTTACAATGAGCAAGGTAATAAATACATCAACATAAAATGCATAGAAACAGTAATCTAAAAGAACAAACTAAGCACTTATTCAGTAAAAACTTTTTATAAAAAAACTAAAAAATGTATATGTATGTACTATGGTCATTGAGGGTAGGCAAGTGCTACGGTAAGTGCTATGGGCTAAGGTGGGGTCTGAAAAGGTGAGTCTTCAGACCACGGCGGAAGCTATCGAGTGAGTCTGCTGTTCTATAAGTGCCACAGGGAGTTATTCCACAGTTTGGGGGCCAGGAGGGGGAATTCTCTAGGACGAGTGGATTTTTGTCCGGGGGTTTTTAGCGAGGGTTCTGTCAGCATCTCTGTGTTAGCTGTAGCCAAGAGAATACAGACATGGACCACCTGTAACCATGCCATGGACCATTAGTGGTCCATGGACCACTACTTGAGAAGCGATGAGTCAGTTACTGAAAAGTTCGAGGTCAAGACATTCCGCAGAAAAGGGATCTAGAATCTCAAGGGGGAGAAGGTGTCATTATTGTCTCTGCCAGGCCGAAAGGCATGGCCGAGAGTGTGTTTTGCACCCTGTCCGTGAACAGCTAATCTCTGGCACCGTTGGCACGATGGCAGAGAAACTGCATGCACACTCCCTATGTGCCACAGTGAACCTCTGCCCCAATTTTTCACATTTAATTACCCCTACTACAGTACAGTACAATCTCTTTGCCATTTTTCATTAGGATGGGGGACACTTTAGCACAATTAGTGACTGCACCTTTCAACAGTATTGAAATGTATAAACAGTAAGCACATTTCAGGGGGCAAGACCATTTAGGTTGAATGAGCTTTATTGACAAGAATGGCAGCATACATATGACAAAGGCAGCGCATACAGATAAGCAATATAAGAGCATCCTATAGCCTAATAGTCCAGTCATTTTAGGGTTAGACCTAGAACAAATTGCAATAGTAGCAAACTCAACTGATTTTGTATCCTCATTATGTCCTTAGTGAGGGAAAAAAAGTCCCAAGGAATCCCACCGGGGCAAAGTTTTGAAAACAACCTATCTACCTTCACTTACTATACACTACAATATAAAGGAAAAAATTACTGAAAGAAAATCTGCTTTAAGTGGGATGTGAGGGGTCTAACTAGGGGTTTGTCATCATGCTGAATCCATTGCAGGCATTTGTTTTGCACAAAAAACATTCTGTGGGCTAGAAATGGCCTTAGAAAACAATACACGTATGGGTGCGTTTTCATGTTAGTCGGAGGCCTTAGGGTTTTTTTTTTTCTCGTGCTAATCAGTCTAAAAGTTCAAAATTTTGCACAGATGTAGCTCAGGGCATGCTCTAATGATTTAGCTAGGGCGCCCGAGTCTGCAACATTCGGGGTCGCCACAGCGGCCAAATCAAGTTGGGCTCCCATCGACTTTAGTGATGAAAAGTGATGAGTCATCACTTTTCAGAGTTTTGTTGGTGCTGTGGCGACCCCGAAGGTCGCAGACTCGGGCGCCCTAGCTAAATCATTAGAGCATGCCCTGAGCTACATCTGTGCAAAATTTTGAACTTTTAGACTGATTAGCACGAGAAAAAAAAACCCTAAGGCCTCCGACTAACATGAAAACGCACCCATACGTGTATTGTTTTCTAAGGCCATTTCTAGCCCACAGAATGTTTTTTGTGCAAAACAAATGCCTGCAATGGATTCAGCATGATGACAAACCCCTAGTTTGACCCCTCACATCCCACTTAAAGCAGATTTTCTTTCAGTCATTTTTTCCTTTATATTGTAGTGTATAGTAAGTGAAGGTAGATAGGTCGTTTTCAAAACTTTGCCCCGGTGGGATTCCTTGGGACTTTTTTTCCCTCACTAAGGACATATTGAGGATACAAAATCAGTTGAGTTTGCTACTATTGCAATTTGTTCTAGGTTTGGACAAATTTTGGCCTAAAATGACTGGACTATAAGCAGCAGCCTGAATATACAGCATAACTAAACTATAGCGGAACTTAAGAGTGGCCATGGATTCGACCCTCGGATCACTGTACCGCGGCCACGATAAATGTTTAAGCTATATCGTGAATGAAGCTCTCCGCGGTCACATGATCCGAGACCCCCAGCAAGGGATAAGCCTAATCCTGAGGTGGAGTTGGGGAAGGAGGTGGGGCGTTGAGTTTAGCAACTGACACTAAGCAGGTTGGCTCTCCTGAAATACTCTGGGTGAGGGGCCGGGGTATAAGACCCCGCCCACCTGGGGCGCGCTGTCAACCCCTAAGCTCTCTCCCCCTGAACTGGCTACGTCATTCTTCCTGCGCTATATTTCAGGGGGCAAGACCATTTAGGTTGAATGAGCTTTATTGACAAGAATGGCAGCATACATATGACAAAGGCAGCGCATACAGATAAGCAATATAAGAGCATCCTATAGCCTAAGCAGCAGCCTGAATATACAGCATAACTAAACTATAGCGGAACTTAAGAGTGGCCATGGATTCGACCCTCGGATCACTGTACCGCGGCCACGATAAATGTTTAAGCTATATCGTGAATGATGCTCTCCGCGGTCACATGATCCGAGACCCCCAAAGGAAGGACCCGAGTCCTACCCCCCCAAAACACGCAACGCTCAGAATCCATGACTAATCCTAACCATCGGTGAAGATGATTTATTTCCTCGGGCCTAACAGCCTGAACACAGCTGTGAACAGAAGCGCATATAACTAAACTGACAACTATAAGCATACATTTACTATAAACCCCAGCACCCAGAATACAGCTCTTTTAATTAATTGACTTATACAGCATCCTATTAATTCTATTAATTCTCACCCTCCCCAAACCACCTTGCTTTTGCAAAAGAGAACACAATTATACGAAGGGCTCCGTCCCTCCGTGTGACGTGCCTTGATTGCTCGCAGCGGGACGCAATCAGTCTTTTTAATTCACAGCTGCCTCGATCACTTCGGCGTTGCCTGGTCGCTCATGAGCCTTTGTGCGTGGAGTATTTCTGCTTTGCTGAACCTGATGTAGCGGACGTAGGCTGCCGAAGACCACCGACCGAGGGACTGGATCGTAGCCGAAGGCACCAGCAGGGCTGCAGAAGTAGCCGCTCCAATGCGCAGGGAGTGCGGAGTATAGAGGGCCGGCGCGAGGCCTTCACTTTGGCACAGCACCCTCAGCTTTGCTGCGAACCAGGCCCGAGTCATGGGCTGCCCATCGATGGTGCGAAACAATGGGTCGTTGGGAGCCGACTTCGGACGGATCGCCAGGTATCTCAGCATGGAAGTGAAAGGACAAAAAGGCGAGTTAGTTTTAGCAACCACAACCGGCGTGCCTTCGCTAAATTTGTCCGTTTTAGATTTCTTCAATAATACAGAGTAATGCGTTTCTTCCAACACTAAATCAGAAAAACAAAGTCCCTGAGAGGGATCGAAAGCCAGGGTGCTCGCCGTGTATTCCCCACAACGTAAAAAGGCATAGAAGGCAAATAAGAGGACAGCTTCTAACAAGACATTGTGGTACCATGAGAATAGGCCTCCCCTTAACTTCCCCACCAGCCTGTGCAGCACCGCTATCGTGATAGGTAAGCGGCGGTCATTGCCTTGAGTCTGTTCGTTCTTGAGGCCGTTGAACAGCAGGTGAATGGCTGGATTGCTTAGAATGCTTGGTACCGTCGGGTCACAGCAACGGAGGTGGAATTGAATGCCCGAAATGAGAGCTTTAATGGACCCGGCCTGTAATTTTCTAGATTCAAAAGCATGAACTATAAACGCGCACACCATTGGAATATTAAGGGGAAGCAGGGGACATGCAAAACGCTCACAAAAATTACAGAAAAACCACCATGCTGAGTCGTAAGATTTAATAGTATTTGGGGCGAGGCCCTTTCGCATATACATCTCTGCGGCCTCCCATAGGGAAACCAGGGGCCTTTCTGGAACTAATCCAGCGTCAACCCAGCGAACGGTGGAACTGCCAGGCCGCTGGCTGCGGCCTCCGGGCATAGAATGCGAAACTCCTGAAATTTAAAGCGGGACAAAGCATCAGCTATGCAGTTTTGTTTACCCGGAATGAACTCTGCCCGCATGATAAAATTACTTTGCAGGCCTAGCCATGTAAGGCGTCTTACAAATTTATTAATGATACTGATCGAGGAGCGCCCTTTGTTAATCAGTTTCACTGTAGCTTCGTTGTCGCATCTGACGGAGATTTTTCTCCGGGCCCATTTGTCTCCCCATAGGGAAGCGGCTACAACAATAGGATACAGCTCAAATAGTGCGATAGATTTACAGTCTTGAGGTAAAACCTGCATTTCTTTTGGCCATGAACTGGCAAACCATTCCCCTTTGAAAAAAACCCCGAACCCGACTGAGGGGGCCGCGTCCGTAAAGAACTGCATGGCCTCGGAGGACTCCTCTTCTTCATTATAAAAGAAGGAGATGCCGTTCCATTGTGCTAGAAATAATGACCAGAACCTGAGATCGGAGCGGCTTCCCTCATCTAACTCAATATTATCCGAGAAGTTCTTTTTTGACTTTGACAAGTCGATTAGCCTAGCCACGAACGAGCGCCCTTGGGGAATTATGCGCATCGCAAAATTGAGGTGTCCAAGCAAGGACAACAGCGCCCTTTTAGAAA
Organism: Nannobrachium achirus; assembly: GCF_963921795.1. Taxonomy (NCBI): domain Eukaryota; kingdom Metazoa; phylum Chordata; class Actinopteri; order Myctophiformes; family Myctophidae; genus Nannobrachium; species Nannobrachium achirus. Next base: position 49,656,577 of record NC_137815.1, read on the forward strand.
CGGCTGGCGCCTCCACTGCGTTCTTAATGATCTCTCTGATTCTTAATAGTTTCTCTAGAGGTAAAGCAGCCTGCATTCGAACGCTATCGAGCATAATGCCTAAGAATTCGATCCTGGTTAAAGGACCGACTGTTTTCTCTTCGGAGAGCGGCACTCCTAGAGCGCCGAAAACTTTGCGCACAGTATTAATACCTCTAGCTGGCGGAGAATCAGCGAAATCGATAGTCAGAAAATCGTCTAGCAAGTGGAGAACGAAGGGGAGTTTATACGTGTTATACAGAATCCAGCACAGCGCCTCCGACAGCGTGTCGAAAATGCGAGGGCTGCTGCGACAGCTGAACGTTAGCTTAACCGCGAAAAACAATTTGGAACGCCATTTAATGCCGAAAAGATGCCATTGCGAAGGGTGTAAAGGCATGACTTTAAACGTGTCCACTATGTCCGCTTTAGCCAGCCAGGCTCCTGGCCCTGCGGTTTTAATCATCTGGGCGGCATGATCTACGGAAGCGTAAAACAGGGAAAACGGTGGCAGCGGTATTAAGCTATTAATGCTGGGTATGGTGCTTCTATGCGGGGCGGAAAGGTCGAAAATAAGGCGTTTTTTCCCTGAGTATTTCCGAGTGGCTAGCCCTATGGGGCTAACTCTGAACAGGCTAAATGGCGCTTTGACGAACGGACCTATTAAATGCCCCTTTTTAATTTCTTTCGCCAGGAGCATATCCACTATGGATGGCTCCGCGAGGGCTGACTTGAGGTTTTTACACACATAGGTTGCTTTTGGCAGCCAGCATAGCCGTGATCAGATATTTAACCCAACATTTATTCGGATTATCTTTCAGGGCAGCAGAAAGAGCCGGCACGTCCACTGGAGTTGAGGGATGCATCGCTTTTATTTTTTCCCAGTCTTGGGCTCTGGTCTCGTCCTCCTGGGACACACAGACTTGGGGTGGCTGTCCCCACACCAGCTGCAAGTGTGCATATTTACATTTAGGAAAAGTGCAAACATTTTCGTTGAACTGAATGCAGATAAGAACATTACGGTTAGAAGCATACGGCACCTGCTGTCTCGGATTCGCTGGCGGCCCGTACCCCATCGGTGGGTGTTGATAAGCGGGCGGGGAGGGTTTGGGCCTACTAGCCGCGTTCTGGGAAGCAGCATTTGGGCATAATTCGGTCCTGTGGCTGTAGGAGCCACAGACCGAGCAAGACAACGGCGGGTGTGCCGTGAAATGGCGGCTGATTAAACCTAGATCCTGCACTGACCAATCGATGCGCTGGTTAAGGCGCTGAATCTGTAACGCAGCTTTAGAAGAGAAACTCTTATGGTACTCATAAAAGAGCCCGCCCCCGTAAGTGTAAGCTAAATCAGAAATAATGGACATGTAGCCGCCCAACTCGGCCCTGCGGTCCGGGTAGACCTCGCACAAAGTATCCCGGTACACCCCAAAAGCTACGTTAAACTCTGCCAGGGTCAGTGTTTTAGAGTCTAGGGTCGCTGTCCTTCAGAATGACTGAGAAGTCCCCGCAGTCTAGGAATCTCTCCGCTGAGGACTCAGCAGCGCATATGAGGATCTTTACCAGGTTCACATCTTGACCTGCCAACACATTTAAAGCATACTTAGCGGTGGTTTAACCCCAACCAGCAATCGAGCAAAACAAGCGCTGCAATTTACCTGCGAGAATCTGGCTTCTCAGCGCCTCGGGGATAGCAGCCGCCGGGGAGATGAACGGAGCCCCCGCCGCTGCCGCTGGGACTGCCGTCCCCAGGTTCCTGCGTGGAATGAAGGGCACCTCACTGTCCCTCGGCTGCACTCCGCTTGGCCCCGGAACCCCGGACGATGGGCTGGCGCCGCCGGACTCCAGCATCTGGATCCGCTGACTCATCCCCGACATGGTGTTCTTTAGATCTGACAGCGCTAGGAGTACTTCCAGGTTCGCGACCCTGAACTCGGAGCCATCCTCCCCGCTGCTGCTGGCGGGAACCGGAGCGCCGCCGCTTGCTGCGCCGCTCTTCCTCTTCTTCGGAGGGGCTAGATTCTCCACCTTCGCTGGCCTTTTACCTTTGCCCTTTCCCTTGCCCGCCTGGACCTCTTCGAGGGCGCTTTTCCGCGCTGCGACCATGAACTGATACAGCCCCTCATGGTTGAGCCCCGCCGGGGGTGCCACGTTGTTAGCATATAGCTCGTCCAGAATTTTGTGCACCGGCCATTCTGACAGCGACTGGAGCAGCCTGGTGTGTCTACGAGGAGTGGGCGGTTCCACCGACTGCGCTGGCGGGACCCCGGAATCTGGGACCACCTCGACTTCCTCTCCCTCACCCGGGAATTCCTCCTGCTCCGACTGGGAGCTCCCCGACATGGTGAGTAGAATAAGTAATAATAAGTAATAGACAAGAGAAAAGATGAACCTCATTGAACTGGTGATCGGTGACCACGCAGGCTGGCTTAGCCTCGCAGCGCCTCCCAAGTAGCACGACAAAGTTTGTAGCAGTGTAGCAACGTAGCAGCGACCTCCGTAGCAGCGTTGAGTTTAGCAACTGACACTAAGCAGGTTGGCTCTCCTGAAATACTCTGGGTGAGGGGCCGGGGTATAAGACCCCGCCCACCTGGGGCGCGCTGTCAACCCCTAAGCTCTCTCCCCCTGAACTGGCTACGTCATTCTTCCTGCGCTATATAAATGTTATTTTAACGGCACAATTTGGTAGTGAATGATGAAAACCGGGACATCAGTGTTTTAGAGATATTTTTATGCACAGGGGTCATCACTATATGACAGCTTGTGATGGACATATTGATCAATATTTTATTTTTGTCACAGTCAAACAAAAAATAATAACGGTCAATAATTTTACCAGAAACAAATGGCTAGCCCTAAATATAAACTAATGGACTCGTAATGCAGTGTGTTACACATTTCCCATGGAATGTTCTGCTCAGTCTCATTTTGGGCATGAGATCTATTTAGGGACCTTGAATCGTTAATTCAAATAATGCAAAGATAATAAGTCAATAGTTGAATGAAAAAAGATAAATTATGAAAAAAGTGTTATGCACGTGACATCAAACAATAATACAAAAAGGATTCATGGGACTTAAAATCTGACTTCTTGTTTTCACTTCTCTATCTGCTGGAAATGTTTAGTGAAATAGAAACGCAAGTGTCTTTCCAAGTTCCCTGTATTCAACATCAGGTTCCTTCCCTTAAACCCTGAAAACAGCAGTCATCATGATTTTCTTCAATTATACAAAGGCAAATAACAGTTTTTGACTAGCCTGGTTCCGGTTCCAGAGTGGACTCAGCTGAGTCAGGCTAGTTTTTGACCCCAAGGAAGACAGATTAAAGTCAGCTGATACACCAATACCGAGATTTCAGTTCCTTATAAAAAATCTTCTCATTTCACTTTAGTCATATGATTTGTAATCTCTCAAGGCAGACTCTGATACATCATCAGATGAAGAGGAACAAACAGAGTGGGCGTTCCCTTTTATTTGACGATGGTTAGCCAGACTGTATGATTTGTGGTTTGTCAGGAGGTGTCTTTCCAAGTTCCCTTTCTTCGCTCTATCACTGCATATTGTTGCTTTCATTTCCCCCAAAATAATTTGTTGTCTTGTCTTTTGTCTCATGATAACTCCTACTGATGTCCTTTCTCATTAGTTGTGGTTGAAAAATAATAGTAGCTTAACAGGTAACACACCTGTACCCAGAGATGGACAGTACTTGAGTAAGAGTACTCCTGGTCAAATTTACTCCGCTACAAGGAAAAGTAGCTCAGTCAAAATGTTACTCAAGTAAGAGTAAAACATAACCTGCTAAAAGTAAAAGTAAGAGTAGGCCTACATTTCTTATTTTTCACATCAATATATTACTGTAATTTTGTCATAATTAATCTATAGGACCTTGTAACTCTTGTTTCTGCGCTGTTTCTGCGCTGACGTCATCAATATCGTGGGACGTTTGTGCCACCGAACATATATAAATGGCAGTGGCACATAGCAGCAATGTTCTGCTGGACGATCCATGTGGAAGGAATATTACATGGCCTACTTGTGCGCAACACAGATGGATGAATTGCAACTGTGCAAATCGGTGTTATTAGGAATGATGTCAATGGTTTGTGTTGACGTCAGACCAGAGCTCTGGTCGACCTGCATAAATGTGACACAGTTTCAAAACGTCACATTTAGTCTGTGTACGATCGTGACAAAGTCTTTAAAAACAGAGTTTGCAGTGAGAGTCAGGGACATATAGAAACATAGGCAAAGAGATTCACAGAGAATATATTAGTCTTTCCAACCTGCAAGAGACAAAGAAACGCCTTCCAATTTACAGTCCACTGTAACAGAAGCAGTGTCCATGAACCATTTTGAGTGTCCATGCACATTCATGTCTCGGGTCACCCTCCATGAAAACATGAAGAGGAGCCACAACAACCTCTACCAGCAAATGATGAGAAATGGACAGCTGCCCTCATCCTCCTGTCCGACGATCACCAGCTGTGTAACCGGCCAGCAACAAGGAGACACAGACAAACCGAGATCTTGCGAGGACTTCAATGCAGCCAGGAGAGGTAAAGAAACATTTGGTGACTTACACAGGAAAGAAAACCTCTTATGTGATAAGAGTTTCATTGAGGTATCGACACAGCATGTCCAGCATGTCCACACCAAAGACAAATCTTTCCAGTGTAAACACTGTGACAAGAGTTTCAGTGTGTTAGGGAATCTGAAGAAGCACCAGCGTATCCACACTGGAGAAAAGCCCTTTGTGTGTAAACAGTGTGACAAGGGTTTCAGTGAGTTGGGTACCCTGAAGAAGCACCAGCGTATCCACACTGGAGAAAAGCCCTTTGTCTGTAAACAGTGTGACAAGGGTTTCAGTGAGTTGGGTACCCTGAAGAATCACCAGCGTATCCACACTGGAGAAAAGCCCTTTGTCTGTAAACAGTGTGACAAGGGTTTCAGTGAGTTGGGTAGCCTGAAGAAGCACCAACGTATCCACACTGGAGAAAAGCCCTTTGTGTGTAAACAGTGTGACAAAGGTTTCAGTCAGTTAGGTCACCTGAAGACACATCAGCCTATCCACACTGGAGAAAAACCCTTCGTGTGTAAACAGTGTGACAAGGGTTTCAATAGGTTAAGTAGCCTTAATTCACACCGGCGTGTCCATACTGGTGAAAAACCCTTTGTCTGTAAACAGTGTGACAAGAGTTTCAGTGAGTTGGATACCCTGAAGAAGCACCAGCGTGTCCACAGTGGTGAAAAACCCTTTGTGTGTAAACAGTGTGACAAGGGTTTCAGTCAGTTAGGTCACCTGAAGACACATCAGTGTATACACACTGGAGAAAAACCCTTTGTGTGTAAACAGTGTGACAAGGGTTTCAGTCAGTTAAGTAGCCTTAAGACACACCGGCGTATCCATACTGGTGAAAAACCCTTTGTCTGTAAACAGTGTGACAAGAGTTTCAGTCAGTTAGGTCACCTGAAGACACACCAGTGTATCCACAATGTTGTTAGATCACCTGAAGACAAATCAGTGAGTCCATACTGAGGGAAAAAAATAGCAGATCTACAAGCTCGTGAACATTTTTGCAAGTCTTTGAATTAATTAAATGTTTGGATCGGGAGTCTGGTGCAACGCACAGGTCCTGGACCTGGTGAGAGCAGGAGTGGACCTGGTGAGGTGTAGGAGGGGCCCGGCCAGAAGTCAACCCATAGCATAGAGCTTAGTAAGGACAACTTTATTTAGGCAAAGTTTCGGTCAGTAGACCTTCAGGCATCTGACCCCAACCCAGATGCCTGAAGAAGACACATTTGAGCGACACATTTGAACGGGGTTGTCGTTCGGGATTATTTTCCTGTCATGATCTCTTCCATCATGGTGGTGAATGTCATATTGCCCAAATATGGAGGGGCGGAAGCCTGCACACATGTATGCACGGCAACCGGTGGTGTTGTGAGTGAGGTCAGACCAGAGCTCTGCTCGGCATCGAGATTTGAAAATATATATTTTTCATTCCACAGAGATCAGAGTATTTAGTATCCTTGATGGGTTAATTTAAGTTATGTAACAATAATTCAAAGTAACTTGTAACTAAAGTATATATTCTGTTAATATTGAGTTATAAATCATTGTGCATTATTTGCTTGTTCACAAGACAAAAACAATTTTTTCACCCATCTGTTTGTCTGTCTGGCTGTCTGTCTGTCTGTCTGTCTGTCTGTCTGTCTGTCTGTCTGTCTGTCTGTCTGAATGAAAGATAAAGCAATACATATTGTAAGGCCATGAAAGATAAAGCAATACATATTGTACGGCCATTCTTTCCAAACTAAACTTGTATTTATTTATGCATTTATTTAGGTAGATATTCCATGTCTTTTTTATGACCATGATGAACATTTGTTTTAATACATTTTAATGCAGTTGTTGTGTGTATTTACTTCTACTTCTATACTTCCAAAAGGGAAAGAGCTGAGTTTGAGTGTGTGCATGCGTGTGTGCGTGCATGCGTGTGTGCGTGCATGCATGTGTGTTTGCGTGCGTGCGTGTGTGCACAGACGTTTGAGGTCCTCCAGTTGTGATTTAGGATGAATCCCACTCGATCTTTCTCCGGAACCACAACATCCAGCCCAGGAGGAGCCGTGCGCAGCATTTTTATGACTTCTGTGACCTTTTCTCAGACAAACACCTGCATCACAGGGTTTGTGACCCAACATATCCAACACTAGTCGATGAAAACTCAGTGGGGCATTGATCCATTCACCAGAGAGCACGAGGAACTCGGCCTGACTTTGTACAGTTCACCAAAAAAGAAAAAATAGCACACAGAGGAAAAGAGGTGCTAAAAAAGTGCCACTCACCAGCAAATGAACCAGAGATGCATGATATTTTCATTTTGCCATATCCAATTACAGTAATTGCATGGTCAAATCTACAGATACCAATATTGCAATTACAAGTTTCTAGTAGGCCTGTATAGTTTACCTTACACCATACAATAGCTACAACACTCGTTGCAGATGCAAAATAAACAGTATTCCATCTTGTTTTCCCCTTTTAAAAGCTTCCTCAGAAAACAGTAAACAGTAAAACATTGATGAAATCTAGAGAAAGGGGCCTTTTCAGCTCCACATCAAACACAAGTATTATCAAATTAACCAATATATTATTTGTTTATTTCGGTCTGATGCAATATTGCTTTTTTAAGGCCAACATTGCTGATACCAATATGATGACTGATTAAATGTCCATCCCTAAAATTAACTGCAAATTAAACCCAGAACATAAGTCACCTACATGTACAACAGACATAAACATGCAGTATACCTCTGCCCTTATCCAGATATATGCTTTTAGATGTATGTGTTTAGATATGTTTTACAGAGTTCTTTTTTATTAATTTTTTTAATTTTATTTTTTGATTGATTGATTGAACATAAACATTTATTAGTCAGAAATGTAAACAGCACAAGGTACGGTCAGAGATTAAGGTTAAAAGGATAACACAAAAGAACTCCTGAGGAATTTAAAGATATTAAAGATGTGGTTTCCTCCCCTTGGTTACATGACACTGATAAAATGTCCTTATGTGAAACCCCACTCTAAAAACTCTTAATAGGAAGCCGGTAGGAAATAGAGTGCAGGGACTAGAAGGAAGGTGATCATATCTTAATTTCTGAACTGCCTGCCTGAATCTGTAAGGAACAGATACTCAAAAAGAATATTTACTCAAGTAAATGTACTTTGTTACTGTCCACCACTGGTTAGTTACAGACAGCAGGTGTGAAGGTTGAGCCGGGAAGGATGGAGAATGTGAGAAGAACCTGAAAGAGTGAGAAAAGAGAGGCATAGCCTACAGGGTGAGAGGGGAGGAGAGAGGTGGGAAGAAAGGCCAAAAGAGAGACAATGACAAACATGGAAGGAAGAGAAAGGGAGAGAGGGGAGAGAGAGACAAACACTGAGTCACCAAACAGTATAGTCAGAGAGAGAGAGAGAGATACACGCACGCACGCGCACGCACGCACGCACACACACACACACACACACACACACACACACACACACACACACACACACACAATGACAGGTCTAGACGGATATACTTCTCCATATCGGCACTCACAATCTTAATAAGCCAACGCTTCCTATTTTCCCAGCCACACTGGTGCTCGTTACTCTGCAGCAAATGTGTTTTGCCGGGGAGGGCTGCTGGATGAAAGCTATCTGATGAAAACAATCAGGCACTATCTCTTCCCTCTTGTTCTTATCAGCATCAAATAATATGAAGCTATTAATAATGGAACCTAGGGAACATCTTTGTTCATTTAGTCTATCTCTCCATCTCCCTCCTCTCTCCCTGCTCAGACTCCCCTTTATTTGTGCTCAGCCACTGTGACCGTGTTTGTGGTAAGTTTGTAGTCTGACATCTGAAATACCATTAGCCAAAGATTAGTTGGGAGTTGATTTCCTATGCCTCCATTCTCCATTTCGTCTTTTTATCCAAAGCGTTATTGTAATTGCTTTTGAGCTCCATTACTTTTCCTGCCGCGTGTGCCTCGCTGCATCATGGTTCCACAGAGCACTGCTGAAGAAACACATCATATATTAAAGTGTCTCCCCTCTAGTTAATGCATAGACTTAGACCTGCTCCATTCCCCCATCCAGAGGAAATTGATATAATTTGTCCATGGGACAGCGGACGGTCTTTCGCTGAGCACCAGCATTATAATAGCGAGCAGTGTGATAATGGACAGATAATGTACCAGGAGTGGAGAGTGTACTCTGGTGAGGAACAAGTCAACAGCCACTGTTGGGGGGCAACAGCACTGTCTAGTGGCAAATAATGGCAGTGTGGAAGACCACTTGCATTGAGTGACTTCATGTGACAAAATTGTGTAAGTATTTTGGCCACAGAGCCTCATCTAAAAAGCTTTTATGCCAGGGGCCCCAAACAGAGAAGATTTGTGTTCCCATTGTGAGCTTTTTTCAAATAGGGTTAAAATGGTTAAACTTATTTAGATCCCTGGAGGTCCTTGGTCCCTCTCCACAGCTTTGGCTTCAGTGCTGTGCTCAAAGGCACGTACGCCAAGAAGTTAAGAACACACGCACTCAGGCTCACTGCACTCCTTATAACTACTTTAAGCATGGCATCACAGTCCACTCCTCGACCAGCCCATGGACTGTGTCTGTGTTTATACATTTGTGGACATTTAGGCCTACTTCTGTTCTTGTTCACCGTTTGGTTTGGTTTGGTTGTTTGTCATGTTCACTGGTTGTTTGCTTATTTATGTATTATTGGTCTAGTTTCTAGTTCTAGTTTCTAGTTCTATGTCCAGTAAGTTCACTGGAATACCAGAAGAGTCGCTGGAAAGAAACTCACGCGGGCTGATGGTTAATGCCTTTTGATTGATTGATTGAGGTCTTTTGTAGAAGTTTTGGATAGGAAAAGGTACAGTTTCATGACAGTACAGTTCACTGATACAATGTCAACTAAAAGGGTAAGGCAAGGCTTATTTGTTATTTTCCATTGAGATCCTTAATATCCTTATATACCTCTGTAAACTATTCCTAAACGGTTAAACCTAACCAAGTTATTCCTAACCTTAACCTCAGTAAAACGGTGACAAAATACATTTTCAGGTCGGGATATCAGTTTCAGCCAACCAGGAGAAAGAACTTACATGATCAACAAGTGAAGTTTGAAGTGGTGAAACAAAACAAAGTGTAAACTAATTGGAACTGGAAGCTTAAGCTCATAAATGGGTACCCGTACTCTCACCAACCCACCTAAAAGATATTTTCTGTTTATAAAGAGCTGGAAAGACGGGAAGACCCCTGTTACTGAACAAACATTATATAGCAACGATTCCATCAGAGTTTTTAAACTGTTTATCACTTACAGCAGCTCTAAGCAGAGTATTGCTTTTCTTGCTACATACTGTCATTTCCTTTGTCTGATGCATAGGTTACGGAACATGGTCTGTCATCAGAATGCCAATGGATCTCGTAACAGAAATGATGATGTGCATGTCTTAATTCCTCTCCGTGGATGACAGCTCAGTCTGCCTCGCTCTTCCAAACAGACCCTGAAAACTCTGGCTCTATTCACAGCAGCCATATTGGAAAGGAATTGGGCCTTACTACCTTACTTCCTTCACAGGTCTTACCTGTGAATTATACTAATTAAGTCTCCATTCCAGGGGTCTTCAACGTTTTCAGGCCAAGGACCCGACAACCTTTTCATAGATTCCATATAGTTTCACTGTTTGACAGCACAATCATCAGTGTATTTTGGATTCATGTCAATTTGTGCTTTCAGATATTTACTTAAACATGACCTTTCACTCTGAACTAGTCTGCTCTTTTTCCCCCTCTACACCAAAGCTATTTGCCACAATGTGAACTTGTAGATCAGCTATTTTTGTTAATATATAATATAAAAAAGGAGAGTTTCTATGAAAATATATAAAATATTTGGAGGACCCCCTGTAGTAACTCTGAGGACCCCCTATGGGTCCTGGACCCCCTGTTGAAGACCCCTGCTCTATTCCATTTAGTGGAGCAAAAGTTTTAATTTGAAGGACCCTGTGTACAAAATACTACCTTACACACCCATAAGGGGCCATTTGGAAATTGCAACCATGAGGGTACCTGGACCACGCTTTGAAACCCACTGGTGTAGCAGAGTGTTTCCAGTGAGCCAACATGCACAATATCAGCACTCTCTCTGACTCTGTTTGGCTAGGATGGATCAGAGCCTTAATTAGTATAATTGGTAAGGCCTGTGAAAGGAAGTAAGGAAAAGGCCCTCTTTTTTGTCCACTGTGCATAGAGACTATTGTCATACTGTGTTGTTGTGTCAAAACTATTCTTTATTCACAGAAGCATGTTGCTCAGTAAGGCTGGACATTATCTCAATATTATATCAATATTGTGATATGAGACTAGATTAGACTAGGGATATGTTTTGATAAGGCATACTTTTTCCCTTTATATGTAAGTGTTGTAATTTCCTGAACTTACCTGATTGTTCTAGCTTACCGTAATTACCCACATACAGTAGTTATTATAGGTATGGTATTAGCTATTAGGTATTACATAGGCATTACTGAAATTTTATATCACAACTCTCATTAAATATTTGTTGGGGTTGAAACCAGAATAGACACACTGAGGTATTTAGTCAAATACATTGTGATGATGTATTTTATTTTGTCCATATAGTCCTATATAGCCCTAAACTGCCCACTGCAGTGATTACATTTTGATACAGTGGTTACACTTTGATACTGTGTGTGTGATAATGTGCGTGCGTGTGTGCGTGTGTGCGTGTGTGTGTGTGTGTGTGTGTGTGTGTGTGTGTGTGTGTGTGTGTGTGTGTGTGTGTGTGTGTGTGTGCGCGCGCGCGCGTGTGTGTGAGTGCATGCGTGCGTGCGTGTGTGCATGTGTGTAAGAGAGAGAGAGAGAGAGATCGATCACATATGTATGCCCGTCTGGGTCTTTTCCTCATTCAATCAGGTATACTGCAAAGAAAATAACCATTTCCAGCAATATTACCTAATAGCATGTAATAATTTAACTGCATGTCTCATTAATTTGTGAAACTTGTCAATTTTCCATTTCACTGGCCTTCAGCAGTAAAAGTGTTCCACTGGGCTGGTGTCTAGAGGTAAAGCTAATAGGTACCCATCTTCATTTCAACGATTCATTGGATTTACTGTACCTACTGTAACAGTATCATCCCAGTGTCTAACCACCAGTATACACCCCCCTCCAGCATCAATAAATATTATATTTTTCTCCTAAATAATCTTTAAACTTTTTTTACTGTGAATAACGTATGCAATATGTATATATATTTTCCTGTATGGGACAGTCCTAGGAAAGCATTTTCTTATTAGCCACATAAGCCCTATTTTATACTTTGTTGTATGACGGAGTGTCGCACAAAAATATCTGATCTACAAGCTACATATTTGGGAACAATGTAGAAGAAATTGGAAAACGTTTGCCTATGATGACATGCCCAAAATACGGGGTGCCAGGTTGAAAGTGGTTGATTCAAAGTCCTTGCTGTAGTTCAAACAGTGACGTTAATAAAGATCTCTCTCTTCTATGTCGTCCTCAGACGACTGGAGTGCTACAACATGGTCTCAAGGGCACGTTTGAGTTCAGCTAACTCAACGTGACCTTTACAGCAGTTGCTTCTCCTGTGTGCCCCCCACTCACCCAGTACTTGAGATGGTGTATTGATTGATTCTTTCTGGTAAGCCAGTGGTTCTCATACCCCAGCACAGCCTGGGATCCTTGGGGGGGTTCCAGGGGGTCACCAGCCAAAATAGTTACTATAGCCAGCGTCATCAAAATCAGTTTAACTAATTTAACGTTATTTGAAAATAGCAGACCTACAAGGCAAGCTCACAACTAACTGTGATACTAAGCGATAGTAGGTGTGTTTTGCTGTTGGTCATCACAGCTCTCTGAGGGAACAGGAGCATGTCAGTGAATGTCTCTCTGCTGTTCAATCAACTGCTCTAACACCTTCAATGCTTTCACAACATGGTTTGAAAATTGGAAGCTTGGGACCCATAGAGTTCAAAATGTAATATATATACAGTAGGCCAAGTGTTAAGCCAGCAGGAAACTCAGAAAAATGTCAGGGGATGTCCTTAAATAGCCTCTAGGTCTTGGTTGCACTTTGCCCAAAACTTACTTTCAAACCTGTTCCTTGTCCATTTTATGCCCATATACAGTACTGTATGAAGATCATTGATGTCATCAGAATATGCCCACAAATGGGCATGCCCCCTTTTTTTGCTCATATGGAGCTGGCTGATTTGTTTGCGCCTGATGCCATGACGAGATTGACAACACATTGACAAGGTTAGACAATACACTGAGAGAATAGTGACATGGGCGTGACATGGGCCAGTCCTCCCTTAGGTCAATTTCAATATAAGAAGATTAAGAAAGTAAGTGATATTAGGTTTTAAAGAAGGGTGAGAGTCAAAGAAAATAGGAGAGATAAGAAATAAGATTAAAAGTCTAAAAGCCCTGAGAGTAGAGCTCTTGTCAATGGTTGAATGGTAAGGGCCTTTGTAATAAAACAACAGCTCATATGAGGAAAAAGCAACAGAAATACCGTAGAATAAAAGCCCCAAATAGGAGGTAGAGCTAGTGACGCCATAAGAGCCCTGAAGAATAATCGTAACTGCCGATGCCAATACTTTTCAAGACTTAACACCGGCCCTGGGTGCCCACAGCTGACCAGATTACCAACCAACAAAACCATTGTTGGTTGGAATTATTGCTAAATATTAAAAACATCGCACCAGTGGTATCAAGCACGACACACGTGCATATCTCCTTGTATGGGCCGTTCTGTCTGTGACATCAGCTGTGGTGATGAGGTCTCTGCATACTTTCTATGAAGTTAGTCTTGTGTGACGTTAGTCTTGTGTGACATTAGTCTTGTGTGACATTAGTCTCGTGTGATGTTAGTCTCATGCTCATACGGACACTCATACATACCTAGGGACCTACTGTACATACAAAGCCAGACATACTAGCGGTTAGCACTGCCCAAAAAGGAATACGTAACATTTTAAGAACATTTTCAGAATAAAGAATAAAATAAAATGCAAAGATCTTGAGGTGAGCTTGTACTGTAGATCGTCTACTTTCAGTATTTTTCTTTAATAGGGCTTATGTGGTTAATTCATTCATTAAACAGTATTTTTGTGAGTTTGGCTCCAGGGGGAGTATACCGGGGAGACACAAAGGGTCTTGAGCTGAAGAAGCGTTTGTAACTTTCTGAAAAGGATGAACCAAAATTCACATCCACATTCCACAACCATTCGCCAGGTGTGAAAATTGGTTCCAAGAGCTCTACAAATTCTATTCTGTTCACTCTTCACACAACTACTTCTGTTGACAGCTCAACTGCTCACAGAATGGCCTGGTGGTGACACACTCTTAAAGTCTATGCCTTGATCAGCATTTCTTCACTGTTGAGTGGTAACCATGTATCTCCATATCTCAAATTATTTTTTTCACTTTTTTTTATTAACGTCCTACTTTGTCGTACTACTGTGTAACTCACAATGTGTTCTGAGCTTGTATATCTGCTACTTGAAAATGGTCAAGTGTGTCGGTGGGTTTCATAAATATTTAACCAGATGAAAAGTATTAAGAGCTTTGTGACTAAATAATAATAATAACTATATTGGATCCATTGGAGCCTACAGTCTATGATCAGTTATTTTTTCCATTTCTTGGAACGGATACACTGTACAAGGTTTCTACCCGACAGCAACCATTTGTATCTTCACAATGCAATTGCAAAGAGTATAGGATTTGTCTCAAGCTTGTTTCAAGAACCTGTCGTTATGTCACTTAACAGGAGAAAGAAAACAAATTGAAATAAGAAAATTGAGGTTTTAGTGTCTGTCTGTCTGTCTGTCTCTCTCTCTCTCTCTCTCTCTCTCTCTCTCTCTGTCATGGTGCTTTATGGTTCCAGTATCAGTTCCTTTTCCCTCCATCAGGTGCCCTGGCTGGCCAGGGGGAGGCAGCATAGAGACCAGAGACCAGGATTACAGTTTTTCTTTTTGTGAGGGTACCTAGTAAAGTTTTCTGAACAACTTCAAAATTGTATTTCAATTTATAGCAACAACTACTACACTAAATGGGATAGAAGAAGACAAAGAAAAAGGTTTAGTGAATTGAGTTTTTTATGGAAAATGGGAACCACTTTGTTGAGCGTCTCTCTATACGATTGAGGGGGAGGGCAGCCGTGCGGGGAGGGTGATATTTCTCAATGTAAGTACCAGTGTTGGGTAATAACTAGTAATATATTACTGTAATATTATTACTTTACCCAACGAGTAAAGTAAGGGATTACTCTGGCAGAGTTTCGGCAGAGTAAAGGTGGTTGCACACTGCTGCGTTTTTCGTTGCGAAATGCGTTTTTCAGGGCAAGGAGAGAGAGAGATAGAGAGAGCAAGGGACCGAGTGGTGCGCGAAACGGGCGGCAGTGTGCAAACGTGACTGACATAACGTGAGGTTGATTTTTTTATTTGCGTGCTCCGAAATTCAGTCCGATATTCGGCCCGAAAAACGCAGCAGTGTGCAACCAGCTTAACTCTGCCGAAACAGTAATACTATACCATATAATTATATATTACATATCACTTTTCATTACTTTTTTGTAGGCCGTTTAACACATTGGCCGCCATTTTAACATTGACTGTATGGCTCCCCTGCCATTTTGTTTAATGAAAAAATTGATATATTTTTTTTATATTGACATTTTTCCTAAATTCTGTGTTTTTTCCACAATGTTATACCGTACCTGACATGAAAGAAGACAAGCTCTAGTCTCATCAAAAAATAAAGAAATTGAATAAAAAGCTTTTTTTTCTATAGTTGTAGCCATCTCAAAATAGCCATTTTTGACCAAAATCCAGCTATATTTGAAATAACAGGAGTTATTCACCTTTTTGTGATTGATGGCTTTTCGAGCGAATAACTCTGTTGATATTTGTATTTATGGCGTCAGGCACTTATCAGATAAGTGTACTAGTGTAATAAGTGTAATTGTGTAATAGGGCAATAACTGGAATAGTGTAATAGGGCTGTAATAGGTCACCTCTTGCCCTTAGGGCGTCTTACTGACTTCACACAAATAGAAATAAGCTTTTTACCTTTTATTCAGCATTCAAGTGTTTTATTTTGCACAGATCACACACGCACGCACGCACGCACGCACGCACGCACGCACGCACACACACACACACACACACACACACACACACACACACACACACACACACACGCACACACGCACACACACACACACACACACACACACACACATACACACATAACTTTATATAAGGCCTATGTGTATAACTGTAAATATGTTCCCCATATTCAACTTTTTTATTTATTTGTGGCACTTGCTTTGGCGATGTAAACGTAGCCTATGTTTTCTCATGCCAAAGCAAAGCCCTGCTTCATCATACAAGACTGTCGCACAAAATAGCAGAGTAACTTCATTGCTATCAGTTCTCTATATGTCGTTGTTGGGTGGAAACCTTGTATGTCCAAAACCGTTCGTTTTGTATTTATCATCTATAAAATGTACTAAACTAGTGAAAACAGCCGATCTACAAGCACACAACGCCGGCGTTGTGTGCTTGTAGATCTGCTGTTTTCACTAGTTTAGTACATTTTATAGATGATAAATACAAAACGAACGGTTTTGGACATACAAGGTTTCCACCCGACAACTAGAGAACTGATAGCAATAAAGTTACTCTGCTTGTTGGTGATCCGGCCTGGGTCTGTACCGGATGCGGAGACGTTTCTTGCGTGCATGTGAATGTTACATAACCGGATACAGTAGGCGGGCTTTAGAACGGAACAGACTGCAGCGATCACACAGACACCCACGCCCTCCTTCAAGCTGCAAGCACTCCAAGCAGTTGTTGCGCGGCGCGCCTCAAACACGAGCACATGCGCGATTGCGCGTGCACGCCATAGGGAGGACGCACGCTGCTGCTGCTGCTGCAGAACAACAACAGTATAGTTTAGGTTAGGATGTAAACCACAACAGTAAACTTACTGACAATGACGATCGCCGTGTTTGAGTTTCTTCCTGTTGGATTCCACTCGGTCGCGACGTGTTGTAGATCTGCTATTTTCACTACTTTTCTTTTGTTACACCGCTGGTAGTTTGGACGCAACCTTCTTGTGAGAACTGGAATATAATACTCCTCATCAGCCTCCATGGTCACGCTTGGATGCAAGGCGTTGTGTGCTTGCATATCTGCTATTTTCAGCAGTTTTGTTACATACCGATGGAAGTTATATGGACGCGACGCGTTGCTTTTCTTCAATGGTTGCCTGACTTGAGGAGTCCGCCGGGGGAGGGGGGATATTTTCTCCTCTCCACTCCCGTAGCAGGGCTTGAAGATCGGTTGGTGCTCGACTGGACCGGCCAACGGCGCTGCATCTTGTCCAGTAGGTGATTGTGTTGTTTGTAACCTCGCCTCACCAGGCTTTATATATGTGTGTTTGTAGTGGGCTGAGGATCTGTTCCAACTGGGTGTCGGACCAAATGATGGGCCCTGGGTACAAGGATTCACTGCGGGCCCCCCATGAATTTTCTTGGGTGATTTCAAAAATAGATATATACAAGCTCACAGCATGGCACCGAGTGTCACGCTACAAGCTTGTAGATCTGCTATTTTTCAATAGCAAAAGTATAAAATAATGAAGCCCCTTCCACCTTGGGCCCTAGTAACTCAGACTCAGTCCCACTTTTCCCTTGTGAGTTGTGACGCTCCTGCTCTGATCTTGTTGTCTGACTGGGCCTGGGACATAATATTTTGTCGTGGAGACTTTGGGGGTTATGAAGGTGTGTGTTCTGTTGGCCCATGTGGCAGGTTATGGCTTTCCAAGTGAACATTTTACTGGATTTTGTTTGATTTGTGCATGGTCTCAGATCCAGCTGCTCCGTTTCGCTTCTGCGAGCCCTTGCACCAGGCATGTACACACATAGACATCAAAGGGGGCTTGAGCCCCTGCCCCTGAGGGCTGCATTCAATAGAATTGTCCACCAAAAGGCCCCTTTAGAAATGTCAGCCCCTGCCTCTCTAAATATTCTCTGCACATCCCTGCCCCACATCCCTCTACATGCGTGTGCCCAGTGTGTCGCTGATTTCACTCTGCGGGCTGCGCTCTGCCACGCTAAATGCATTCACTGTGGTTTATTGAGAGTTTTATTCATTTTTATTGAGATTTATACATTATTACACTCTTGTTTTCAAACACACTTACTTTGATGAGTGATATCTTTGGTTCCCTTTAAGTGAGAAACCCCAAACTTTGTCACGGGCTAATTAAGAGTCTAATTAAACATTACATTATATAAAAGCAAATTCTCGGGACTATCGGGCCTGGCGGGGAACGACATTTAAAATTTCTCGGGACTATCGGGGGAGGCGGGGAATGAGTTAAAAGGTAATTTTGGCTGATCGCTGATTTTGTCTTATTATGATGATTAATCAAACAAATTGGATTCCGTTCTAAAAGGAGATGGCTAAACAGACAGTGTTGTTGTACATCTCTTCTTCTTTTTTTGCTGGTGGGGGGGGGGGGGGGGGAATAATATGTAGTATAATGTAATATGTAATATATTACTCTTGATTCCAAGTAATAAGTATTATAATATTACTTTTTTAAGGAGTAATATGTAATAAGTAACATATTACTCTCCTGAGTAATATTGCCCTATAAGTACACCCACCCAGGTGCTCCTGTGTTTATTCCTGCTTACAACAGGCACGTGTACACATAGACATCAAAGTGGGCTTGAGCCCCTGCCCTTCTATCAGGCTGTAAAAACTAAAGAAGTGTCCTCTCCAGACCATGAATGCTATAGTGAAAATAGCAGACCTCCAAGCTGTGAGCTTGGAGGTCTGCTATTTTCAATATTTTCACCAAAAATACAGTTTGGGGGCAAATACAGTTTGGATTCACTGCAGCCAGCTGCGAAAACACACCACGCCTTTGGTGCAGGCATGTTACAGTGGTTTAAAGATATCAGGCTATTTTAAGATGGAATTGCAATTTCTTAAGGCGGGTGTTATTGTCTTTCAATGTGATATGATATTTAGAAGTAGTATTTCAATACATTTTTCTACACCTGGAAAGGACAAACAGTGTCAGTGGTATGGTATGCCATAACACTGACATAATCCTAGACGATTAGTGGCACGGTGGCACAATCAATCACAATCCATGGCCCTGGCTACTCTCTCTCTCCCATCGCTCTTGTTGCCTTGTCACTACCAATTAGCATAATCTGGTGCTGTTATCCTTAACTCCTCAC
Organism: Nannobrachium achirus; assembly: GCF_963921795.1. Taxonomy (NCBI): domain Eukaryota; kingdom Metazoa; phylum Chordata; class Actinopteri; order Myctophiformes; family Myctophidae; genus Nannobrachium; species Nannobrachium achirus. The sequence goes on from NC_137815.1 coordinate 49,675,472, forward strand.
AGTTAAGAGTAGGGAGTCACAGGTGGCTGAGAAGGGTCTGCCCTTCCAGCTACACACGATAGGCACTTTGTACACTCACTGACACACACACACACACATACACACATGGGCAGTCTACACAGCCCTCCACCGCACTCTGCCTCTCTTTGCACAGCCAGGCTGCCTCAGAATCAAGAATGGCCTTTTCATTACCTTGGACCTATTTTAGTCCTACTGTGGTGCTGACAATGTTGGAATTTCTATCTTCTGAAGATCCATTTTCGTTTTAAACTTACCTTTTTTTTTTTTGACAACCTAACAGATCCCAGTCAGTTGTCAGAGTGCCAGACAGGGTGAGAGCCAGGCTGAGGACACTGCTGTCACTGGACTCTCTGTCTGTCTGTCTGTGTGTGTGTCTGTGTGTCTGTCCCCACACAGGAGAACGCTGCCGGGGCAGACAGGAACAGACCCTGAAGCAACAAAGGCAAAGAAGTGGAGTTACAACTTACCCTTGCAGGAACTTGCAGTGTTTTTTTTACTGCGTTGTTTCTATCTTGTGGACACACAATCACAAACAATGGGAGCGTCTTATGGAAAAAAGGTATTGCTGTTTACTGTTTAAGTATGGATACATCTTATGCAGTATAATTGTGATTGAGAACACTTTTTTCTCAAAGGGATTTGAGAGAAATGTAACGTACTGTATAGTGTGGGCCAACATTTTGCGGTAGATTACTTATTTCTCAGCTTGGGTATCTAACTTGGAGTTATTTTCATCAACACCAATTTGGGCCTGTACTGTATATGATCTTCATCACCACAGTGGGAGTATACTGTACATACTGTAAGCTGTACAATGCCACTATTCTTGTATTTGAATACAGCAGATGGAACACACACACACACACACACACACACACACACACACACACACACACACACACACACACACACACGCACACACACACACACACACACACACACACACACACATCATGCAGAGATGATGTGCTTGCTAATGAAAGCAAGCATAAAATACATAAGTAGCCGCACAATCATTGCTCTAAAGCAGTAATTTATTAATACATTAAAGAAAGACTAAGCTGTCTGATTAAGGCAGCTTAGCTGATGAAACATTGTTTTTTCTTTAATGTCTTAATAAATTATTGCATCTGAGATACTGTAGGAGTATCTGCCACAGAGGAATATTATTTAAACATTTACACATTTTGTCCAAAACATACTTTTTTGAGAATATATTCAAAAGGCTCAAAATATGATTTCAAATATAAAGTATGTATGTACTGTATGTATCAATATTTTGAAACTTACATGCGTGAAATATACTTTTTATTTTATTTTCAGTACACATTTCTTGTTGAAAGCTGTAGATTCATTGTCAATGTGAATGTGAGTATTTCGCTGTTGGTTTCCCTGCAGTATTCTATAGACTAAAGACCTGATAGTTATGGTACGGCTTTGGAGTTGTTTCCACTAAACACGGTCAACCTTTACACTTCATCACAATGTACTTATTCTCCATCTAAATCCATTCTCCACAATGAAAACCAAGGCACACATGAGACCAGGAGGATATAATTCCATCCATTCTCTGGATGTTTACTGTATGAGTGGGACCCCATTGAGGGGTTGCGCCATAAGAACATATTGTGCATTTGCAAATATTTAAGCTATGGGGCGGGACACACCTGTCATGTGGGCATGTGGATCGAAGCATGTGTTGCATTGCCATGGTGATGTGTGTATACAGATGACAGCTGACAGTGTGTGTGTGTGTGTGTGTGTGTGTGTGTGTGTGTGTGTGTGTGTGTGTGTGTGTGTGTGTGTCTCAGCTATGCAACAGCAGTATTATGGGGTGCCTACACATCACCCCTCATATAAAACCTCTCCTAACACTGATTCATACATAAAGGAGTAGTTCATCCCCAAAATGACTTTTTTTCTATTGATTACTCACGCCATGGAGACTTGAGTTCAATACGATTTTGGCTTTTTTGTCGCATTCCTAAGACAAAAGTTATAGTAAACTTACCCCCAATGATTCCGGATGGGGACTGAAATGCATTTGGGTCCCCATCCGGAATCAATGGGAGTCCCCATCCGGAATAACTGTATATGTATTGTATATGTACCGTATGTATTTTTTTGTCTTAGGAATGCAACAAAAAACTAAAAAATATTATTGAACTCAAGTCTCCATGGCGTGAATAGAAAAAAAAGTAATTTTGGGGGGGTGAACTCCTCCTTTAAACTAGTCATACGCTCACAGAAAATCTTTGGCACATTTTTCAGTTGTAAACAAACTCTCTTCTTTCTATAGATTTTTTATGCTTTACTTCACAATAGGAAAAGAAAACAAGTGCAGAGATAGGACAAACATACAAGACGAGACAGGGGTCAGGTTCAAACTCAGGTCTTTGTGTTCACAAGGAGTATTATGGTCTGAGCACTAACTGAGGAACCCCGACTCTCCATTTAATTTGTAACTTATTGGGTACTGTTAAGACCCTGTACTTTTTGGTTGTTGTAATAATGGTGATTACCACACTACACTGTCAAATCCTGAACGTTCTAAGACTGTACATACAGTATAAGCTAAATGTTTTTCAAAATACTGAAACATGGCAAAAGAGTTTAGTGATAAGGGCCAAGGCATCGACGAAAATCATATATAATATGTGCAAGTGTAGGGCTAAATATCACTGAAACACAACTCAACTAATACTGTACTGTGCAATATGAGCAGTGAAGTCAAGAAGGGCAGTGTCACTAAAGTAGAACAGTGGTTCACAACCTTTTCAGGCCACGACCCCAAAACAATCATATTTTAAACTGGGGACCTCCCCACCCTACAAGCACGAGATGAGGAATTACATTTTGTATGATAATTTATCATTTTAGAGGTATTGAAAAGTACTTAAATTGTCAATTTAGAAATGTGCAGATACCCTCTACACTTAAACTTTATGTTGGTTTGTTTACTGGTGAGTGAGAAAACAATGTTGCACAATGTCCCACAGGTTGAGAACCACTGAATTAGAATCCGCAGAGTTGGGTGAAATATCTGACAAACAGAGAAGGTTTCACAACTTGTTGAATAAATGTTGATATCGTTCACGAGGGGTTGGAATAGATAAAGTGCAGCACAGTCAAACTTTATTTGAACAGCCATGTGTCATTGTCACAGTGAAAAGTGGGTACACACTCTCGTAATCTGCAAGCAAACTGCCCTTTGCTTCCACAAAACCGTCAATGAGCAGTATAGATTCACCATTCACAACCCCCGTACGTTTATCAGTCACAAGCCCTTAAGGGCACCAATCATAGACCTTGTATCATTATTTACCAATGACAAGTACATCAGTACGGTTATCAATCACAGACGCATGATCTGTAAACACATTGTTCCGATACACACGTAATTATTATTCCTATAGGGAATTTTGCACCTATCTACAGACCCAGTTTGTATGTTACAATCATTTAAATCATGATTAAATATTGTTAGCTTAATTATCAGTGTGCAGGTATTTCTTCCTTTATTTCTTTATATAATGTATGTTTATGAGGTTAAATCAGTCATACCGTATCAGCATACTGTATTCATTTCTGATATCGAGCATCTTTGAATTTGACATTCTGTTTATTGACTTGAACTGGGAATTGAGTTTGAAGAGAATTTTCCACCACAAAGATGAGGGACAGAGTGAGAGACAGAATGGGGAAAGAGCAGCTCTGGGCTTTCATTCGTTGTAAATGTCACTGCCTGACTGAGCTGTAATTTCATTACCCTCTGCCAGCTTCCAGGCATTGCTTGGCAGGCACTGTTTGGATGCCCATAGTTTGGACTTCACAGTCCTTGTACCAACCCCAGAGATCACAACAACACTGCCTTTCTGTTGCGCAGAGATGCTGTCAGATTTCTGGAGAAGACAACTGTGCGGCATAAGTTTGTGTAGAGTTCAAAAACCCTCGATAGTGTCCAAGTTTGTAGAGTTCAGAATATTGTACCTTCTGTGTCCTTTGGGCAGGACAATGTGCTTCAAAACCTCGGATTTCACGGTCAGCAAAAAGCAACAGGTCCAGTTGTCTGGACCTGTATTCATCAAGCAAGTACAAATCCTGGTCTAGCAGCAAAGCCCAGATCTCCCTGACCAATGCATAATTCACACAATATTTTGGATGGCGAAGTATTAAGTTCACTTGGGGTTACATTTATCTTTTATTGAGACAGAAAGCTGAAGGATACTGGTGTATTTCTATCCCAGGACAGCTGTGTGTGGAGGGGTCAGGACTCGGCGCCTCATCCACTGCACCATTAATGGGCATTACAGTTCAGCTGATATCACTGTTTAAATGTAACTTGGCAGTGAACCTCGGCACTCTGCCCTCTGAGAGGGAGGCAGAGTGTGTGGATAAAGAGCAACCAGTTTTATTTTCAGAACAATTTCTGTGGTTATGTAAGGCAACATAGCTCATTTGGCAACGAGGAGGCAGAACACATGACCAATTCCTGACCCTTATGAATTCATGGTCTTTTGCCAGTCTCACTCTACTGGTCATCTCTATTTAGATCCGTCGAAATGCACACATCGTCAACATCTTAATGTCTTATCAGCAAGGGGATTTGCAATGGGATGAGTGCAGCAATATTAACAACATACATGCAGCATGAATAGAATAGAATAGAATAGAATAGAATAGAATAGAATAGTACTTGAAGGGATTTATATTGTACTGTATGAATCAATTAATGAAAAATGTCATGCCACCATTTTGGCCCATCCCATATGGGATTATATGACACATTACACAAAAAGAAAACAACCGACATTAACAATCCTCCTGTTTGGATTACATCCTGCCTTACACACCACATAGATAAACAACATGCATACAGTGCCTACATGAACAATTAAGACCCTGCCGTTTTACAGTACATGTAAATGGCCCTCCTCCTAATTGACCAGGCCTTTTCAAGAAATGAAGCGAATGGAAAATGTTTTAGCTTCTCAGAGTCATCCAACCACACAAATTGAGATTTTGGATCTACCTTGTTCAAAAGTCTTCTGATAGAGTTGTAGAATAGGCAATACAATACAAAATGCATTTCATTTTCAATTTCCTTAAGATCACACAAACCATATAATCTATCCCACATCTACCCATCTCAATATGAAGGCCAAGTATGCCAGTCCTGATTTGAGCACATAAGGATTGTTTATTTTTTGACAGGTTATACAATAGCCTACATAATCTACTGGATAAACATAGTTTATCTCACAATACGTGGTGAGGTTATATTGATATATATACCTATCCAAATGTCCAAATTGTGAAGTCCTACTGTCCTTGTGCCATGACCATTAGTTTGTCATTCCTGTTCATTTTGATTGTAGCTTTGAAATCATTCTTGCATGTGCACGGAGTTGCCAACTTTGCCCTCTCAAGACATCAACCATGTCCAATTTGTCCATGCACAAAAGTCATGAAGCATGCGGGTAAACATGCTAATGTTCTTATTATAAACATATAAACGTGTTAACTTAGGTGGCATTTACACAGGCACTTAGATTCTTAGAACACTGTTTCTACCGTTAGATTATTTTTAGTCTGTTGGTAAATTTAGGCCAGGGATTTTCTCTGATTGTCTTAATCTACCTCAGTGGGTCATTGGCACAAGATGACACAGAGACAGCCCAGATGGGCGGCCCATCACTATGACTCAGACATACCCATATATGCATGAGCATATAGGCCTACTGATGAAATCAGGAATCTCCATAAAAGGGACACGGACTGACAGATGCATATCGGTCGGATCGGTGGTGCGACATAGGTGTGATGGCTGCATAGCTGCCCAAACTCTAGTGTTTACCAGTAAGACTCCCTAATCGGGAGATAAGCGACCGTTGGTCGCTTATCTCCTGTCACACTGCTGACATCAGTATGACATCACACCGTACACAAATGAACCTTATATAAGACCGGCATTATCTACCGACAGATTAGTAACAAGATGTCAAAATCATTGAAGGTTTACCCTACTAACCAACTGTTTACCATAGCAACCATGTTTTTTACCTTAGCAACCAACTGTTTACCCTAGCAACCAACTTTTTACCACAGCAACCATGTTTTTTTTACCCTAGCAACCAACTGTTTACCCTAGCAACCAATTGTTTACCATAGCAACCATGTTTTCTTACCCTAGCAACCAACTGTTTACCCTAGCAACCAACTGTTTACCATAGCAACCATGTTTTTTACAGGGCCTGGGATTGATGACATCAGAAATCTCCATATATGGGCATGAAAGGGATTTTGTTTCTGGAAATATGTCTGTGGGGTGCCACATTTGGAATAAAACACTTACATCACACATCTGGATATCCATACAGCCCATCTAGTTTGCCTGTGTCCATTTATGCCAATATATCTGATGACATTGGGACAATGATCTCCATATATGGGCATAAAACTTATGTTAATTAGTAAAGCCTGGGGATCTCCATATATGGGCATGAGGGGTACCCTAAAAGGGCATCATCTGGGAATAGCAAATATAGTTATCCTAGAAAGTGAAAATCTTACATCAAAGGCCATAACTACCTACCTACCACCATACTGCATTCCTCATTAAACTACCTACCAGTAAGATGCCTAAGGGAGAAAAGCAAAGGGCGAGGTTGCACCATTTCTTGGTCTTCTGGCCAGTGATGTATATCGGACCATTTAACCATATATGGAGACATCTGGTACCCAAAGATATTCACAGATATGGGCTTAATATTGATGACATAAGGGATCTCCATATATGGGCGTAAAAGGGATTTGGTTCCCCTGGCATCACAGGGATCTCCATATATGGGCATAAAATGGATTTGGTTACCCTGGCAACACGGGGATCTCCATATCTCCATATATGGGCATAAAAGGGATTTGGTTCCCCTGGCATCACAGGGATCTCCATATATGGGCATAAAAGGGATTTGGTTCCCCTGACATTACAGTGATGTCAGTGGCTGGTTCTACAGAGGGGATCTCCATTTATGGGCATAAAAGGGAATGTATGTATGATGATGTCAGATATCATAGACGTCATAGGACTTTCACATAACGAATAACTGAGTAAGCATGTAAACCCGTAAAATCTATATTTGGGCATGGCTGATTTATGACCTCATCATGATGACACGAGCAAACACAGCTGAATTGTATAAATGATCAGTGCAGAAACCAACAGAAGTATTTGACCAAGACTCTTCGATTTAAACATCAACAAAGGTGTGACGTTTGTTGATGGTCACGTGTGACGTGTGACGGACGGACGGACGGACGGACGGACGGACGGACGGCCGGTGGAGGTTTTCATAGTAAACTGCTCCCTGACGGTCGCAATAAACCCCAGACTTTCAATTTCACTTTAAAAATGTCAAAAAAAGCTGATCTAGATTTTTGCCCCGTCAACGATGATAAGACAACAGCAAAGTAGTGTACTGTAACATACTGGACATACTGTACACCCGTGAAGTCAAAGTAGAGGACATTTTCATGCACTGTGAAAAAAGAATACCAAAGGCAGAGAAGAGGGAGTAAGAGCAAATTTCTCTACAAATGAAAGCAAGAACAAAAGTATGTGCGTGCGTGCGTGCGTGCGTGCGTACGTGCGTGCGTGCGTGCGTGCATGCGTGAGTGCGTGCGTGTGTGTACGTGCGTGCATGCATGCGTGTTAGGTAAGGTGCAGTTTAGAGTTAGGTTTGGGCCAGCAGGTACATTGAAAAAGGGTATTTTTGTGTAAAACAGTCTTTTTAAATGAATACTTTGACTTTGACAGTAATACAGTGAATGAGTGCTTGTGTGTGCATGTGTGTGGTGAACAATAGGCAGTAGATATAGTTCATATCTCCCCTGGGTTCACAAAGTTTATACAGCATACAGTATGCCAAACATATAGTTTATCCCAATCATAGAGTACACATTAACTATGTGGACATTTAGCATTTAGCATTTGAAAAGCAATGACCAGCAGAGCGTGCAGTGGAAAATGTTCCTCTTAAAGAAGTTAAAGATTAAACCTGAAGCTTAACCCAACCATTTGATAAACACTTCATTCAACATCCATCAAAAATCAACTGTTTGAACCTTATATGTTGGTATGTTGGAGTGTTTGGGAATGTGCTTACTGTACTGTACTGTATGTGTTTATGTGCGTGTGTGTGCCGTGCACGCACGTGTGTGTGTGTGTGTGTGTGTGTGTGTGTGTGTGTGTGTGTGTGTGTGTGTGTGTGTGTGTGTCCGTGCGTGTGCGCACGTGCGTGTGTGCAACGTGTAGATCTGCTATTTTTGGCAGAGATTTGGTGTTGACAGAAAACTCAAAGTACAGTTTATAACTCTAGAGACAGGGGTTTAAGTGGTTAAGGTGAATTGAGATGTGTTTTCATACAGGGTTCAGTAAAAGGAAGAAAGCTTCTCAGACACATCTTGGCCTCCATTCGTCTGTAATAATCCATTAGACAGGAGGAATTCAGAAGCAGGAACCAGGGAGGCAGACAGATACTTGTGGTCAGTGGTACAAAACATGATTAATTAAGAAACTGAGATCACACAGTTCATTTAACCCTGAGAGTATACAAAAAAAATGTAAGCACATGATTGATTGATTGATTGATTGATTGATTGATTGATTGATTGATTGATTGATTGATTGAAAACTTTATTAGAATTTTGCATAGGAAAAGGTACAGTTTCATGACAGTACAGTTCAAGGTACAAGGTCAACTAAAAGGATCAATACCTCAAAAAAGCTTTGGGCTTGTTTAAATTGGGGTCCTTTTTTTACTCATATAACATTTGAATGACACAGTACTATGCAGAAAATATAAGTCGTAAAACATGATGCAAAATTAAATGGTATAGAAAGGTCAGGGGGAGGAAAGGTTTACTGTTACCAGTTTCGAGTAGCAGCCGCCTGTAAGTGGCTTTTCAGAGAGGTTTTAAAGGAAGTATAGGGATTTACACTCCTTTAAGGCCTTCTGTAGGGCATTCCACATTTTTAGCGGTATAACAGGAGAACGAATTTGACCCTTTGTTTGAGCCGAATCTGGGTTGAACATGATCTGTGGAGCTGCCTCTGGTGTTGTGGACATCCTTGATGTTTTGGAAGTATTTCGTCAGGTACATGGGTATCTTAGTACCACATTTCTAGAGATGTTTTATATGCCATATAGTATATTGTATGGCTTGATTGGCTTCTACAGTATGTCAAATAATTAATTTACACTCAATAAACCTTCTGACCATGAAGTGTAGGACAAAGCAATGAAATAGCTCCCGGTGTAATAGAATGGCATGATTATAAGTATTTTTAGACACAGTTTCTATTTCAGAATAAGCAAAGCCATTCCTATTAAATCCAAGCTTTATTGAATGTTCTGACATTTGCATTAGATCCGCCTGGGGATGTTGAGTTATGTTGACTAACCTTTGCTTCGCAAATGATTAAAATACCATTTCTATTTCAGAAGAAGGGAAGCCATTTATAAACCATGGTATGTGTTTTTGTCATGGGGTGACAGGTCACAAACTGGAATGTGGCTTCATATATTCCACAGACAAGGTCAAATGTTACCTATAGGAGTTACAAAGTAAAAGGTTCTGTCTTGGTCTGGTCTGGGGCCCAAATTGAGAGTCAGGGGTGTTACAAGGGGGGGACAAGTGGGACTGAGTTACTAGGGCCCAAAGTGGAGGGGCCTTAAATATTTCATACTTTAGTGCTGCGCCGCTAGCTTAGTAGCTTGTAGATCTGCTATTTTTGAAAAGTCGCGAAAATGTGTGCAAATCTAATATATTCTTTAAGCGATTTGTAACTCAAATTTTGCTTCTGGGTGCCGCGCTGTGAGCTTGTATATCCGCTATTTTTCAATAGTTAAAGCACAACATAACACAGTAAATCCTTGTACCCGGGGCCCAGAATTTGGTGCAATAACCCTGTTGAGAGTACAACAGAAAGAGTTGAAACAATGATTTGCAAAACAAAGGTTAGTCAGCATAACCCAACATCCCCAAGCATCTAATGTAAATGCCTTGAAATTCAATCAAGCTTGTATTTTTCCTGCACCAGCGCATTTTTTGCGCTGAAACTCATTTAACTAACGCCCATTTCAAAAAGGATTGAGGATGTGACAGTGTGCGGTTTGGGGCCCCCAGAAATCTTGGACCGGCGCTGCAGCTGGTCCCAGGATGTCGATTAGCCTCATGCCTGTGTAGTATTTACTGTATGCTAACTGTCTGAGCCACAAGGCCATACAGATCAATTACAGTGTATTACTCTAGTATGTGTTTGAATGACCCCTGTTTACCACCTGGCAGCCAGATAACATCTAAGTAACAACACAGTACTGTCAGGTTTCCTTGTGCGACCTCATCGTATGTGACGCAAGCATGGCATACAGCCTCAAGGCTATTTAAGGACATAAGATTTTAAGGACACACTTGCAGAACCCTGTTCGTTTGTAGACTTCTATCCAGCCTACTTGCATTATAATTGTGACTCAATAGTTTCTCAGTTAATCAGCTACTTAACAATCTATTGGTTTAGCTCACTTACAGTTTTTTTTGCCTGTCTGTCTGTCTGTCTGTCTGTCTGTCTGTCTGTCTGTCTGTCTGTCTGCCTGCCTGCCTGCCTGCCTGCCTGCCTGCCTGCCTGCCTGCCTGCCTGCCTGCCTTGTTCTGGGGTTCTGCACTTGGGCCCACCTGTCAGACCCTAACTCTAAGTACAATATAAAGCTGAAATCTCAGACATGGCTAAACACAACACAAGAGAGATATGACAACGCCCAAAACTAGTTCAAAGAAATAAAACATATACTCACACCTCAGATATGTCTGAGTTGATGAGTCTGTATATCTATTATGTAAACCAATTGGCATATTGAGATATCAACTGAATCTGCACCTAAAGCATGCAAAAGTGATTTTCCATGTTATTTAAACATATCCTTGGAAAATGAAGCATAGCAAAATTCTGGGAACATCTCAGAACGCGGAGCCCTTTAACGCCAAGTTTAACTGTATTCTATTTGTAGCAATAAATGGTTAAATCTAGTCTTCCTGACTAAACCTGTCCTGTACGTGTGCGTCCTGTACTTTTATGAAGTGCGCTCTTTGTCAGACAAAGAATGCATGTCATGTGGCAATGAAGTAACAAATATTTGGTTATTGTATTATGTTACTGCGTGGCTTTTGTTGAGCTTATTTAATTTGCTTACAGAATGGGCGTAATTGACAGTGAAATATTGAAGTTTCTCAAGTCCAGAAGAAGTTCAGAACAGTCCAAAGATAAGTAAAGTATGTCTGAAGGTTTAGTCAGAATGACAATATTTCAACTTCATTCTTTTTTTCTTTTTCTTTTGCTAATAGACAAAACCATGTTATGCAAGGCCATGCCTGAACAGAACTATGCAATACCATTGTCAATTTCTAATCTTTGTAGAATAAAGGGAAAAGCTTTGAATTTTCTTTGGAAAATTTCAAAATTTCAATAGCAACCAATGATATTTATTTTAGCAAGTACTTTCTCTCATAATTGAGTAATATTTGACCAGGAGTATCTATACGTTGACTCAAGTACTGGGGGCGGGTGCATAGCCTACTATGCCCACCACACCGTAACAGGGCGTGCTGAGGAGTTGCTTGGTCAGACAGTAATTAAGCAGAGTGCTTGACATGAAGTGACCCTACAACAGACAAGCAGATTTGACTTATTAAGCTTGGTAACATGGTGGATGCAAATGTGTCGTTTCACTCATGTCCACTAGATGTCAGACTGCCCTTTGTACCTTTCACCTTTATGTTTTGCATGAATCTATTGGACAGAAAACTGAATAACTGTAGTGATGAATAGTTGATAGACAAGTAGACAGTGTGATGGACACACATACAGTACATTATAAGACTTATATTCAGCTACAATCACCCCCCTGTATCTGTTTGGCTGTATATGTTGATCAGGCTGATTCTCTCTGCCAGCCGCCCAACCAAATCTCCAGTCAGTCTGCTCTGGCCAGTCGTTGAAATTACGTTGTAATTTCCCACTCCATTGCAGTTGCAAGACTCATTCTTGATTGTCTTGTTGTAGTGTCCCTAGTTTAAACTTGAAGGCTTCGAAGCATTCCAATTGTACAACATAATATTACACTGAAACTAAATGTTCTTCCCAAAGAAATGGTTCAGAGTCAAATGTAATACATTTCATTATAATACGGAATAGGAATCATGCAGTAGGATGATTCCCTTATAATGTCTGTATTCAGTACTCAATGACAGCATCATTGAAAGTATAGACTTACAGTTACGGACATTAATTCCAACTAAGCTCATTTCAAACTCAACTCTATAGTTATTAGCACAGGCTTTGCTGCTTATGACTTCTTACGTGATCCAGCTGAGCTGTTGCTAATACTGCTTAGAAAGGCCTCAATATATTTCACAGCAAGGTCAGAGGGGGTTATAGGTGCCATGGACGAATAAAGCTTGACCAACTCTGTTCTGTGGTGTATGTTGCAAAAGGGACAGATACTGTAAATCAGAGGTTCCCAAACGTTTTAGCTCAAGACCCAAAAGAGATATTAGATGTTTGCCCAGGATCCAAAGTGAAAATAGCAGATCCACAACCTCACAACACAACACTTCTCTATTTTCACTACTTCTTAAACTTTTATCAAATGTATTTATGGAAATGTATTTAAAATTGTAATCTTATTTATCAAATACTTTAAAAAATGTTGGAATTGTTGACGAAACATTTTTAAATGTAGGAAGGAACCGGAAGGAAATAAACAATTACTCTATTTCTCTGCGACCCACATACAGTAAGGGTCCTGACCCACTGTTTGGGAAACAGTGCTGTTAATACTCAAATCTGTTCATTTAACTCTGAGGGTGTACACATTACACTTCCTCCCTGAGTTAAATTGATTAATTAACACTGATATTACTGTGTAGAATCTAAAATCACGCAAAGCGGTACACAGTATCTCTAGAGTCAAGTCATCAACATGGATCTCTCCCGTTTCCCAAATTCCCCCCTGATTGGCTCCCATTGCCTTCTAATGTTTGTGTATGCGACCTGGCGGTCGCTTATCTCCCAATCTAGGGAGTCTTACTGGTGTACTATACTGTATGCATACTATCCATGAATCATGTACACGTACATGCGTACATCCGAAACCTAACCCCAAAGTCCTACCACAGGAAGTCAAAGCATAATAGATGAACACAGAGTAAAGTTTCTATCTTTAGAATAATGTGTGTCAGCGCTGGAAGAGAGATTTAAATGCAATTTAGAGTTGATTTCACAGGATTTGGTCATTTTCACATGATCGGCTATACATTTTTATGATTATCATCCTGGTGTTGTATGTTAACACAAGTCAAGAAGAGTCCATGTAGAAGGATGTTTTCCTCAAGGTCACTCACTACACTATTATCAATATGCTGGCATGAAGCTTGAGCTGGGAAGGGAAGAGTGGAACTCCCTGTTCCACCACATGGACAACAGAAGCCCATTTAGGAGAAAGAGATCATTCATTAAAGCTATCCCCTTCCCAAATCCAACACCCTGACACACAAAGCCACACACACACACATACACTTGCAATTGCACATGCATGCATGCATGCATGCGCGCGCGCGCGCACACACACACACACACACACACACACACACACACACACACACACACACACACACACACACACACACACACACACACACACACACACACACACACACACACACACACACACACATTACGATGCAGGGAGCAGCATTCACCTCACACCTCAATAGCCCCCACACACCCTTTGCTAGTGGTGGAAGGGGGGGCAACTAAGACAGTAAGGGCCTTGTCACCACATTCAAGCCTAAGGCAGACTCTCCTAGCAACCATAGAGGACCAACACAATATCCATTCAGCCAGCGGAGAGGGGTGTCCAAGTGTCCCTGTGTCTGAAAAGAGCCAGTCCACTGGGAAGGGGCTGGAGGATGCAAGGCTCTGGTATGGAGGAGCAGAGTAGAGCCCTGGAACCCAGCCAGGGAGAGGGATGAAGGGGAGAGGGAGGAGTGAGTGAGGGTTGAGGAAAATAGTATAGCTCTAAGCTTGCCACTTGTAGATCTTCTAGAGCAGGGGTTTTAAAACTTTTTTGACTCAGGTCACCCTTGTAAATAACGTTTTCCTCCACGGCACCCCTAACTTACACTTTTAATTCAGAACCGACTGAAAATAACTTTATACTTGACTTTTAACCACTTGAACCCCAGCATCCCTATTCTGGGAGGGAGGTTCACCAAGAATAGTTGATCTACAAGCTCACAGCGTTGTGAGCTTGTACAGTAGATCAGCTATTTTTGGTGAAAGAGTTGGCCGTAGATGGAAAGAGAACTCATCGAGTAAGTACTGTGCAAATCAGGTCTGTTTTACTAAGCATAGTGAAGTAATATTGTGTAGTGAAATTGATGAATTCCAAATGTCATCAGATTATTCTGCGGCACCCCTGGACTGGCATCACAGCACTCACTTTGGGAAATCCTGTTCTAGAGCTTGTAGATCAGTTGTTTTCTGCAAAAGGATATTTAGTGTAGAGCAGTGGTTCCCAAACATTTGTATTTCAAGGACCCCCATAACCCAGAGAGTGTATGTATGATGGAACCAAATGGACCCTCTCAGAGTTACAGACATGTTAGGGTCCACTTCGAACTCCCTCAAGGAACAATGAGAGTCCACCTTGGTCCCCACTTTGAGAACCACTGGTGTAGAGGGTGAAAAGGAGGGACCCTAGTACAGCTCCATTTAAGACAGTACTGTTATATTGTTTAAGTGGATAATCGTCCAAAGCAAAGTCAAAGCAGAAATGGGTTAACTCATATTGTAGATTGCCCTGTAGAAACAACATGTCAGCGTTTCTGTAAAGTAACTTACAGCAGAAGTTTTAAACATGTACTTACTTACATTATGTAAATGTACATGTTTAACACTGCTGGGCAAACAACTGTTATGATGAGGAATATAACTTTTATGATTAACAAACACCAAACCATTAATCACGCATCATTAGCCTAACAGTCACAAAGTGATGTTTTAAAGTGGGAAGGCAGATTAAGATTAAACAGAGAAGTATAGTTTTGGGTCAGGGAGGGGAAAGGTCACAAAAGGAAAGCAGTGAAAATAAGATGGATGTTGGCAAAGGAGAGAAAGAAAAGGTTTCTTACTTGGAGGGGAGATGAAGGTTAATTCCATTCTGGGCTCCTCTGCAGAGCATTGTAGCATTCTAATGGCAGTATATTAAAGGCTAACTACATTTGTGTGAAGTCTGACATCTTTGGTAAAAAGCAGGGTACTGCACTGGCCATCCGTTATTGGCTGCTGTTGTGGAGGTGTCACCCAAACGTGTTTCGGGAAAAAGAGGGCAAACGGCAGAAAAACTGTATGGCAGATGAACCGCCCTCAAGCACACTTGCTGGTGTCCAACGACAAATGCCAAGGTGATCTATAACGTTCAAGTTGTGGTGGACGAGTGGATTAAGCCAGGGACTTCTGTAGGGCAGACTTCAGGGACCAGCATTCACCAGCTTATAGGACAGGGTTCCCCAATTAGTGCGAGGCGTTTTGTGCTTGTAGATCTGCTGTTTTCACTACTTTTGTGCGACGGCCTTGTATGATTTGCGAAAGAACGTACAAATTTGGAGATACGAAATATCCACCCGACAACGACGATATACTAGTGTTGTTGCTGCTCTTATACCACCATTATTACTGGGGTTGGTGTGGGCCAGACAGTAGCCCCCCGCGGGCCGCAAATGGCCCGCGGGCCGCCTATTGGGGAAACCTGGCCTAGGGGATCTACTATATAAAGTTCAAGTTGTGGCGGACGAGTGGATTAAGCCAGGGACTTCTGTAGGGCAGACTTCAGGGACCAGCATTCACCACATTATAGGAGAACGACTCTGCAGACACAGAGAAAAAGCTGAGCCTGACATGTCAGTGGAGGTTGTACTGTACTTCAACGCACTTCAGAGTCCTCCATGCAAGTGCTTTCGGTCTTGCTCTGTCGAGTTGACCCATGAGCCCAGGTATAACCCAGCCAATGCTCGATATCGAAACCTGAACACAGTGACAACGCGCCACAAAGTGGCTCCTCCTGTCATTTGCTCTGCCAACTTTCCCAGAGCGCTAATGACAGGAGTAGCCCAGGAGTTTCCTTTCTCAGATTATCCTGTCTCTGTCACTACTCACAGCTAGTGACATCGTCTGGCACCACCATTTGGGCATAGCAGCAGTGGGCATGGTTTACTGATTATTAAATGTAGTATAATATAATTAAATATTCATTTTTTTCACAGAATTAAATCAAATGATTCACCAGGATCTTGGATGACTTGATTCTAGGCTTAATTTAATTGATATAAATATTTGTGTAAATCTCCATGGGAAAAATGAATTTCAGATTCTTTCGTGGCACCAGTAAACCACGGCCACTGCTATGCCCTATACCCTGCTTTAAACCATTAGATACACGTTTCACACACATTTATTATGATGCTAGCAAAGCAACATCATTTACTACGAATACTGATTTCCAACGTTCTGCAATCTTATGTCTACATTGAAACTATTATTTCTTTCCATCCTCCTCCTCTCCTCTCCTCTCCTCTCCTCTCCTCTCCTCTCCTCTCCTCTCCTCTCCTCTCCTCTCCTCTCCTCTCTCCTCTGCACAGAAGGCCTACAACATTGACCATGAGCCACCAGCAAAGCAGCAGTGTGTTAAAAATGGACACCACTCTAATGGAAAGCCCAACGGTTCAGGTAGGTCTCTGGCCTTATCACATTACAGCCCTTCTTGGAGAACAATTGTGACCCAACCTCTGATGATTATCCCACCTTGTCGCTCTGCTTTCCATGTACGTAGAGGTGTAATGGACCTGTTGCCTGTTGGCCATGAAGTTTATGGCCTGGGCCGTTCCACTTCGCTACCTCTTGGGAGGTGTTCTGTTGGTTCTGTTTGTCTGTCGTGAAAGAAGGGGCAGACAGACAGAAAGGATGACATTTGACACAGGTTACGAGCCCAATTTGAACCTGTGACGTTGTGGTTCTGTACGACATCAGTATTTGAATAACACATGGTCATACATACGTCATGTGTACATACGTCATGTGTGTCTATCATCATCATCAGCAGCAGCAGCAGCAACACTGTTCACTTCACACGGATGTGTTTTTGAGCGGTGCTCCTGGAAGGAGCTAAGCTCCAACATCTGGCTTTGTCCTGTTCCCCAAAAATGAATCAATGAATTCTGTCTTACTTTTTGCGACCGTCAGGTCGCAGTTACTACCAAAACCTCCACCGGCTGTCTGTCAGTCAGTCAGTCTGTCCGTCATGTCACACTTTTCCCCAACTCATATCTCCGCCACTGTTGCCCCGATCCATGCCAAACTTTGCACACACACTCCTTGCCTGCCAATCCACAACCTCCACCCCACCAGGGACCCCCGGAGCTCCAGGGACCCCCAGGGACCCCCTTCCGCCGCCGCCAAAAAGTGCAAAAATGACCAAATGACCACCCAAACAGGGCTGTTCACGGGGAATTCCCGGGGACCACCGACTCCTGGTGCTCCAGAATGGATGCCCCTAGTGGAGGACCCCCGCCACTGCAGCGCACATAAAATGCTGTAACTCGGGCTAGGAGCGACCAGGAGAGCCGGGGCCGGTACCCACGCGTCCGTCTCGGTGGCGCCAAGAGAGCCGTCAACATGAATCTGTCCCATATAGCGCCACCATCAAAAACATTTTTGGACACTGCTCCTACAGATTTTGCCCTAAAATCACGCAAATCGGTACACAGTATGTCTACATTCATGTCATCAACATGGATCTGTTCTATATAGCACCACCATCTGGCCGATTTTTTCAAACACATTTTTGGACACTGCTCCTACACATTTTGCCCTAAAATCACACAAATCCGTACACAGTATGTCTACACTCATGTCATCAACATGGATCTGTCCTATATAGCGCCAATATTAGGCCGATTTTTTCAAAAAAATATTTGGACACTGCTCCTACAGATTTTGCCCTAAATTCACGCTGCGACCTGATGGTCGCTTATCTCCCGATTAGGGAGTCTTACTGGTATATTATAGTAATATAGATGGTATAATGCTATATATTCTAAACCTGTGCATGTTGTCTCAAAATTTGGATGTGTACTTTATGTACTGCCTATATTATACTTTGTGTGTGTTTTTAGCAAGCCCACGCAGTTTCTCTAGGAACAGCATTTCTATTTTCATTAAGCCTCCCCCTAGCCTGGCCAATGTGGGATGGGGCGGGAGTCGCGGGACATACAAACAAAGTCAGGTGTAGGAGCGGATAGCGCCGCTCAAAAAGGAGGGGGAAAAAAAGTCTAAAAGAAAAGATCATTAAACCTGCAAGAATTTGTTTGTTTATGTATATATTTATACATTCATTCATTCATGGGTAAGTCAATACTGCCTCCCCCTGGCCAGCCGGTGCACCTGATGGAGGGGAAAGGAACTGGTTAGAATAACGTGTTCCTTCCACGCATTACGTCCACCCGGGGAAACTCCCCCCTGCGAGGTGAAAAGAAGCGGCTTGGACTCTTTTTGCTTAAATTTAATTGCGTGCCATTGTAGTGCACTGAGAAGTGAGAATAGCTGATCTACAAAACATTTTACACAGCAATACATTGTGAGCTTGTAGATGTGCTATTATTGGTGTGTGACACAGTCATGCAACCAGGCTTTAATGCTCACTGTCCTCATCGAGCCTTGTTGTTGTAAGTTGAAGGAAAGGAGGGGAGGTCCTCACACTGTTGTAGTAGCTCCAAGTAGAATTTTTGAGCGGTGGTCACACCGTCTCCTTAGCGTGACCGTGTGTGTAGCTATGCGAGTGTCTATGCGTCTGTGTGTCTGTAGCCTGGCCAGCAATACCGCTGGGTGACCAGAGAGGTGCTGTTGTGCAGCCTTGAAATGTACGCACACACACACACACACACACACACACACACACACACACACACACACACACACAGCCTTGAAATTAATGGACACCACCGCTCAGTTCACAGTTTTATTTTAAAGTTACAAAACAATGTTTCGACCAC
Organism: Nannobrachium achirus; assembly: GCF_963921795.1. Taxonomy (NCBI): domain Eukaryota; kingdom Metazoa; phylum Chordata; class Actinopteri; order Myctophiformes; family Myctophidae; genus Nannobrachium; species Nannobrachium achirus. Next base: position 49,694,657 of record NC_137815.1, read on the forward strand.
AGTGGGTCTTCATCAGGACCGATACATTAAAGCTCCAAACAGCCCAGAACAAACTGATTAGGGTCGTGCTTGGTCTTCCTTCTCGGGCCCACCTCACCACTTATCACTACATAAGCGTGGGGTGGCTTACAGCATCTTGCAATCGGCCTGGTGTCCAAGATACACTACACCTTATGATACCCGGGCCATGTACCTGACTACTTCCAAAAGGTCAAGGATGTCTCAACACCAGAGAGGTAGCTCCACTAATCATGTTCAAGCCCGATTTAACACTATAAAAGGCATTCGTTCTCGAGCTATATCACCAACAAGTGGAACGCCCTCCCGCAGGCCTTAAAGGAGTGCAAATCCCTAGCCTCCTTCAAAATTGACCAGATCTTATCTTGTATTAATAACACGCCATGACACACCAACATATCAGACCTGATGAAGACCCACAGTGGTCGAAACGTTGTTTTGTAACTTTGAAATAAACATTTCTACTGGGAGCTACTACAGTGTGAGGACTGGTGGACAGTAAAGGACTGCATTTATTTGATTACTATATTTTTGGATATGACTTTCACTCCCCTACAAGACAAATATTGTACTTTTTTTGTTGACTCCACTACATTTCTAAGAAGGGCAAATAAGTACATAGCCACAAAGCCATATTTATAGTGAAAATAGCACTGAAATTGTGCACAATGCATGCAAGGTATGGTCCTGCTAACCGAGCCATTTGAATGCCCACCTTTACTCAACACATTTTTCATGAATGCTCTTATATCATTTGGACACAAACATAACAATCCCTGCACACTACCATTTGCCACACTGTTGAAGAGATGCTTTGATATTAGATCAAAGCAGTTGTTAAACCAAGCGCGTCTATTTGGCCTAATCATAGACCTGGAAAGTATAGCAACAAACACAGGCAACTTTGAACTCTGTGTGCTACATAACAACCAAATACTCCTTGATTATACTTTAGGGTGAGCACAAAAAGGGTATAAAATACAAGCTTCTTTTTTATTTATTCATAATATGAGATAGATTATTATATAAAACAAGGTTGTGGTCACATCACAGTTTTGATGACGCTCATTGGGTGTGCAAGCTTAAACAATAAACCCTAGAGTATATGACTATAAAATCCATCTCAGTCTTTGCAAAGGAGTGGCTCATTTTCACAAATATAGATTTTCCTTCCCAAGGTCAGAGGAAAGACAATGCATACAAAACAAGAGATGCTATGATGTCTCAAACATGTAATCTCTTGAATATCCCGGTATAATAGAAAGAGAACATGACATCTGCTCGTTCTAAACAGTATATTTTAAAATAATAGATTATGAATTAAGAGAGCTTTCTTTTTCTTTGTATGGTCCTTTGGTTAATGGTATGTATGGTATAGTAGTTTGTGTAGAGGTCCTTCTAGCCCTCTTCCGAGCACTTCTCCTGGCCCTTCTCGGAAAATGATCATTGTGGAATCACAGAAATTGAACGATGAAATATGGGCACTAATGTATTGCTCTAACCCTGGTGCGCCTCTCTGCTGGCGGCCTGAGATGTTGGTGATGTAGGAATTGAAATGTATTCTACTCCAACACTTAATTTTACTGCATCAGATAAATGCCCCTAATGCACAAGGAGAAATAAGCGATAGCCCACAATACGTAAGATGAGATGAGATGTAGAAAAGACAATTTTGAGAGGATGCAAACCTCTCAAAATGAGTGTTGCTACGGCAGATATTGCCGATGCTGGTGTGGTGCCGATGCCGATGCTAGTGTGTTTAAGAGCTAGCACACAGAATGAAATATTAATGACTTTTAGTTAATATGAGCAGTAAGCCTTTGAGATTAAACTCTCAGCTGATCCTGCCTGCTAGAGACAACTGACTATCAGCGTGCATGGAAAGAGAAGGGTGGAGAGAGAGAGGGAGGGAGGGATACAGACAGAAAGATGGAGAGCCATAGACAGACAGAAAGACAGAGGAATAGAAGAACAGATAGCAGGAGAGAAAAGGGAAGACAGACTGACAGACAGACAAACAGACAAAGAAAGATTGAGGGAAAGAGACGAGAGAGGGAGGAAAGGGTGCAAAAAAGTGTCAGTGTGTGCACGTGGGAGGCTGTGAACACGATAAGTTAACAACACGGCAGTGAGAGGTGGTGAGAAAGAGGCTGTGTGTGACCAGAGAGAGAGAGAGAGCACACGTGGGAGAGATAGTGTGGGAGAGAGTGAGAACAGGTTTGAGTTTAGACGGAGGGAGGGAGGAAGGAAGAGGAGGAGAGAGGGAGGGAGGGAGGGAGGGGAGAGTGGGAGCCGAGGGGAGGGGAGGGGGAGTCAGGGGTGGCAGTGGAATGCTCAGGAGTGGTCATGTGACTGTTTACACTCGCCCTTTGCCGAGGGGAGGCATGTCTAAAGGACAGACGCTAAGGGTGCCCGGTCTGACAACAGCACACACTCATGTAGGGCTCACTGACACACAGAGCCCAGCTCTCACCAGGAGACACACACACATGAGGAGGAAGCCCAGAGATGGCCCAGAGAATGAGCCATAGCCTCTACTGCCCCGAGCAGCCTGCCAGAGCCAGGGAGGGACTGGTCAAGTCAGGTAAGACTAAGAAGTTCGGCTGGCACAAAGGAAGAAAGGAGATTCAGCTGTTCATTTATCTTTAACTTTGTCGTTGAAGTTAAATTGAAGTGATACGCTGCTGCGCTGGGAAGGGGCTACTGTGAACGGTGTGTTCCTATGAAATTGCTGCTGGAGATAAGAATGAAAAGGAGAGAAAATAACTCTCTCTGAGAGGAGGGTTGGTAAAGAAAGGCTTTTCAGTTTTCCACCACTCAAATCTCTGTAGTTCTCTCTACTTGTACAGTACCTGCTTGCATGGTCACACATTACTTTTCAACAACTGTATTCTAGTGGATGGGCAAGACATACGTAATATAAAAGCAACACAATAATCCAACACAATTCAAATAATTACTATAATTTACATTTTGTTTTTGCTGCATTTTGTGTGGAATATTTGTTCCCCATTGGAAACAAAAACTAAATGACTGTGAAATAATTGAGTTATAAAGGTACACTGGATGAGACCATAGTAACATGTTAATATTTGTCCCATTAAGTGTAAGAAGTGTAGGATTATACATTGTATAATACTAGTTTAAAAATGCTGAAACAAGTTAATACGCTTTAGAGGCTGTGAGTCATGCAGACTTTAGGCAGCTCAATGCACCGTATAGATTTATAAATCAATGCATCTATATGTGCTTCCATGACAACGTTCTAACACCACTTCCTTTATCGATGTCTCTCTGCTTGTTTTCAAGTGGCAGTATCTGAGTTTTCTTAAGAGCAAAAACAGACTTCAACCTCTCAGTCAGAGAGTGGATTGGCCGTGATCCTCTCAAATAAACAGTGCCGGTGCACATGTTTGAACAGTTATCAGCAGGTGTGTGTGTGTGTGTGTGTGTGTGTGTGTGTGTGTGTGTGTGTGTGTGTGTGTGTGTGTGTGTGTGCGTACGTGTGGTGCGTACGTGCGGTGCGTGTGGGTGGGTGGGCGGGTGGGTGTGAGTATGTACTGTTGGTGCACCTATACATTTGTACATGTTTCTACATATGCTGTTGGTACATTACATTAACCACTATTCAGCACTATCAACATTTTTCTAAAGAAAAAATAAATAAATGTAAAAATCTACAAGCTCACAGGGACTCAATGCACTTTGTGTAAGCTTGTACGTCTGTTTTTTGTTTGTCACTTGCTTTTTCTGTGCCTATATTGACATACCCAAAACGAGGACACCAGGGTTAAATCAGTCAATGGGCTGTTGTGTTAATTCCTTATCATGGTTTCCTTGGTTGTAACTGTAGTAGCCTACATTTAAAAGTAGGACACATATGCTTGCTGGCTATGTATTCACACTACGATTCCTGCACAGAATACTTCAACAACACACGTAACACATCGTATGACACAATACAATATACATTTTTCAAATGTTAGTTAAAGCTGCAACCCTCTAGCCTGGCGGAGCCAGACGTTATTATCTGTGTTCATTCCTTCCACTGTGGAAGGAATGAACACAGATAATAACGTCTGGCTCCGCCAGGCTAGCAACCCTCAACTCGTTTTAATAGATGAAACATTATTGGTTATGGCAAATACAGTACAGTATGTTAATACAGTATAACTAGTACATTTGTTGTGGTTGGTGGTGGTCTCTCTACTCCCTATTATTTAAACCCTGGTGTCGAGTAGGACACGTACTGATTGACAAGTAGTGCTGCCTGAAGATTATAAGCTTGGTTGACGTTTGGAATTGGTAGATGTTTGGGAGGCCCGAGTTCACGCATTTAGACCTGAAGCCGATTCTACAAAAGCCTTCTAAAATCTATTGTTCTGAAAAACGTATGTTGCTATAATAGAATCTAAAATGACACTTTCCTGGATTGAACGGAAGACAGTTAGTGTCTAAAAAGATACTAATTGCTGTTCTGATAGTGTTGTTGCCAGATCAGCCGTAATAGATGAATATTTTATATTGGTCAATGTTCCTTGACTAATATATTGATATTTTGGCCTTGAGTTCATGGTCATTGCAACGGTCATTTGCAAGTACAAAATCAGTTGAGAAGCAGTGAGTGCACCAGACCGCTTCACTGCACACATCTGATTATGAGAGCTAGAGCCCCAATGACTTCATAACGCCAGGAAATGTTCAGTGCACTTGATTTTTTCTCCCAGGATGAATGGATTATCTAAGTGAATAGACCATTATCCTGTGCCATTACCGAGCAACATGATCACATTTCCTCTGCTACTGTACCCAGGATGAGGCAGACAAGCCCCCTTCGGCATGAATGCATGGCAGCAGCCCTAAATGTGATTTGATTCTGGCCGTCCTATGATAACCCAGGCCTGATCACTCACTCACTATAAATGTAACGTCTACTCGTAACTAGATGATGTGCATTTGATACACGGACAGAGCGTTCACTGTATGCACTGAGCGAGCTCGGCTCACATGTTCTGTCCCCAAATCAATGAAACCACAGGATAGAGTGACATATGAGTGTCTGAAAGTCTGTGTTCTTGCAGTGTCCAGTGTAAGCACCTGCCTGCATAGTCCGGGCCGGGCTGTATTTAGAGTGGTTATAAAACCTAAGGTTGAGTAGTATTAGTATTAGACTATAGACTAAAAGAAGTTGAACCTGGTCTTTGCAGAAAATGGACCAAGTTGGGGGCACGGGTGGCACAGGGGTAAAGTTCCTGCCCACCACCGCAGAGACTAGGGCTTGTAAGAAAGCTCCGGGGTGCCTCCGGCTTGGCTGGGCATCCACACAAACACAATGGGCCGTGTTCATGTGAAGCTGGGCGGTGAGGGTGAGCTCTATCGTTGCACTAATATCTCTACTTCAGTTTGGTCCAGGAACCTGTCCAGTGGGGTGTGGAAGTAAGAGGAATAATGTGTACCTCACATTATAGTGAGGTACCGTACACTACCCTAGTGTTTTAGTTCATTGTTTCAGCTTCACCCAGACGATGGCTGCTCAGATGGTTATGATGAGCACTGGGGGTTAAGTTGCTCAGTGGGACTTCGACATAGACAAGGGCCGGGGGTCAACCAGTGACGTTCTGATTAACGGCCTCTACTGTATACCCACTAACCTATGACTATGCCAAATATTAGAATACATAGGGAATACCGAAAACAAATCACTTTCACAGAAAAAAATTATAATATGTTAGTATTAGTATATAATGTTAAAAATATATACTTTTTCCTTTAAAGGTGATACACCATGAAATTTCACTTTTCCTATTTTAAAACCTTTTTTTGGGGTCCCACTAGCACCTTCTATCCTCACAAAGTCCCATTTCTGACCGTTGTGTCGTTCTCTGGTTTTGAGAAGGCGAAGGTTAAAAGTATCCCACGGGTTCTCAAAACAGGCTATCCAGATTTGCTGCCGATTGTGACGTCATCTGCCAATTGTGACGTCATCATAAAAAAAAAGAAATCAAAAAAAGGGTTAGGGTTAGCTACAAGCTCACTACTAACTAGTCAATGTACAAGCTCACAACACATCACGATGTGATGCATTGTGAGTTTGTAGATCTGCTATTTCCCCCTTTTCAAATTAAATAAATACATTTGATCAATAATGACCTGCCAAAAACAGGGACGTCAGTAATAATGTGGTTAATCATTAATCAGTGTCCTATAGGCCAGTTACTGTGCGTACCACATTGTCACTGATATAGTAGCAGGATCATAACCATATATCTCAGATGTTATCTCTCCTTTCTATCCTGTGTTTCTCTCCACTGTGTTGTCTAAGAAAGCAGAAAACTTTTAAATTTTAATCTAAATGCAAATGTATTGCACTTCATATACAAAGGCAATTCAAAGTGTATGACATAAGGCTGAAAAAGCAGAAAAGGAATTAAAGGCAGAAAAGAGTCTCTGCAGAGTCTGGGACTCAAACTCACAACACCAAAGGGATGTGGAAAAACTGGTTTTGTACAATTGGGTCTCTAAACCTACGTAGTTATGGGACTTGAACCAAACAATATTACAATTTATTAATGAAACAACTCTGTATATGTACATGTTACATCACACCATATTAAGAGCTAAGTATACCTCACAGCTATAGCGCCTACACACTAGATCCAACATCAATCCACAGTAAGCTGCTTTAGATCTATCACCCTTCATATGCCTCAAAATTAAGCCTATTTTAATAGGAGTAAGCATAGTGTAGTAGGCACTGTGGGATCAAGATTGGTGTACACAAGTGATGAGTTTCTAGCTCACTTCATCCCTCTCTTTCCCTCCCGTTGAGTTCACTCCGATGTTTTGCTTCTCCTGATAAAATAAAATAAAAATCTTTCTCTCTTTATTTGTTTCACTCAAACCTTTTTCTCTTTCCGTTTGACGTCATCAAGACATGTTCATGGGTGCTTGCCCGCCACTAGTGTCAGAGAAAGATCTATGGTCATCTCGTAAGTCGTAACAGCTGACTTGGTAGTCCGCACGCATCCTCCATCCTGACACAGGAAGCCCAAGAGGCTCAGCCTCAGATAGCATCAGATCAACGTAGTAGGATGCCATGTGCGTAAACGCCTGGTTGTGGTGTCAAGTGATTCTGTCCTGTTCATGTCAAAGCCAGTGTCAAGTGCTAGCCCCTCCCTTCTGCACTTGCTTTAATGCCCATCTCCGCTGTACCGGTGGATAAAACAGAAATGCTAAAAAGAAAAACTAGAGTACCAATTCAAAGAGTACTTGTGTACTCTTTAAAAAGTGTACATTTGTGCAATTTTGCAACGTTGCATTGTCCATCATTACTCTAAATCAGAGGTGGGCAAGATTTATTTACAGAGGGCCATACTGCCTTCAATAAAGTGAGTGAAGGGCCACACATTGTACACTTGAATTGAAACTTGAAACACATGAACGCTGAATTATGTTAAAGACATAGACATGGCAGACTACTTTACAGCTGTACTATATCACTCTGGTGTACTCTGGCCTTATACAATAAAAAGATGACTTGCAAAAAACAATCCACTTCATTCCCATATCAACTATTAAATGATCCTATACATTTATACAGTATGATGGTTTGTTTTATTTCTACTACTAAGAGGATTTATAAAACAACCTGCTAATCAAAATACATTTTAATGTTTGCCTTCACTCTAACATCACTGTACCTTCCCATTTGTAAATCCAAGGAGGTTACCTCTGGTCCATTACTCCTGTCACCACACATCCTGTCCTGTCCCTGATTGAGAAGTGAAGAATAGCCAATGAGCGGAGCTCATTTCATTTTTCTGAAATATTAAGCAGCAGTGGAGATGGAGATGGTTTCTGGTTGCACTTGAGAAAGGGGTCATTGTGTCTGGACAGGCCTGCTTGCGTATGACACCGGATCTTTTTCTCCTCAGAATAACTCATGGCTCGGATCAGGTGCCCATTAATCTGGCCATTCTATTCGGGCACTAACAGAAGAAACACAGTGATGGAGAAATAAAAGGGATTGGGGCTGTGTGTGTGTGTGTGTGTGTGTGTGTGTGTGTGTGTGTGTGTGTGTGTGTGTGTGTGTGTGTGTGTGTGTGTGTGTGTGTGTGCATGCTCACATGTAGCCTCCAGTGCAAATTATGTGATCTGTGCATCATCTTTGGCTTTCTAAATAAAGCACAGAATCTTCTTTTGTTTGACTTAGGTCAACAATACGACTCAACACAAACATGTTTGGTTCAAATGGTTCTGGTCGGTGGATTGGTTTAATTCAGAACTCACCAGTTTAAAGTCACTGATACATGTAGTGTTTGTCTCATTGTATATTTTATTAGAACATTAAAGCTGAGCCATAGATGCTGCACTAATGAAGTCACTTGAGTATGTAAAGCACTTTCACTTAAATGTGTGAAAAACACTGTGAAAAGATGACACTAGCTTATACTAATCAGTAATTGCAAAGCCCACACGCTTGAACGTGGGAAAACAATACACAGGCGATTATTTCCATTAGGCCATGTTGTACTGTGATAGAATTTTAACAGGTATAGATTGCATTTTTCTCACTATTCACTGTGTGGATAGACTCTTTTCTACTCACACTACCAGGGGTATATTGTTTATGGATACTTTGACTATATTTATACCTGTTAATGTACTGTCATCTTACTATAAAAGATGCACATTTCTGTGCGTGCCAAACTGTCCCCAGCTTAGCTTGAGAACCGTTCGACCGACCGATCGATTTGAAACTTGCTGTGGTATCGCCGAGGACCTGAGGGAGGGCCCAGTGTTACCGGTTGGATCTGTATCTAGAGCCGCCGATCCAACCGATATGCCCAGGTGGGCATATATGGAGATCCGGTTATCCAGAACCTCCAATCCAACCGATGTGCCCAACCGGCGTGCGTATCATCAAGGACCCAAGGGAGTGCTGTGCCCAATGTGAAGTCGGTCAGACTGGCTACCAACTACTAATGATAATCGGAACTGCCAGGGGTGGACTGGGCATCTGGCATACCAGGCATGGCATACCGGGCATACTGTATGCCCGGTGGCGGCGACTATACAAGCGGGCCTGTGGGCCAGTGGGCCAACTAATTTGCCACCATTGCTGGTGCTATCCTTCAGTAGCACCGGCCCACAGAGCAGAGAGACATCACATAATTGGCCCCACTGGCTTGTCAATTTACCATATTGAAATTTGCATTGAAAACTGTACCTACACCGGATGGCAACTGGGGTGGCATTTCATTGACTTAATGGCAAGATGGCTGCTGTGTGAATATGGTCAATCATCCGAATACCGGGCTAGTAACTCAATCACAGGCTACTGTGGCCCAAGAGTCCCAACCAAAGCGATACAAGCCCACAACGCGTCGCTGCCTTGACGCCAGGGCCGAATTTATGTCCCAGTCTGGCCCTGGGTAGGCCTACTGCACTAAGTACTCTGACAACGGAGTAACGAGTATTGCATAACCGGGTAGCGTGCATTCCCAACAAGCGTCAAATTCAATTGCAACCGAAGGTCGCAGTTTACTATGAGAAACGCCACATCATGTACACGTACGCATCTGTCCGTCCGTCCGTGTACGCTACTTTATGGTCTATGGGTTTGCCGCTCTGACATCACGCTGACTCTCACGCTCTGACATCACTGTGATGTCAGGAGAACCAAATCCCTTTTATGCCCATATATGGAGATCCCTGTGATGCCAGGGGAACCAAATCCCTTTTATGCCCATATATGGAGATCCCTGTGATGTTTGAATACACTTGTTAATAGCTATCACTGGTGTAAAGTACTGTGTAATAACTATAAGTACATTTACTCAAGTACTGTAATTGAGTAAATCTTTTACCCTATACAGTTTGTCCATTTGAAAATAGCCTACTCGTGATGCGACGCATTGTGAGCTTGCTATTCTTTTTTGGAGCTGTGTGAAGCACAGGCTCCCTATACGTGGCTGTGTGGGTATGTGTGTGTGTGTGTGTGTGTGTCTGTCTGTCTGTCTGTGTGTGTGTCTGTGTGTATGTAGCCTGAACTTCCTAAACTTCGGCACGCCACTAGTCCCACAGTTTTGCCACCACACACTCGCGCCATATGTCAAATCGACCGGCTTACTCGGGAATCGTGGGCTATTACTTTTCTAAGAGAAAGGTTCTATAGTTTAATTGATATTAATTTATTAGTGAATTAATTTTCCCCATTGACTTATAATGGGAATTGCAAAAACTCACATTCAATTATTTGTCTCTCGCAAACCATAGGGGCTAGAGTTTCAAGACTTGGAGAGGAGGTTCATAATGATTTCAAGGATTAAATAAAAAATAATTGTGTCATTTGGCCGCATGGTGGCGCCATAACACCCCACTTTACGTTTTGGCCTGTAACTCTTGAACCGTAGGTCGGAAAATTAAAAATATTTTTTCCCTGGATTCCTTGGGTCATGACGCATCTCCCCATATAGGCCACGCCCATTTGCGCCATGATAGATTTTCCGCCATCTTGAATTTTCTCCAAAACACACTTTTTGCTCCTTCTCCTACATATTTTCTTCAAATGTCACAAAAATCGGTACACATGATCCACACACACACACACACACACACACACACACACACACACACACACACACACAGCTCCACTTCACACGGGTGTGATTTTTTGTTACTATTTGAAGACTTGAACTTTGAAACGTGAAATGGGACAAATGAGTAGGCTACTTTTATAGTGGCTCATTGCTGCCATGTGAGATTTCTTTTTCTGCTTGGGTATGTCGTTATAACAACTTCACTATGTGGTAGAAACGACATCCTATGTGGTAAAATGGCATCCTAGCTGTTAAAAATGAGTAGGCTACTTTTATAGTGGCTCATTGCTGCCATGTGAGATTTCTTTTTCTGCTTGGGTATGTCGTTATAACAACATCTCTATGTGGTAGAAACGACATCCTATGTGGTAAAACGGCATCCTAGTTGTTAAAAACAGCATCCTATGTGATAAAAACAACATCTCTACGTGGTAAAAACGTCATAGGCCTACCTTCGTACTTTTACTAAATTCTTAATTCCTGACTTTTACTTGCAACAGAGTATTTCTACATTGCAGTATTGGTAACTTTTAAGTAAAACATTTGAGTACTTTTACCACCACTGATAGCTTTTTCACTGAGGTAATTCCCGGGCAGTCCAAGTGCTGAGGGCCAAGCAGAATTTCTGTAGTAGGCGCGACCGAGTATTTCCCGGTGAATCTGTGCGCAACGGTGGGGGCTTGGGAGTGTGGGGGAGTGTGGACGCACCACTGACTATTGCTGATGATGGAGAGGTGATAGCTTAGCTTTTATGTATCATGTTATGTAATGTAATCTTGCCGATTTAGTAAGAGACTCGTCGCTAATTGCAAGATATTTAAAAGTTATTTGGGGCCATGATGATATCCTTTTCTTCCCACAACTAAGGATTTATATTGTCTGTGTTTAATATTGTTTACAACCACAATTATTCACGTGATCGCGGTTCACTAGTTTTTAGTAGGCTATTAGTGTAGGCTTAGAAGCCTTTTCAGAAGTTAATTTAATGTTTTCCATTTAATGATTTCCTTTATCCTCATCTAATCTTGCGCTAATGCACACACCTGTTTTTGCCATGTTTTAAGGCCGTGTAGGCTTTTCAGAAGTTAATTTAATGTTTTGCATTAAATGATTTCCTTTATCGTCATCTTCCGCTAATGCACGCAACTGTTTTCGCCAGGTTTTAAGGTCTTATTTTAGTTGTTTCTCATAAGCTCGCAACCCTCCTTGCCCATCGGCCCCCACCTTTGCGCACAGATTCACCGGGAAATACTCGGTCGCGTAGTAGGCCTATACAACATCCTGGTTTCTAGTACACTTTTCCTAAATCACAAATCATGATGTTCTACTCTGAGCTGCATCTTTTTTTCTGTAGGCCTATCTGCCCTGTGTTTCATAACTGTGCCTGTACTGCCATGACAACTGTATTTTCACCACAGTATCAACAAAGGTCTATTTATCTATATATCCATCTATCTACTAGCTCTTCTCTTATGTAACGGACACTGATGCAAATCACTCAGTGAAGAGGTCAGTGACATGATCCGTCAGATGCCATGATTTGTAGAGTGGTTAATTTGTAACTCATGAATACTAAGAATCTGTGAGCCTAGTGTTTAGTGTTTCACCACTTTCAACCTGGCATTCCATTTTTGGCCATGTCATTAGACCGGGAAATGTTCAAAGATGTACAGAATTTTTCAAAGCTTCTTAAAAGAACTAACAAAATAGACAACCTCAGCTATTTTCGCTATTCATCATATGGTTAACCTTCTTTATACGTTACAATATATGGCAGATATGGGGGGAACAAAATTACATGAAAAGAACATGTACAGTACATGTGGAAACCTGCGCTTGAATTGATGTTCAGTGGTAGTAGAGGTGGTGGAAAAGTACTCACATCTTTTACTTAAGTAAAAGTATCAATACTGTGCAATGTAATGTACTGGGTTGAAGTGGTGACTGTATGTTTTGTAATAATTAAAATCTAGTTCTCAAATAAACGTAGTGGAGTAGAAGTAGAAATACAGAAAATTGGACATAGGCTACTCCTGTAAACTAAAGAAAAAAAAATACCTCAAAATTGTGTTAAGTACAGTACTTGAGTGCATGTACTTAGTTACTTTACACCACTGGTAGAGGAGATAAAAAAAAAACACAATCAAACACCACAAGACACAAAGACAACACAACAACAGTCTCCAGTACCTTACAGTTCATATTTACAAAAGAAAGTGGTGCCAGAGGAAGCGTTTCCTTCAACTTGTCAGAATGCAAACAGACCAGAGTGGCTGGCAAACGGCCTGCTGCTTGGCTCCTGGGCAACTAATGAGCGCAAACAAATCAGCGCTGTGTTCTGTCTGTCCCTCTGTGCCTCCGGAGCCCCTCATCAACCTCCTCAGGGAACCTGAGCTCACGTCTGTTGTGACTAATTTGCTGTTTCTTTGATTGCGCTTGTCAGGTTGTTTCTGTTTGGGTATGCTTCACCGCTTTTTGTTTTTTAAATGAATACCTTCCTCTCCACCTCTGGCTGGGAATTCATAGAACTCGTGGGAAACATGTCTGTCTGACTTTAACTTTGCGCGACATCATCAGGGTTATTTTACATTTACTAATGTAGGAACTTGACCTTGGATCAGGGTTACATGTAGATGCTGAAAGACAACAACAATCACGTAAAATCCTATTTTAATTATATATGTTGGCAGAAAACTATTTTGTATAATGAAAAACATATCACCAATCAAATCAAATCCTTTGTATGTGAAAAGGATTGTATGTGAAAATACAGTACTAAGCCAATACATTACTAATGATTCTGGTCTCTGATTCTGATCATGATCTCCCCCTGTACCTGTCCACTAATACAGTGGTTTAAAAGAAACTAGTGAATGCCCGTTATTGTGATGGGTACTGAGGTGAAAGTATCGGCTTGTAGGATAGTAGGATTTAAGAGGTATCAGTGATGTCAGTCATCTCCTTATGTGTCAGTCATCTCCTTATGTGGGCTCTGTTTCAGTTTGCATATCAGACAGACAGAGACAGACAGACAGACAGACAGACAGACAGACAGACAGACAGACAGACAGACAGACAGACAGACAGACAGACAGACAGACATAGTGTACATACATTCAGTCGTTTATTATGTAGGATATTTTTTTGTATTTAAACTTAGATTCAAGTCATAAGATTATTGTACTAGTTTAACAACTTTAACTCTGGCATCCCTATTTAGTCTTACCGTCAACACTTTTTCAAACATTTTCAAGTATAGACATTGTGCTATTTTCACTTTTTTAAAGCCATTTCTCCATAGGGGGTTGGGCCATGGCCAGAGGCTCTGGCTATTTTGGGGTCCTTGGCATGGAAAGATTTGGGAAGCCCTGTGTATTGATCCAACTCTATCTCCCTTTGCAACCGACAGCATCTGCCTATGCAGACCTCCAAGCAGAGCAGCATGAGGGAGGATGCAGGGATCATGCCAGGAGCCTTCCTCACGCCTCCAGCTACGTCCCCCAGCCGGATTACATGGACGATGAGGAAGACCATGATCTCATCAAGCCCAGAAAGCTGGTTAATCCGGTCAAAGCCTCCAAAAGCCACCAGGACCTCCACCGAGAGCTTCTCCTGAATCAAAAAAGGTACTATAACTGTGTCTGACATCCCTTGCATGACAAAGCATATTATCAGTGTTTTATCTATGGCAGGGGTCTTTAACGTTTTCAGGCCAAGGACCCCTTAGTTGAGAGAGAGATGAAGCAGGGACCCCCACAACCTTTTCATAGATTCACAACGCCGAGGCGTTGTGAGAAAAAAAAGAAAAAGAACATCTGCTGTTTATCAAGTTTCAGACGTTTTGACAATATTTCCAGTGTTTCAGACTTTCATACTTTCAAGTTCTCAGAATAAGGACACTAGGGTTCAAGTGGTTAATATAAAAAAGGGGAAAGTTTCTATCACACAAAGATTTGGAGACCCCCTATAATAACTCTGAGGACCCCCTAGGGGTCCCGGACCCCCTGTTGAAGTTTCGTAGCTTTAGAATTTGAGATACCGGTATCTTGTGCAAATTAGACCCAAGGGTGGCACTAGAGGAAAGGCTATCCGGGTCTCCAAAATCAGTAGGGTTCATCCTTGCCATGGACATTCATTTTCTTTTTTCTTTTTTTTTTAGCAATTGGAAATTTGACCTGGGCTAGTGCGCTAGAGCAAAGTCCAGTGGGGTTCATCAAAATCAGTAGGAGCCATCCTAATGAAACTCCCCTGGCAGATATACAGTTTGGAACCAAAGTGTTGGATCGATGGACGTACCGATGGACCGTCCGAATGACACAACCATCCTTAGCTTTACTAAAAATAGTAACCATTTAAACCATAGATTCCTTTGAACGTCAAATAGCGAAGATAGCCAAATTTGTACATGTAGATCGGCTATTTTCGCAAAATAGGCCTATTCTATTTTCACTGAATGTTTGCCTATTATTTATGACATGCCTATGTGGATGTGGTTATAACCAATACTGGGTGAGCTCTGGCTTTTCTCCTATAGGTGGTGAGAAGCTCAAGGTTCTCTCTCCTGATTGGATTAAACGGGTATTCCACCTGAAAATGTATTTCTATTTACTGGAGAGATAGGGTGACACTTTATGGCAAAGATTACTCTGGGAATATAGAGATATTTAACCTGTATTTTGCTAAAGATAATATCACTAACACGCAGACAAATCGAGTACTGTAGTCTTTCTATTTTGTTTTTCCATATTTTTTTTCAATTGTTTCCTATCAACAATCTCAGATATTCTGACTTGTGATTACATGGACCAAGAGTTGCTAGGCAACAGTATGCCACTGCACAAAACTAGCGTTGCTGCGTTGTTGGGAAGTTGTCCGATCACGATGACTGAAGCACTTAATGTCTCCATAGGTCGACAGTCGGTGTGTCAGCAATAGAGGACATTTCATTTCTCTACAGTCTTGCTAATTCAGTCAGAGTAGAGAGGGGGGGAAAACAAAGCCCTTCTAATTTGATGTTCTGGTGTGATAAACCAACAGCATCATCTGTAACATCAAACCTATGTTATTTCTACATCTATAACATAAATTACAAGGGAGCTGAGTGTACAGTAGCTCTGGCAACATGTGCATCTTGTACTTAAATGTAAACTAAACTAAACTCCTCTTGTTTAGTCACTCTGGATAGGCTTAGCAAAGTGCCTCAAATGTAAATGTGTTGTTATAAACCAGGAGGGAGCAGCATTGTATTGTTAATCAGGTGTAATCTTAGTGAAATGGATACTGCCAAACATTCTAGACAGATTCCTAGATATGTCAGGGCATCAACCAGCTGTGATATTGCTGTCTAAGACAGGATGAGAATTAGATTTTGAGCTTTTTAAATTACTACACCTACTCACATCATCTCTCCTCTAACATGAAATGATCACGTTACAGTGTATTGATTTAGAAAAGTGAGAGGCTGTGTCTTTGATCTGGGACTGCATTTTAAGCTATTTATAGAAAGAAAGAAAGAAAGAAAGAAAGAAAGAAAGAAAGAAAGAAAGAAAGATACTGATCTACATACAGTTACAAACAGTACTTATCTTGATTGCAGGCCAAATAATAATTTTGAGTAGAAAGAAAGGCTTTGCAAGATAGATACTAAAACAGTGACTTTAAAAAAATATTGCATATCAAGCATATCATGTGGTTAATTATCCAGCTTTCTAGAGAGGGCGAGAAATAGATAAAGATAATATAAAGTAATGTAGAGTGGGTGGACATATCATGTGTGGGTACTAGGTAGTTAATTTCCTTCCTAAAGAGATGCAGCCATGCAGAGACAGAGAGGTCAAGGCAGAGATCACAACAGCAATTGAGATAAAGTAACCAAAGTACCACACACACACACACACACACACACACACACACACACACACACACACACACACACACACACACACACACACACACACACACACACACACACACACACACACACACACAAAGAGATTTGCAGTTTATCAAGTATCAAGAGGTTTTGACAATATTTCCAGTGTTTCAGTCTTTCATACTTTATACTCTCCTGTCTGAAGAGCACTTCCTGTGCTATCTGTATGGACCATAAGAGAACAGATAGCCCCACCCCCAGCTATTCATTTCAATAGCAAGTTGCTCAGTGGCGGTTTGAAGCACCCGGAAGAAGCAGAATCCAGGTGCATTGTGGGGGAATTGGATCATCTCGATGATCCAATTTTTGTTACGCCGAGACGTAATTACGTCACAAACGTCAAACGGCGTCCATTGAACCTCATGGCAGACCCCCAGCGGCGCGCTCTTTTGCTCATGCATGTATTTCACCCAGTCTGCTGTTCCAGCTTTGACCAGTAGGGCCGCTTCAATATTTACAAGCCGTCCTGGGGGCTTTGTATGGACGTGTTCACTGATCCAGTCGTCACAACTATTGCAAAACATTTATCACACATTACCGGGATCATTAATGATGTGTGTCCAGAGACCAGAAGTATCTGTGAATACTTTAATGTCTGAGATGGTTAGACAATTCAGGAATCACAAGCGGAAAGAAGAATATGAAGCAAAGACAGAGGATGACGTTCAGCAGATGATCCAGGAGAGACAACTGAAGATTCAGGAGGTCAAACACTCAGTAGAGCAAGAAAGATGCAGACACAGTGATAGCAGGCAGCGTGCAAGTCTTCACTGCTCTGATCAGCTGTATCACTGCTGGCCTGCACCAGAGAATTTGTGTGGACACGCACGCGATTCCCGCATATGTAAACACACACGTATAGATCCATTCCCATTTTAAAGCCGGAATATGCGGGGCTCGCGTTACACATGCACGCTTTGAAAAGCCTGGTGTAGTCAGGCTGAGCTCATTGGTGTGATTGAAGATGAGCCAAAAACAACAGCGAAACAGGCTGAGAGCTTCATCAAAGAACTGCAAAATGAAATCACTCAAGAGAACAGACGTTCTGAGCTGAAGCAGCTCTCAAACACTGAAGACAACCCCAGAAGAAACTCTCCAGAATTTCACATCCATCAACACCCCTCCACCCACCAAGGACTGGACAAAGGTCAATGTCAATCAGTCTTTATATGTGGGGACAGTGAGGACAGCTGTGGCTCAGCTGGAGAAGACTCTCAGTCAAGAGATGAAGAAGTTACGTGATGTTGAGCTGAAGGGATGGAAAACAAGTAAATGATGGAGGCATACAGTAAAGAAGAATCTCCCAAACAACACAGAGAGATTCTTCCCATGTGTCTGTGTCTTAGGAAAACAAAGCTTCTCCCCAGGAAGGTTTTACTATGAGGTTCAGGTTAAAGGGAAGACTGAGACGGATCTAGACTGAGGCAGCGTTCACACAACGGCACTCCCATGAACAACTAGAAGCAGTGCTCTTCCGAGCACAGGTCTCCACCAGGCCACACAAATCGGCCTGTTATAGCGCCACCATGAGGCTGATTTAAAAAATGTGGGGCAGAGGTTCTGAATTAGCATCCAGGGAGTGTGTGTGCTCAGTTTGGCAGCGATCGGGCCAACGGCGCCGGAGATTAGCTGGTAACAACCAGGCCACACAAATCGGCCTGTTATAGCGCCACCATGAGGCTGATTTGAAAAATGTGGGGCAGAGGTTCTAGATTGGCATCCAGGGAGTGTGTGTGCTCAGTTTGGCAGCGATCGGGCCAACGGTGACTGAGATTAGCTGCTCACAAACTGCGAGGACGCACGCACGGACGGACGGACGGACGCACGGACGCACGCACGGACGGACGGACGGACGGACGGAGGGGAAAACATACTCTCCCTCAGCCTTCGGCTGGTGGAGACAACAACAACAGCATTTTCGGGGGTTGAAAACGAAAGATACTAAATCCGAAATTTAGAGTGAAAATCTGTGAAAACGATCCTCCTTGCGTTTCCATCTAAACGGGCGTTACAGGGAAACCTGTGATGTAATGACTGACGCTGCAAAGCCGACATCAGTGGAGAGCGCAGTGGAGCCTGTAGCTGCCATGGTGATTATGTAAACAAGTGCTGTGGCGGACATGATGTCACATAGTGCCCAATCTCTCGAGACAGAGTCAATGACAGACCGAGTGGGTGTCGCCCTTTCTTTGATGATGGGTTCCCAGATTGCATAGTGCCAGATAGTGCGTGACTACCATCTAGCGACCTCTATGAACAAGGCATGCACACTACATCATTTTCATGCCTTGGTGCGGCTTCATATGAAAAAAAGTGACAACGCAATGGCGATGTCCCGGGACCTCGACGTTTTCTCTACAGAGCATTGTCGTCTGACTCTGAACATGACCTGAGAGGGATCTAGGAGTCCATCAACAGGAAGGAATCAATCACAGTGACCCTCAACAATGGTTACTGGACTATAGGCTTGAGGAATGGAAATGAGTATGGGGCTCTTGTTGACCCTGCTGTCCTCCTTCCTGTACTAGAGGAGGTCCAGAAAGTAGTGTCCGATTATGAGGAGGGTCTGGTCTCCTTTTATGACGAGGAGTTCATCTCTACTCTTTCACTGGCTGCACCTTCACTGAGAAACTAACCATTCTTAAGTCCCTGTTTTGATAATGGTGGTACAAACTCTGCACCTGTGATCATCTCTCCTGTCAACATGGACGCTCATCTCGGCAGGGACGGTGGGAACATCCAATTCAAAAAGGGAGAAAAACATTAAGTTGTTCCCTCCAGTAAAGTATTTAGAAAAACATCACACACATGTAAGCTGACTATGACAAATTCTTTTTCATCGACTGCCTTTTTTCACAGACAAAAACGAAATAAAAACGAAATAAAAACTAAGCTATGATGACTAAAACTATGACTTTCGTCAACAAAAAAAATAGATTAAAATGTCAGGGAGGGACTAATGGAGAAGAGATCCAATAGAACTAAAAGACAAGTGATTTTATGTTTGCTTGCGCTCGTGTGTTGTGCTCTGAAAATAGCAGATCTACAAGCTCACAACGCTGCGCAGCGTGACGGCATTACGACGAATAAGGCCTGCCAAAAAAAATATATATATTTTTTTTTGTCGACAAAATCAACTGTAGATTTAGGTTTGGGTTAAGGTCACAACCTCTTCTTTTGTGTATAACAGGAACCGGGTTTGGCTCCTCCCCCTTCTTAATACACTTCCTCCGGGTGATTCTGTGTTTATTCCTACTAACAACATCATTACATATTTAAGGCAGTAGAGCTGACAGATTCTGCTGTTATATGTTGAGAGATTAAACAGTATGTATAATAGCACTTCCTTTGTAGTACACATTTACAATTACATTGTATCACCTTACAACACCATTGTTAGTGTAACTGTACCATTATAACAGGTAAAGCATAATACAATATTATAACAATAAGATGTGTTATGAGACACACACACACACACACACACACACACACACACACACACACACACACACACACACACACACACACACACACACACACACACACACACACACACACACACGGCTAGACCCTGGCCTACATATTCTGGAGTCCCCCAGGGGTCCATAATAGTCCCACTCCTATTCCCCCGCTACACCATATCACTTTGCTGAAAATAGCCAATGCACAAGCTCACAATGCATCAAAGTACCATGTGTTGTGAGCTTGTAGATCTGATGTTGTCGCCAAACGTTTTCCCCAGAATTAGGATGCCAGGGTGTTTTTTTGTTTTGTTTTGATGTTATAATTTATTACAAATATCCTTGTTTATTTGTGCTTATAGTGTCCTTCAAATAGGCATGTTACAGAAAGAAATAAGTGGGGACATCCACATAAAAAAAAATTACACCCGTGTGAACTGAGCGGTGGTCGTGGAGGCTGTGCAACAGCACTACTGGGTGGGTGCAGCGGGGTTAGTGTGCTTTACAATGCTGTAGTTTCTTCACACACTCTAATTTATTTGACCCTAAAACATTCAGTTTGTTAATAATAATAATAATACTTGACCACACATGCTGACCCACCCTTCCCCCCTGTGTGTGTGTGTGTGTGTGTGTGTGTGTGTGTGTGTGTGTGTGTGTGTGTGTGTGTGTGTGTGTGTGTGTGTGTGAGAACAACAGCGCCCCTCCCTTAACATGTGTGGTCAGAAAAGGTACTGCAGGCTTGAGGCTACATACACGGACGGCCGGACGGCCGGACGGACGGACGCATACCCACACACACGGCCACGTATAGGAGACGGTGTGACCACCGCTCAAAAATGTCAATAGAATGGGGGAGGCTGGGTTCAAATGTCAGTGGATGTCACAAAGCTGTGTGGTTTGAGAGGAGAAACAAGAGCCAGGGCTATCTGTGAGGGCTCAGTAAGACCAGGCTCCCCAGTGACTCAGAGGAAAAAAGAAAGGCCTGTTACGCCCCATTTATACTTGGTTGTGCACCGTGTCACGCACTGATTGACAAGCTAAAAATGCTCAAATTGACACGGGTTGTTAGCTTGTAGATCGGCTACATTTGGTGCACGACACCAAGTATGCAACCAAGTATAAATCAGGCTTAACTAGTATAGTTCAAGTACTGATCTCTCTCACAGTTCCCTGTTGGCAAGTTCGTAAATAACAAGTGTATAAAGCACAAATTCACAAGCGCAAGTCCTTTACTTAGAAGCGGAGTGTAACCAACTACAGACATGGCTTCTTAACAGTGTGTGTGTGTGACTGTGTGTGTGTGTGTGTGTGTGTGTGCATGCGTGCGTGTGTGCGTGTGTTTGTTATCATTCCTATACTCTTAATTGCTTTTACAGTCTCAGAGGGCCTTAACAAAGGAAACAAACGATCCCTTGTCCTTGCACAAGACAAAACCCTTGGCAGGAAAACAAACCTTTACAAGGATGAAATCTCTACACAAGCTAAACGCAGGTGAAGAACACCGGCCTGTCCTCATTTAGTGCTAAGGTTAGGGTAACTTTCAGGGGCTTACCGTAGGATTTGAAATGCATCGAAGATGATTTAGGACAGTGTTATAGAGATCAACTGAAGTCAATGAAAGTTCCTCACAAGCATGGCAGAACAGTTGTGTGTGTGTGTGTGTGTGCCTACTAAGTGTGTTTACTTTGTTCAATTCAGTGTGTGCGCGTTCCAATGAGACTGATGGCGGACGGAATCGCTAATTGGCATCATGTTTATTTGCTGTGTTCAGCCTTCGCACGTTTATGGAACAGACAAACTAAATGAACCAAAACTCTAATCATCATCTCTTCGCTCAGTTCTCCCTCTCCAGCCCAACTCTAATTAAAAGTGGTTACCATGCCTCCCCAGACTACACATCAAATCAATTAACAGCCACACACACACAGCGGAGGAAAGGAAGGAGACAGTGTGATGTGGAGAGACATCTAGAGACACTGTGTGTGTTTTTTATCCTCCTATATAGCTGCTTAGAATTGTGAAACAGCTGGCAATTATCTCACGATTTAACAGTCAGAGAGAGTAGGGTAAAGTCTTACATTCTGCCTTTTTATGTACAGAAGCAGTTACTCCAATTGATTAAAATAAACTCCCATGTCTCCGATTTCTATTAGGAAGAGTAAGAGTTCTTGTTTGTAATGTGGTTGAATAGCCTCTTAGTCTTAACTTTCTGTCCTAATGGGAAATACCACTACTTAGATACTTGGTTTGGATCTTTTTCAAGTAACAAAGTGCATATTTTAGCCGTCTTTGTTACAGGCAGCACAGCATCCATCTTATTCTTGGAAACTATTTGAAAACTTTATTCATGGCTCTGATCTGAAGACAAACAGCAGAAGTTCTGGCGGAGACTAATGAACATATTTCAAGTTGCCCTCATGGTTTTTTTCATGGCCATTTCCGCCTTATTTGTTCTTTTATGCCATCTTTGCCATATTGGAGTACTGTTGTCTACTGATTATATTCTACTGTAGACATCAGTTCTGTGAGAAGCAGTAACCCCCCTGCATTCATATTCATGATCCATTTGAAATGACATACAGTAAAGCTACAACGGAAAACAAATGATTTTGCTTTCTTGAACCAACAAGGAATCACAACCATTTTTTGTCACTTCATTAAATATAAAAGCGCATTTCATCGGAGAGAAAAGAAACAGACAGGTGGTCAGACATGGATCGGACTAATGTCTCTCTCCAAGATAGTCTGCATGAACAGCTGAAGTCCTTTTCTCATCCACTTCCATTTTCATTAATGACAAGAGTGCCATCTTCTGGAGAAGTTAACACAATTCAATTCAACTCAAAGGAGCTTTATTGGCATGATTAAACATACATGTACAGTGCCAAAGCAAGTGTCAACACACTGACAGCCCTAACCCTCTATGTAATAAGCTAGGATGAAGAAAGATACATAATGTCCCCTGCTAAATGATTGATGTTAGGAACCACATGGACCCTTGTGGGTCTGTAACTGTATAAATGCTACACTCAAAGTAAAGCTGAGTAATTGCTACTGTACATGTAGGAGATAAGGCGGCCATAGACGAATGGTAAGTGAGCCTGCCTAGAACTCCGGAGGTCCCAGGTACGATTTCAGCTCCAGCAATGTGTCGAAGTGTCCCTGAGCAAGACACCTAACCCCTAACTGCTCCCCCCTCCACGCTCCTCTGTGGGCAGCCAGGTTAAGCTGAAAACTGAAGTTCCCCCGTGGGATAAGATAGGTTGCTATTATTATTAATAATAATAAGGTAAAGTCTGAAGAGTTGGGTTTTCAGACTGTGCCATAAGATGGTGAATGGCTCCCCATCTGGTGGGCAATGTGTTCATCCTGTTGATTCTGTGGTTTATAGGCTTATTTATAGGGTTTCAAACTTTTTTGACTCCGGGCACCCCTGTAAATACTTTTTCATCCACGGCACCCCTGAATAACACTGTTAATATTTAGAATCTTACATCCTATTGGAGAAATATTTGTTTCCATCAGAACTGACTGAAAATAACGTTATACTTGACGTTTAACCACTTGGACCCCAGCATCACTATTCTGGGGGGAAGGTTCACCATGACGTGTTGTGAGCTGCTATTTTTGGTGAAAGAGTTGTCGTAGATGGATAAAGAACTCATCAAGTACAGTGCAAACCAGGTCTGTTTTACTAAGCATAGTGAAGTGATATTGATGAATTCAAAATATTAGGTCTTTCCCACACTCTTTTTTGTATCTGTATTTGGAGGAAATCCAGTTGTGTAATGTATCAAAGTACGTTTACTCAAGTACTGTACTTAACTACAATTTAGAGGTACTTACTACTTATGCAAGTAATGTAATTCAATAAATTAATTTGACATGTTTAGTTTCTAGTTACTTTGCAGATTTAGATTTAATACAAAATATAAATCAACTTATAAACTGTGTATAGTCCTTAGAATTAGCTCCACCTTTACCAACTGCAATATCAAAGTGATGAACACAGTTATGCTAAATAGTTATAGACCAATAACATATGATACTGAAATGGATGTTCGGCATAATAACTACATAAATCTTAACTACTAGGCTATGTATATTTTGATATGTAAAGTAATACTTTTGTACTTTGACTTAACCACATAAACCCTTGCACCACTAGAAGTGAACCATAAACGTTAATTGAAAATAGAAGTTCTACAAGCTCACAACGGTTAAGAAAATATGTAGGGTTTAAGTGGTTAAGGTTTTGAATGCAGGGCTTTTACTTAGTAAAGTATTTTTTATTACAATGTGTTATAATCGCTATGCTTCCTTAAGTCAGTGTTGGTCAAAGGTCCTGAGGGTCCAGGGACCCTCAGGGTTCCTTGGGGTGGTTCCCAATGAACCCTCACAGAAAACTGTTAGGATTTAGAAGTAATTTGTAGAATCTGCCTATATCAGTGGTTCTCAAACTTTGTCATGTCAAGGACCCCCAAAATGGTAAGTATTTATTCAAATGTGTACACTCTCAGAGTTAGGGGGGCCTTGAAATTAAAAGGTCGGAGAACTACAGACTTAAGTCAAAGATATAAATATAAATACTACTGTTCTAATCTAACCTGTGTCTGGTCCTGGCTGGGATCCAGGGGCGGTGCGAGTGTGGAGACCAAGCCGGAGTTGCAGCGCGTGCTGCAAGCCAGAAAGAGAGAACAGATGATGAAACAAAGGAAGCAAGAGGATGAAGCCAGGAAGAAGATCTCGCCTCTGGAGCAGGAGCTCCTCAAAAGGCAACAAAAACTGGAGGAGGTACTTGTTTCGGCACTGACTATCCACCAGTAGCTATACATTTACTCATGTACAGTATGTACTCAAGTACACTTTGAGGTACTTTCGCTTCACTGGAGTATTTCCATTTTTCAATACTTTATTCTTCCACTACATCCACTCCACAATAGTGTACTTTTTACTACACTACAAGTATTTGAAAACTTTAGTGACTACTTACATTGCAGATAATTATTTTCCAAAACCTTTATACTTTGGCTATTCGAAACTAGCTGCTCTACAAGCTCACAACAGGTTGCAGCCAACAACACTCAAGTGTGTGGATATTGTCCTACTCATATTTCAGCATCAACTTCTTTCCTCAACCCAATATTCTCCTCTGTTTTGTAATCTAGCTGGAGAGGCAGCAGGAGAAGGAACAAGAGGAAACCCTGAAAGCTCCAGAGTTCGTCAAAGTCAAGGAGAACTTAAGACGGACATCTTTTCACGGTGAAGGAGAGAAAGAGGTGTAAAGAGGACGTGTCTGAGGTTCACAACTTGGAATATCCTGGTGGTTGAAAGCACAAGCATGTGTGTGTATGTGTGTGTGTGCGTGCACGCACACGGTACTACTGGCATGGTATTGTTGTCTGTCAGTTGAGATGTACAGCTTGAGACATCAGCAGGAAATGTTACCAGGGACTGCTCTCCCCAGCAGGCCAAGGAACAAAGCCTTGCAAACAAGACAGAGTCTGGGTTTTTGAGTTAGGAGCAAGCAGTCTCATCTCCACGACAGAAATGTTGAGAGGGTGTACTTTTGCAAAAGTTGCACGACGTAGCCTACATGCGATAATCATTTAGTTGCTAAGTAGAGAAGTGAGAGGAAAAAGAAGGTGGCAGTTACAGTATTCATTGCAACAGTGAGAGATTTTTCTTGTTTAGTTATTTCTTCAAATGAGATACAGACAGTTATAACCACCATATAATTCCCATCATTGTGCCCTATATGTGCACATGAGCTGCGCACATACCTTCTGGGGTGTGTCTGTCTGTGGGATAACGGATAACTATGTATTTGTTGAACGATTTTGCAGTAGGCTATCTCCACCCAACGAGACAGGATGTGGAGAGTCTAACATACATAGCTAGTTATAACAGTGCTAAACAGTGAAAAGGACGCTTTAGCTTAACATTAACCTGTCTATGTTTGACACTGGAAATGTTTTAACTGGCTTCATCCTAATGTCACAGTATGTATTTGTCTTTTAAAAAGGTCATTTCAGAGCACAGGGCTTATTACAGCAAACATGTCATCTTGTGCATCTGGCTTTCTTGAAAGCTTTGGCCGAAGGTTATTCTCTCAAGTCCAGATGTATTGTTATGACAGAGATTTTTGTTTCGTTTTTATACAAATTGTTTAACTAGTGAATTTCATAGGTTGGCAATTAACGGTCAAGTTTTAAGAAAAGCTCTCATGGCTTTTATAACCAGGTGAAGACCATGCTGAATGAAATATGATGTCACTGTTCTTGTTTTCTTCTTCTTTTTTAACTTGTTTTTTATACAAAATGACAAATCAGTGAAAATCTAGCTTCGCCAAAAGTTGAGAAAGGAAATTAGTCGTGAAAACTGGAAGTAATTCAAACCAAAACTTAACACAATGTCATATCCATGAGTAAGCAAGCCTATTCATGGTCAAAATCTCTCTGGGGAACGACAAGCTATGGCCATAATGAAAGGTACATGACATTAACCTCAGTGTTCATTTAACTTTTGTATGTTAACAGCTCTATGAGTGTATGAACAATGTTTATATCAACACTTGCTAAAACAAATGATTGCCACTGAATAATCAATAACACTGGACAAATTGTGTCCATGTGTATTAAAGATGAACTACTTTATAATACGTAAATAATCCACACTGTAATAATCCAAGATCACGTGGGGTTTTGAAGTATGTTCTGCACTGAGATCCTATCCTTAGCTGTGCCTTCCCTAACAAACATCAATGCCATCATCACCAAATCATATAGAGTGTCATAAATGCACTTAGGACTTTACATGATTTGATGTTTGAGTTTTTGGCCTCTGAGTATCCCACATCATAATTTTCCATTATAAATTAATTGTGTTACTATTCCAGGGTGAGACATGTACCCTCCCCACTATACAATTTAGTTTCATTGCCCACAGAATTTGAAGCCATACCCCCAAAGAATGTAGGTAGTGTATAAAACATAAATTAATCAATCAGAGCCCCATATTCAAATGTCATTCATATAAACATCACCAGATACTTATGATGATAGTTATATTCACTGGACCACAGCTCAAGTACACGTCCCCAACAGAAAGGGGGAAAGAAATGGATCTCAATCGAACGAGGATTCTAAAGTCCTTAATTACACTTGTCACTTGTGTAACCTTCTGACATTACGTCATACAATCACACTGTCTAAAGCAGTGAGACAAACTAATTACAGGTTTCATATTATCAATTACAGTCCCAATTAGCCCAGTATAAATAATATATAATTTATATTATCAAACACAGTTCTAGAGACACAAACATCACAAACTTATAAAGTGACAAGTGTAAGGTCTAATTTGAATGACTACTTATGTTTGTAATAATGAAATAGCAATGTTGTCCATGTTTTATTGCAACCATTTGAATAGATTTTAATGATTTCCCTTTGAAATAGCACTTTAGAATGAAATGGTGTAACTTGTGTACAGTTTAAATCAATTGAGATTTTCTTTTTTAATTTGCTGCATTTTCCTAATTGTATCATGTTTATACCTTGCTTACAAAGTATAATTATTTGGGTATCTTACTTAAATTAAACATTTGCCTTGATTCCTGAAGCAATTTAAATGTTTATTGATCTAAAGATTTTAATCAGACATTACTTGTTATTCATTTAAAGTGTGTTTTTTTTGGGATTGTCGCAAGGCCTGAAAACAATATCTTGTGTGAAGGATTGTGCGTGCACCAGCTGCCCAGGGCTTTCAAAGCCAGAGGACACATTAGACCCTATTTTTCACCATACACCTTATCACTAAATTTTTTTTTTATTTTTTTTTTGCAATTTACCATTTTGAAAATACATTTTAAATAGTTCAAATAGCCGATCTAAGAGCTAACGTGTCGATGTAGATCGGCCATTTTAAGGACCAGGTTTTCCAACAGTATGTTATTGACAAGAAGCATTGTTACAACAGACAATCTACCAATCACAGATCTATCCAAAGTTGTGGCATTTATATATACTGTATATATTAATAAGTATTGTGATCAATATGACCATAGCAACATGGGTAATATTATATTAGCAATATTTTAACTACATTTATTGACATTTCCACAATAGCTGGTAACATTACTATTCATTTGAATTGGATATATTCGATTATTTCAAGTATTTGAATTCAGACACAAACAGGATGCAACAGATTTACAGGAAAGGAGCATTTATTTAGATAAGACAGGCTATATTGATAAGAAAGTTTTACCAGTTGTGTCAAACAACCAAAGTGGAATCTTTACATTTATGTAAAGGAGTTACGCAGTATTTAAGGTTTTTGGGTGATTTGTGGTCATTAAAAACAGGTACAGTATAACATTTTAAATAGCAGTAATTCTTCAGACCAAAGATACAGTTCACACATATTTACAGACTTTTCATGGTCATTTAGGTTTTGTGCATCCATACATTAATAATAAAGCAGAACATATTAAAAGTGGTACAGCCTCCATACAGTATGTGTTATAACTTATGACACATTTTTAAAGGTAGGGTAAGTGATTTCACTCAAGTTTCAGTTTCAGTGACAGGCAGGGACCTTCCTCCAATCATGATCAAGTGGGGGCAGGCCTTGGTTTGCGTAAGGCCCATCCCCACACGATCATGATTGGAGGAAGGCCCCACTCCATCCTGATTGGATGAAAACCTGTCACCCAACAGCTTTTTTTTCTCCTCACAGGAGATAAGGGTGAAGTCCAAATATGGAACATAGACCAATTTTGTTGTTATTGAATTAAATCAAATCACTTACCCTACCATTAAGATATACTTATTTGTTACTTACTTGACCTGAAGAAAAACTAAGAAGCATTCATTCATTGTGTGCATTTCATAAGCAAAACATGGTCTGTCTACATAAGATTAAATGCATGCAGAGATAACAAAACATGTATACAGTGTGTCAGTGAAAGCTACAACCAAGATATTAATACAGTGGAACCATAACCAGAGGAGTGTACTTTACAGACATGTTAAACAACTCCATGATAAATATAAAGACAGTAAGCAAGACAAAGTCTTCTTTCTGACTAACAGCATAAGATTAAACATCATTGCATTATCAAAAGACACTTTCAAAGAGAGATATAACATACGTACAACGGCACTCCTTTATGAATGGTGTTTTACCAGAATAACTGATACTTTTTTTCTATGTATAAAAAGACAGAACTATTTACAAACATATACTAGGGACAAGTACACTGTAGTATTATAAATATCAGGACAATTATTAAATCAAATGTATCTACATCCTCCTCCTAGGTGAATATGAAGTCTCAACAAACATACCCTGCCCCGCAAATCAGTCTGTATGTAAAATAAGGTGTCAGCGTTTATGTTCAACTATAATTTGACCTATAATTTGAAACAGATTAGCCAAATGACACTTGTTGCACTACATGCCTGACACACATACTATATACTAGAGCTTAAGATCACTACCTGAACCCGACAGGTTCAGGTTAGTCCTATCCTCACATATTTCACAGGCTTGTGTCAGGTTCTGGCTTTACAATTACATATTTGTTCCAAGCCGTTTTTATAAATAAAGTCAGCTGGAAAAGGGGAGAATGACTTCTGTCCTAACCAATCCTACATTGGACTTAAAAAGAATTATCGAGCTGTGGTCTTGGGTTGGGCTTTGCTGGACTCAACTTAACATGCCTGATTTAATCTCTAATACATGCACAGACAGATATGCAGTTTTATCATCAGACCGTACACAGTCAGTATGAAAGTGCACCTTTTGAAATCTAGGTATTGGTAAAGAAACAAAGGGATGGGGGATTTGTTTTCTTCCACTTAAGCCCTATGTACTTCATCAAAATACACACAAACTTTTTCAGCATCAGCCAGCACAGCCATCTCTCTCCTTCTTCTAGCCATCCTTATGGGTGTTGCCCCCTCTTTATCAAACAAAGACAGATCTGACATCCCTCACCTTTGCACAATACTGGTTGTCAAACTTGCAGTGGTCTGTGGGGGGTTCAGGTATGCCAGTGAGTCTGTCTAGATAAATAAGAGAAGGAAGTATTATTGCCAGCAGACTTTAAAGGATAACAAGGGTTCATATTTAATTAAAGAAAAGATGAGTGTTAGAATGTTTTCATTTACTGCTTTCTATTGTTTTAGCAATTTTGATTCGGAAGCATTCTTCACTTTAGCATACCATGGCAACATTATAGCATTCTAAAGGTTTGGCTCCAAGAGCGCTGCGTTGCCGTCATCGACCTTATCAAGTTGACGCTTGACCAACTCCACAGGTAGAGTGCTTTGTTGTCATTTTTTCCCCCGGAGAGTATCAGAAGATGCACAATATTCATGGATTGTGCATACGTAGCTATAGCTTATTTTATCTAGTTTTTATCGAGTGATAATGACACAATTTAGTTTATATAAAGAGCTGAACAGGAAATAATTATAATTACATAACAGTCTTCACAAACTTAATAGCCTACACCAGAAAAACAACCATTATATAATAATTGTAGACCTACAATTCTACAATGCTCATTATTTAATCTACCAAGTTGTGATCGTTGCATTCAAAAATGTTATCTAAGCTATTTTGTAGCTTGGACACAATGCAACACAACGCTCGATGGCTTTGGTGGAATGTGCGTGTGAATGGGTGAATGTAATGCACAATCATTGTAAAGTGCCTTGGATAAAAGGTGCCATATAAATGCACCATTTACTCAGTGGATTATGTCCATGGTTTCCAAATGCAGACAGGCCCCCCGCCCCAAACACTGACCTTTGGAGTCCTTTATCTTCCTGAACCAATGCTTCTGTCTTCAAAGATGGTAATCTCAACCTAGACAACAGTTTGTTAAGGGAAAAAAAGAAACCAAAAAATAGCAGCACTCGTAGAATCATCTACAAAAGTAGGTTAAGTTAAATAGGTTCTTATTATCTTGTGCCCAGGACTGATTTATATCCAACAAGATAATACAAAATGTTGGCAATAAAGTCCATGATCTACAATACATCTACAGTTTAGTTTAACTTTTTTTTTTATACCATCTGACACCAGATACAACATTTAAATGAAGGATACGACCCTGAGGCCTCTCTCTATGGGATCTGTCAGTAGCAATCCCCTGGGTGCGTAGGTCTTCTCATTCTGGTCCTTTATGTACAACGCAATCTTCTTTAGCACCTACATGAAGAGAGAGCAGTTTCCCGAAAATAAGTACACATCCTATCCTACAGATAAAAAAACAAAACATTATAGGTATATGCAAGATGCAGCATCATGTACTATAGGGCTGGATGATACGGACAGAATCAAATATCTTTGACCAAATACCTTGATATAGAGACAATAATATATTGATATTTATTTTTCTTCACAATTTTTCAAAATAATAATAAGAAATGTACAAATACATCTGATAAAAACCAGGGAAAAGGCAACTTATTCCATATCACAATATCCAAAATCCCAGACAATATCTAGTCTCATATCAGGTTATCGATAATTGTATTGATATATTGCCCAGGCCAAGCACAATGCTATCTACCTTTTCATAGTGTGTCTCCATACAGAGGAAGATGGTGTAGGCAGTGAGACAGGCAAGGCAGCCCTCCATGTAAGACTTCCTCCCTATTTTCTCTGCCTCTGCATACAGGTTGTTCAGAGTTTGGATGGTCTCTTCAAACTGCTGCTTGTCAAGCTAAAAGAAGCAAAAACATTGAACACAAACACACGTTACTTCAATACGAATGTTATACATGCAAAATTAAGTCTGTATTCATAGCATCTATATTATTAGCAGCATACCCTAGACTCAAGCTCTGAAGGGAATTTGGTCTGGAACTTGCATATGGTTCCAGAGCCGTAGTCTCTCTGGACAAAGACCTTGGAGGAGACAGCTGGCTGCTGGAGGTCCTGTAGGCTATGGGTCTGGAAGAGAAAAACACATCTCATTTCATCCAGGGAACATGTGTAACGCCCAGGATTCGAACCCGGGTCTCCCCGCACGGTAAGGGACAATGGGAGTGTATTCCCCGGCTTACAACCCCTAACTCCAAGGCGTGGTCTAAACAGGCAACAGCGGTGTCACTTTGTTTTGGACCCCCCTGTTTGTATCCCAAACCCCTATTTAAATGCTTGATAAGTGTTAGTCTTATCTATCTATCTTTCTTTGGACTGAAAGATAGATATACCGAACAAACTTTTCAAAAAATAAGCCAAACTACGCCGCATCAAGGGTTTTATAAACATGACGTAGGTTGTTTCCGCTCCCGACCAGATCAGAAACCCCGAAATGCTACTGATCCCAGGTTCATTTCAGCTCTCCTTTTCCGGTGGTGCGGCTCCATTTTCATTCCCAATAACAACTCTACACGTTGTAAAGGGAGCTGCAGACAGATTGAGCTGCAGAGCTCTGAATCTGTCTTGAGAGATCGGTTAGGGTAATGTAAGCTGGGAACATAGAAACTGGGAACATAGAACCCGGGGAACAGACCCCGGGGCATTAACACCAAACATCTTATACACTAGTGTTGCAAATCTCCCAATATGGACAATATTTGACATGTTTTTAAGGTATTAAAAGTATTAAAACGACATTAAATTGTAACTTCACTGTCATCTGGAGACCACCTGTCCCCCCGTCCCCCCTCGCGTTTGGTCTTCAGGAATAGGGAGTGCCTCAGAGCCTCTGCCTGAAGACCATAAATGCTTATTGTATGTTTTGGATAGTGTTCCTTCAAGCATGAGACCTGAGTTAGAATCCCATTCTCTCACATGGAATACTGTTTTACAAACTGGTCTTTTGCTAATACAACAACCACCAAACCCATTTAACAGGTATTTAAAAGGGCTATTAAAATACTAGACAAAAAACCAAACTCCTATCACCACTGTAACATCCGGGAAAAATATCACCTTTCAGCTTTGAAAATTTTAGGAAATTTAAAAATGCATGTCTAATATATAAATGCCTTAATGATCTGGCTCCCCCTCCTCTTATGGAATTCATCCATAAGAAGAGGGATATTGGACGCAGTACTAGGTCAACATCCAGGGGAGACTGTGAAATTGATTTTAGAAAAACTACTTTTAGTAAAAACGTTCTCTCCATAAATGGATGCCAATATTGGAACCAGATCCCTACCTCAATTAGAGAGATCCCCAAATTGGTGCTTTTAAAGGGCAGTTGAATCAATGGTTAAAACGCTCACAAACATGTAACCACCTATAAGAACTATTTTGATGCCGGTACGAATTACTCTGCCAGGTTAGTTTCTCCTGTGTGGATTTTTAGTTTACTTCTGGCACTAAGCACTTTGTCGCACTAGGCACTTTGTTGCGCCAAGCACCTTGTTCTTGTTGTGTTTTGTTCGCCCTGTACTGTTCTGTTCTTGTTATTGTTAGTCTTGTTTTGTTTCTTGTTTTATGTGAGGACAACGGATGAAATTTAGCTTTAAGCTAACTCCGGCTGGTTTACGCTGAGATTTTTGTATGTTTGTATTTATTGCAACATGTTAATGTCAATGTGTCCATTAACTGGTACTGTCCTATCCAAATAAATAAATAAAGTAAAGTAAGTAAAGTAAGTGTTACACATGAACTAGTGGACACTGCTCTTCAATAGAGCAACAGAGCTGGGCAATATTGATCATAATATGAGATTATTTGGGAATATTGTGCTGGTATCTCCCTTAGAGATAGGATGAGAAGTTCAGTCACCCGAGAGAGACTTGGAGTAGAACTGCTGCTCCTACACTTGGAAAGGAGTCAGCTTAGGTGGTTCGGGCATCTAATATGGATGCCTCCCGAGCGCCTTCCTAGGACCTTATATGTCCGCACTGGCTTGGGAACGCCTCAGTATACTCCCGGAGGGAGTGGAGGAAGTTGCTCAGGATATGGAACTCTGGAAAGCTCAGTTGGAACGGCTACCCCCGCGACCCGATTCCAGATAAGCGGTTGAAGATGGATGGATGGCATGTTTTTCTTCACAAACTCAAGAATTCACAAACTTATAAGCTCACATAGCTCACACAACACATCATCGCATCGATGCATTGTGATTGAATCTGCTCATTTTGAAAAAAGTTGGGAAATTTTAAAGAAAATGTATCACATCTACGTTTGTTTGGTCCAAACATTTGTCCATAATATTGCCCAGCCCTACTGTATAACAAGTAGCTGTCCATATAATCCTGTACTGGATTGTATGGAGTTTTGTGTTTGTGACACTGGATCAGACTTTAGAAAAAAAGAAATAACATTAGCCTAGCCTACTGCCCGTGCCAACATCAGTAGCCTAGCCTAGCCAAATGGGACAGTAGCTCACTTCAACTCAAAATGATGATGGATTGGTGGCATCAATCATTAATCTGTTTACCATTGTTTAATGTTATCATACGGGTTTCTAACATACATGCTGCTAAATGAAGGCGTATCAAATTGGCTATAGCCTACTTAATATGGCGTTGGCTGACCAGAGAACGTTAACAGCTTTACCCTAGTTAAATATCCACAAAGAGTCAACATATATCAGTATACCATCTCACAAAAACGTAACACTGTACTGGCTTTTGACAAAAGGAAAATAAACGCTTAAAATACCTCAGCCATAGTGGTGGTTCCTCCTCCGAGGTGGAAAGTCTGGTGACGCGAGTTTAGCTTTCTCCCTGTTGTTGTTGGTCTGATTGAACCGTTTCCGGTGTGTTACAACGGACTTGGTGACCTATCAAATCCAGAGACGCCATAGCTAGGCGCTAAGGCGCGTATATCTATTCTGAGGGTCCGCGGCCATAATACATTTCATTTTGGGGTTCCTTGACATGACAAAGTTTGAGAACCAACCACTGATATAGCAACATACGTTTTTCAGAAAACTGTTTTTAGAAGACATTTGTCGGTCGAATAGCCTATCAGTGGTAGGTCTAGTACTGATATAGTGGTTTGTAAGGACCCCCAAAATGTCCCCATCTCACAATATTTTGTTCTAGGGAGTCGGGACCCCCAGACGCAAAGGTTTTAATTTGGGTCTTGCCTCAGTCATGCATGCTAGATGCCAGGGAGGCCTTACTGACAGACACCAGAGGCTAACATGGTATGTGAAATAATGTCAAATCATTGTTACTAAACTCTTGGGTAATCAGAAGAGTCAGTGGGTAACCTTAGATGCCTGTATGCTTTGGAAGGTGGAGGTAAAGTAGGCTATGAATGATAGCCTACATTCGTATAATACTTGTGGATGTCATTAAAAATATATAAGTTAAAGGGTATGTGACCAGAGGCTTGCATCATGAATCCCTCCAAGTTACAGGAATGTATTTGCGTTGCAACAGCGACCTCAGGTGTCATTTGAGAGGCTGAACAGAGTAAATGATCAAATCAAACCTCATTTAGCACATTAAAAAAACGACCGTAGTAGAAGACCTACAGAGTAAAGACAATGACGGGTGGATGAACGAACTAGTAGAGTATTTTGATACACCAACTCCCCTTTCTCATTGTTGATATTACCAATATTCCAAGTTACTTTATATAATAGGTAGAATCAGTGCTGGATAATGTAGGTAGGCCAACTCGGTCTAGTTAACCATACTCCTGGTGAAATACTCCAGTCAAAGTTGATAGCCATTTTTACTGGAGTTAAAGTACTTGATGTAACAGGAGTCTCCATGAAACAGAACATGCATTCTCATTCATGTTCAGGAGATCAATTTGATCCAATCCGGAAAACTGATCCAATCAGGACAGAACTCAGGATACAGATTAAACAATTGATACAAGTTTTTGATACTATAAGTGATGACAGAAGAATGGTGCTTTAACCTTAACAAATTTAACACAAGATAACCTGAACGGCACTCAGAAATTAAATGCATAGGCCTAGACGGTACCTATTGAAAAGGCAAAAAGTACAGTCAATGTTTGCTGTAACTGAGCTGAATGAAAATATTCACTTGTTGGTCTGAGAAGCCATTGCCAGCAACCCTTGTTTAGGATCCCTGAATCACTGTACTGCCTTCATACAAATGAAAGTCACAATACAGATTAAAAAAAGATGTCCTAGTAAGTAAATACACTTTACTGCGCACCATTGGGTATGCATATGGTATCAGATCCCCATTTTAATGGGGTCCGCTCAATATGCTGACAGGCCGCTGTTCCGACTAGCGTCGGAAGGTTAGTTACTCGTTACGGTTACTGAGGTTAGGTTTAGTGTCAGAATACCGGCCCGTCGGCATATTGATGCAGCGATTGCGGACCCATTTTAATGGGCTCTAACCAATACATTTAACCCATAATTCAAGCAGTCCCATATACAAGACACAGACTACAGCTAAACATTTGTAACAAATTAAATTGAGAGCACAGCCTCGACGACCAAAAAAAAAAGACATTGAACCTTCAATCATTTTCCTGGAAAAGTAGGCTAAAGAAGAGAGGAAAACAGATCGATTTTCTTATTTTTTTATTGAGTTGTTGTCAATGTATTCTGTTCGCTGTACTATGAAGTTAGTCGAACAGACCAAAGCCCATGTCGTCATCTGAACCCTCTTCAGACTCTTCCTTCGCCTCCTCCTTGGCAGCAGCAGCCGGAGCTGCAGCAGTTTCTGCTGCTGCAACGGGAGCTGCAACTATAAAGGCAGATGGATCGGCCAGGATTTCTTTAACCTGCAGGAAGAGGGACAGTTAGGTTTACATGGGGCTTATTCCAAATATACCAAATCTACTATGAGGTCTTTAGTAATATGCCTTTCAGAACAAAAATACGGATTCACGACAGATGAAAGCATAACCCTGTCATGTAGATGCAATGTCTGAAACCAAGCGTCCCTGTCAGCCGGGGGATGCAGACATACAGGGATAGTAGGAATCAAGTTCCTGTTTGCAGGGGGAACGACAACGCAGTACCACACTGGCTGCGCTGTAACTTATCCTGCAGGTTCATTGCACTGGTACTTTTCAAAAACCCAGTGTGTAGAGTGTGTCAATACCTTATCTGCCAGAGGGAAGGAGTAGTCCGTCTCCATGGCAATAGCAAGGACTCTCTTGTAGCCATTGACGATGGAATGGGGGATGGAAGCAAGAGTAGGGTACCCGATCTCCAGACAGACGCTTGCAATGTTCCTCACACCCTAACAAAAACAATGTAAATTCACTTTTAGATCTGCAAACGTGTGACAATAAACTATAAGTTAACTTTGAATGGTTAAGATATGCACATTTTCTCCAGTCATATTATGACATGTATGAGACCAGCGTCCCTGCCTGCCGGGGGATGCAGACAAACAGGGATAGTAGGAAACAAGTTAGTGTTTGCAGGGGGAACGACAACACAGCACCAAACAAGCTGCACTGTAACTTATCCTGCCATTTAAACAGACATTAAAAAAACGCATCAATAATGGTCCACCCATGTACTTCACATTAAGGAGCAAAAAGTATTTTAGCCTCCCTGTAAACGTGTAACAATAAACTACAAGTTCACTTTGCCTTGTTACGATATGCACTGTATGGAGGTTTCCTAGTCGCTCACCTCCAAGAACCTGGCTTGTAGAGCCTCCTCAGTGATGTCCAGCACCTCAGGGCTGTACACACTGCCGTTGTCGTAGACCTGCTGGATGATCAGACCGAACGAGAAGGGCGAGATGTTCAGCATGTTGAGAAGCGTGGCCTCGCTGGCACCGACCTTGTCTCCAGTCTTGATCAAGCCAACGTCACTCTAGGACAAAGAATAAAAAATGTTAAGAGAATGTGGATATACTGTAGAGATCCATCACCACTGCCCCAGGTGTTCAGCTCTGTGCTTAGATTTATGGCACATTTGCTTATTGACTCCCGGGATATACACAATCATAAGCAGAGGCCCACTTAGGCCAGCTAGTGTAAACATTTCAACGGATTGTATATTCTACATTCACTGATGAAATATTTAGCCATACCATCACGGCATATCTGCTCACCTCCGCCTCACTTTACCGATGATAGATGTGCCTACATGTATATTGACATCTATAATCATGCATCATTATCAGTCAGTCCAAGTGCACATCCGTTTTGTTTTTCTCCAGTAATATATGATGTAATGTATGAGACCAAGCGTCCCTGCCAGCCGGGAGATGCAGACAAACAGGGATAGTAGGAAACAAGTTACTGTTTGCAGGGGGAACGACAACGCAGCACCAAACAAGCTGCACTGTAACTTATCCTGCTAGTTTAAGCAGTCAAAAACGTATTTAGAACTGAGGCAGAATCTTTTAAATTATCTATTTAAATCCTGACCCAAGTTTCTAAGGTTCTAAGGTATAACTTAGGTGTTCCTGGTCTTAAACGAGTTAATTGGAGCAATAAAGCTCGACCCATCTAATTTACATTAAGGAGCAAAAACAAACTTCAACGGCATAAAACGTCATGGAAAGTATGAAAGTTGCCATGTCACCCTTTGAAACTCACCAAAATTGCCATGTCACCCTTTCAAACTCACCAAGATTTCAATGGTTCCTCTTGAGATCTTGGTGGTGATACCCAAAGCCTGGAAGAAAGAAGTCTTCTCGGGACCCAAGCCAGTGTTCTGGGCTGGCACGATTACTTCACAAGGTGCAATGGCTCCAGCACGGGCAGCAGCTGGCACCTGAAGACAGATGATCAGTTTAGCACACCAGGAGCGGACCCATCAGTCAGCTACGTTTAATAACGTCTGTCAGCATCATGAAGGGTGTCAGGGAAAACTAACGAACCGGGATAAGCAGAATATTTTCATGAGGAACGACAAGGTTATTGCACCTCAACAGGCAGTACAGGTTCCATTTGTCCTGTCAAGGCATTGTGCATGCATGTTTATTAGTCACGTTGCTAAACGCTGCAGTCATGATTCTAAGATTTTTCTGTTTCATGAATGGGACTGTAAATGGAGGATACCTCAATTAAGAGTTTGATAGCTTCCAAGGTGCTTGCGACTGGGATACTCAAGAAATTGTTCAGTCCAAGGGAAGTGCAAATGGTCAGGCCAGACAGTTATCCGTTCTTCTTTTCTCCAGTAATATTTATTTACTATGTACTATGTGTATGAGACCAAGCGTCCCTGCCTGCCGGGGGATGCAGGCAGACAGGGATAGTAGGAATCAAGTTACTGTTTGCAGGGGGAACGACAGCACAGCACCAAACAAGCTGCACTGTAACTTATCCTGCTAGTTAAGCGGTCAATACATTAAGGAGCAAAAAACAAACTTGTTCAATGATGCCATAAAATGTCAATTGAGGGTATTGGAAGGTTTACATAATCTCAAAGTTGATTGCAACTAGGATAATAATCCAAAGGAATTGTTTGTCGGTTGCTTGTTCGGTTCATCATATAGTGCCCATACCTTGTTGGATATGAGCAGGTCCCTGATTTCACAAAGATCCTCCTTGGTGAAGACAAAGCCCACATTTCCTTTAATGTGGGGCAGCAGCCTAAGAAATTATATCAAGAATTAGCGACACAATAGCGGAGACTGCACAGAACACTACTGTACGCAGTTAAGGAGAAATATATAAACAATCCAGGTTGGAGCCTGGTCGTAGAGGACGAATCGCCGTGAAAGGACAAGATTGCCCGTTATGAAAAAAATAACATCTGACAAAATGTGGGCGATAACTCCGGCTTAAGGAACAATTACCTTCTAGGTGACAAGTCTACTTTAAATTAATACTGGGATTGTACAGTGTAGATTGGGGTCACTAAACATTGAATAAAATCGGTGTCTGCGGGCTAATGCCCATCAAACTGGTGTTCTTGAATTTAAACGATTTAGGACAGAACCCCATTTTATAACAATAACTTTAAAGACGGGAACAATTTGGGTTCTTGTTGCCATGTGATGATTTTGAGAGCCATTTGTTATAGCTCTCAATGATCACGTTAACGGCGGTAATCAATTGTCCTAAAGGGGTTTAAGGATTGAGAATCACAGGTGTAATGTACGAGACCAAGCGTCCCTGCATGCCGGGAGATGCAGACAAACAGGGATAGTAGGAAACGAGTTACTGTTTGCAGGGGGAACGACAGCACAGCACTACACAGGCTGCACTGTAACTTATCCTGCTAGTTATGCAGTCAATATAAACTTTAAAGTCAGAAAAAGATTAAGTCAGGAACACACTTCTCCAGGGCGGGGTTGTTCTCCAGGTGGCCACGGATGGCTTTGCGCATCATGGTGTTTTTACCCATCAGCACCACAGCCTTGCCACGCAGAGACAGGCGGATGGTCTGCATTTGCTTGGAACCCACATTGTCAGCCCCGACTATGAAGCACTTGGGAAAATCATCCAGCAGTTGCTGCAAAGTGACAAAAATGTCTACAGATTAAACGAAACCTTCAGACCACTTGGACAAAAGGTACCTGGAACTTGCTAGGCAGATTTATAGAGGAACCTACGATGATTTTCATGAAGTAGTTGGACTTCCACGTGGCCCTGTCTTCCCTGGGCATCTTTGCAGTGCTTCCAAGGATCGCTTAGCAGCTGGTTTAAAGACAAGGTTGTTATCTGGAAATAAATGAACAAACAAGTTTAGTGTAATAAGTGATAGTGTTACATGGCTTTATCATCTGATTGCTATTGTGTTCATCTTAGCAGGGGTCTCACAATACTTCTCCATAACACATATGCATTCAGTTGAGATTCCAATTTGATCAAATCAGAAAAATCATACAGGACACAGGATGAAGTGAAATTGTCAGTAGTGAAATGAGTCCGAAACTATATTTGAAATTGGTGGTAGCCTCTTCTGATTTGATGGCAACCCACTTGACAATGCATTTACATCTAAAGAGCTCGAGAACACCGTTTTAACTATACTCAGTCTATACTATAATCACTTGCCTACCTAACAATCGTCTAAGGTCACAAGGGATTATAGCATTCAGTGTCTAACCTTGTCTTCTAAGGCTAAACATTTAACAGCACAGCTAATGTAGCCCTTAGTACTTTAACACTCAACTCATGATATATCACACCATGTCATATATGATCTTGTTCTAAAGCTAGCTCGCAGACATCAATTAATAAAAAAATAATAAAAAAAGATCTGGCCATTGCAGATGTAATGTCTGAGACCAAGCGTCCCTGTAAGCCGGGGGATGTAGACATACAGGGATAGTAGGAAACTATTTTTTTATTTGCAGGGGGAACGACAAAGCAGCACCACACTGGCTGCATTGTAACTTATCCTGCAGGTTCATGGCACTGGCTTAATAACTTTTTAATATGACACATGTATAGTTTAGTGTTTCAGTACTTTGTCATTCTATGAGTTAAAAAGGACCCCAATTGAAACAAGCCCAAAAGCTTTTGATGCATCCTTAAAGTTGACCTTGTACCAGTGAACTGTATCGTCATTAAACTACCTTTTACTATGCAAACTTCAAGTCTTCAATAATCAATCCTCATCTGCCAGAGGGACGTCTTTAGGTTAAAGCGCCTACATATACGATCATTGTTATCAACGATTGGCCCGGTCTCAGCGCAACTAGCTTAGCCCTCAGTTCAACACATGGCACTCTGCTGCTTGACTTCTTTCCACTCAATGGCCCGCAATGGAAACAATACGTTTTGGGTTTGATTCTTTTGTATGATGGTATGAATAAACAAATATTGCCCAATCGTGAATATACAAGGAGTATAATTATAGCAGCCACTCAAAGCATGACACCATAACGTAGCACATGTGGTCCATGTCTGTCTGACGCTAGATAGCATAGCATAAATTAAACAGGCCGCAGATGTGGTACAAAGTCAAACAGTCAACTCCAGTAACTGAAAATACATGTTTCTGAATTCCAGGGAAGCAAGTAAAATATTACAGAAAATTCAAATAAGTTAATTCTGCTAAAATCTGCAAAAGAACACATTTTAACATGTTTTTTTGCCGGGCCTGCCGCACTTCTTACCTTGCGTTAGGATCGCGTGAAAGAAAGAGAAACGGAAACGGAAGTTCGGACTATATATGGGGAAACAGATATCCAATCACAACACAGCAGGGGAAGTTAAGCCTTTGGCTATTGGACGGTTCGCCCGTCAATCTATGCAGCCTTGTAAACTGCATAGATTATTATTATTATTATTATTTTAAATGAATAATAACGCATTTTATTTGGTTTTTAACACAGTGCCAGCAAGTGTATGTTGCTGACTTGGGCAGGCTTGTGTGGCAGTGGTTGTACACATGCTATCATAATTTGCTGATGCATTTATAGCCTATTTTTATTTTATGTAGGCCTATCAAAATATGAATTATTTTTTACACCACATTCCTAATAATATATATCTACGTATTATCTTGTATTTATATTTATTATAAATATATATACTCTCTCTCAACGCGAGTGACGTGACGTCAGCGTGACGTTAACCGGAAGTTCACAGCAGCCTGCCTGCTGCCGCTCAGTTTAGTTTGAAAGAAATCTAATTTCTCCGGTAAAGTAAATGTCTCACGCCAACAAACGAACTAACGCCAAGAGTCATTTGATAAGGCAATTTACCGTTTATTTGATCGTTTGTGTCAATAATAAGTTATTATTGTAACTGTTGCAAGCCAGGCAATGGCACTACTACTTCCCCCAGAAGTCTGGGTCCATGTGTTTGGATATCTGTCAACAGCAGACAAGCTGAACGTTCGTGCGTGCTGCCAATTCTTCAAGAACCTAACCTCGCATCACCAGGCTTTCCGCTGGGGGAAAGCCTGGTCTTCGTTTACTAAACGGGCCGTTTGATCCGGTCGGGAGCGGAAGATCTCTTACGTTTTTCTGTAGTCCAAAACGGACTACACTTTGGCCGGAAACAACGACCGGAAACAGTTTCAACCCAGTTAGCGCATGCGCAAGTCGTTAGCCATGTAGTTAGCGCATGCGCAAGTACGGGTTAAAACTGTTTCCGGTCGTTGTTTCCGGCCAAAGTGTAGTCTGTTTTGGACTACAGAAAAACGTAGGAGATCTTCCGCTCCCGACCGGATCAAAAGCCCGAAATTGAAAGCCAGCCCAGGCTATCAAGAACCTGGTGGACAACCCTTCTAATTCTCTCTGGAGAGACACCTCTGTCGCTCTGACGTTCAACACTGGCAGCACTGGCAGGTACACAGTGGTCTAAGTACATTTACTCAAGTACTGTACTTAAGTGCAATGTTGTAGTACTGGAGTATTTCCAATTTCCAATACTTTTACTTCTACTCGACTACATCTCGGATCCAAATATTGTACTTTTACTCCACTACTATTTGAGAACTTTAATTACGCATTGTGAGCTTGTAGATCTGCTGTTGTCAAAAGATGTTTATAGCCTACATCTTGAACTTATGAAATGGGACATTCTGCACAAAGAGTACTATTTGCACATTTAGTACTTTGAGTACATTTTGATGCCAATACTTTTGTACTTTTACTCAAGTAAAGTTTGAATTCTGGACATTTACTCGTAACAGAGTACTTGTCTTCTACATTGCAGTGCCAGTATTGATACTTTTCCTTAAGTAAAGAATGTGAATACTTTTTTCCACCACTGCAGGTACAATGCTCAATTCTGGGCCACGCTTCGTCGCAGGAAAATCAACAGTGTGGAGATGCAGAGCACCAAGGCCAAGGACTGGAAACAGCTCGCTCTGTCGCTGCCAGCCCTTAATACCCTCATAATGGATGATGTCTCCCAAGAAAGCCTTGATCTCGTAAAGACGTTTACAAACTTGAGACGTCTAGCCATAAGAGCTAAGTGCTCTGTGTCGTTGAAGTGTGATTCGATTGTATGTCAACCCCCACAGCTGACTCACTTGAGCTTGTGCAACGTTAATTTTCGTCATTTTCGTGGTGATCCAATGTTAATGTTCAGAACTGTAATTTCACAGTACAGGAATCTGACGTCCCTCGTCTATCATCAAAACACCAGTGATCCATTTGAAGCATTTAATTCCATAATTTGCAATTTGCCAAAGCTGAAGCATCTTTCCTGTTCAATGAATATGGAGCCTTGGATGGTCTACAAGTACAACCACAACATCCCCACCAGCCAAGAGTCCTGTGCACATCCTTGTGGTCTGACCAGTTTGGAGATTGTTGACTACACAGGCCGCTCACTGTCCAAAGACATAATGAGACTCATGCCTTGCCTACAGCGCCTTGCTGTATATTATAAGTACACGTGTGATCAGCGGAATATAACGGAGGAATATCAGAGGAATATAACGGGGGCGGAAGACGACAGTCATTTGAAAACCTGGTTGACTGACCTCCGGCAGCTGTCGGCGCTTGTCATTGTCAGAGGGCCTCCTCCTCATGAGTATGTTGACTCCCTTCCAGACACAGTGACAAGTCTCACGCTCTGTGCTGGACAAATATCTTCACGTGACATGGAGACCATTGCAGCACATATTCCAAACCTCCTCCACCTGCACTTGGATCCTTGGCCAGCATCGTTTTTGGGATCTTGCACCGATCGTATCCCAGAGCTGTTTCCTCAGCTCAGAAGCATCAGAATTCGCCACAGGCACTTTCCAGATCAAGATTTCTTAAGCCTTCACCGGTTACAAAAACTGGAACGTTTGGAGATTCTAGATGCCTGTGCCAGACCTCATCTTCTGGAGCTCAAACATAAACTGCAGAATTTGACAAACGACACGCTCCGAGTTATCACTTCTCCATTCTGGAGAGATCCGCTGGCCTGTTCCTGTCCTCATCAAATCTTCTGAGTTTCTAATCTGTGGTGGAATATTAGAATGGCAGACAAATTGCAGAGACACTATGGAAATGTATATGTATTTGGCC
This sequence comes from Nannobrachium achirus, assembly GCF_963921795.1. Lineage (NCBI taxonomy): Eukaryota > Metazoa > Chordata > Actinopteri > Myctophiformes > Myctophidae > Nannobrachium > Nannobrachium achirus. Next base: position 49,739,502 of record NC_137815.1, read on the forward strand.
ACAAACCCCCATTGAAAATGGGGTCACTCTTATGAGGGACTAAGTCACATTCTGCTGTCTGTACACATACAACTGCTGTGGAATATTGTATCTGTTATCACCCAACTCTAGCAAGGGAATATAAAAGTGAATGAACATTTTCCATCATCTTTGTTATACTTTGTTTTAACGACAGAGGTCACTGTCAAATTAACTGATTTAAGTTTGCTGCCCTGATTTCATTGTGCCATTATTAAATTATTTTAAATATAATACATTTTTAATTTGTTGTGTTTTTTGTTGATTAATTGAATACTTTTATTAGTCAGAAATGTAAACAGCGGGGGGCGCCCGCTGGCCTACTGGTCCAGGCCGTCCAGGCGTCACTCCCCATCTCTCCCCCCATTTCCTGTCAGCCTACTGTCCTATCAAAGGCATAAAAGCCCAAAAAACAAATCTTTAAAAAAAAAGAAATGTAAACAGCACAAGGTGCAATCAGATATTAAGGCTAAAAGGATAACATAAATGTATTCAATTAATGGCATAAATGATAAATGTATTTATAAATGATGGGTCATGACCGAAAGAATGAGGTCACAGATCCAAGCGGACAAAATTAGTTTTCTCAGATGACCAGTGAATCTGCAGTGATCCACATTTTATATAGTAAAACAGTTCTTTTTTTGTTGTTTTGTTGTGAGCTTGTAGATCTGCTTTTCTCCCCGGTTACAGGTCAGGTGGGCACTAGGGATGTGGGCACCTGGACAAATGGGCACTAGGAACGTGGGCACCCAAACTATGAGGGCACAAGGGGAGGTGGGCACCCAAGACATGGGCACCTGGTTGAGTGGGAACTTAGGCCCGATGCATACTCCACTTTTAGAGACAAATTCGGATCGGCTCTGTCTAAACTACAATATGACGTCATTCAGAGGTTCGGGAGGGGCGTGTACCATCATTAATTAGACTGTTCGGTGCCACCAAGATTTTGTAGCCTTGAGATCCAGGCATTTCATTTTGTGACTCCCCGACCCGAAAGGAAATACATTCTGCTCTAAAAATAGAGTAGGCCTATGCACAGTCCTCTGGGCACTAGAGCCATGTGGGCACCTGGAGAGGTGAGCACTTGGACAACTAGGCACTAAAACCATTTGGGACCTACGGTTTGTATGTTTGTTGTTGGGACTGAAGGTCACAGTAGGCTATACCATGAGCACGTCGCAGCTTGTCCTTCCGTACAGGAAGTGATCATCACCTCATCAAAGATCAAACCCTGGATATCACAGGTGATATCACAGGTGACATCACCTATGTAAAAGTCCATATATGGGTTTCCCTTTTATGCCCATATATGAAGATCCCTGATGTCATTGATATATATATCACTGGCCAGATGGCAAAGGCATGGCCCATATCTGTGGGCTGGTTCAGATAGGGATCTCCATATATGGGCATAAAATATATTAAGGATAAAATAAAAAGTCCATATATGGTCTATCCCAGAAACAAAATCCCTTATATGCCCATATATGGAGATTTCTGATGTCATCAATCCCAGGCTGGCCCAAGAGCCTGCTTTACTCTGATTTACACCCTACATTCCCCGAAAACATTAATATTAAGTCCATATATGTATATGGATATATATTAATAAAGGATAAAATGTCCATATACAGTAGGGGCATTCCCAGATGATGCCCTGTTACCCCCTTATGCCCATATATGGAGATTCCCAGGCATCAAACCCAGGCCCTAACTTGCCAAGGCCCTGCTTGGCTTTACTAATTACCGTAACACACATTTTATGCCCATATATGGAGATCCCTGTCCCAATGTCATCAATATTAAGGACATATCTGGGAATGCCCATATATGGGCATGTTTTGACATAACATTGTTGACTATCATGCAGAAGTCTCCATATATGGGTAACTGGTCCGATATACATCACTGGCCAGATGGCCACGTTTTGGCGCGGTTGCATGTCGCCCTGAGGCTAGTTACTATCAAAATCTGCAGATCATGTCTGTGCGTCTGACTTTTTTTTTTTTTCTTCTTTTCTTTCAGACCTCTTTTAATGACTCAAGTTAACTCATTCAAATGAATGGATGCAGTACAGTACACAGACAGTTATTGAAGCAATTGCAATCGCAATCATCCGATGTCATTTTGGGGACAGACTTTAGGATTCAGGGTGGCAGGGTGGCACTCACAAGTTGAAGTGGGCTTTCTAACACGATAGTCTTCGAACATTCCCTGTGGATTTAGAGCAGAAATGGTTTGCCTGACAATGCACCTTCCACCATACTCGGCAGTGGCAATTATACAATTAAGGCAAATTTTATTATTTCTTTCACTGAGTGAAATTGACATATTTTCAACTGAAAATTGTTGATGATGTGACTCAAGTTGACACTCTTCAGGTTTGTTAGTGGCAGGCATGCAGTTCAGAATGACATGACTTGCACATGACATGACATGACATGACATGACATGACATGACATGACATGTAACATAAACTTTTCATATGGTAAACTATGCTATGGTAAATATTGTTTATATGGTATAGACGTCATGAATATTTTATATATTTCATATGCCAGTTGCAGCATATTTGTTCTGTCTTTGTATTTCTGGCACAGTGCCACTTGGCAGTCATCTCATGACCATCTACATAAGGTTGACTGGTCAAAGCTGATCAAACAGCAGGTTCACATAATAACCCTTTCATCATTGTCAGAATGGTCACCTCTCCTGTGATTCAATTTAAGTTTATCTAAAAGGATTTGCCAGATTGATTCAGAAACACCAGCAATGGCCATGAATACAGCAAAGTCCATCGCTGTTAGCCAATAAAATAAGAAATCAGCAAATCCTATCAGTCCACAGAGCAGGGTTATATTGAACATGGTTGGGGTTTTCAGTAATCAAAGGCTTGGCTGAAGTTGCGTTTCTGCCCTCCTCCCCTGCCGTTACCATTCCGGAAACCATTTCCACGACCACCACTGTGACCCCTTCCGCCTCGGAACCCTCCTCCTCTGCCGCCACCAAAGCCTCTGTTGCCATGGTAATCACCATCACCAAAGCCTCTATCACCACCGTTGTTATGCTGCCTCTCCTCCAAATCTGGGAGTTCTGTACAGACAGACAGTTGCCAACGGCGACCATCCGTCCAGTTGTCCTGCATCTCTTTGACTTTCTCAGATGGGACATCGAAACACACTCCGCTTTTGCCTTTAAGTATGTTCATTCTCTGTATGTGTTGCTCAATCTCGTCTCCTAGCTGTTCTTTGAGGGATCTCCAGGCGTAACCTAAGCTGTGCATCTCCTGAGAACACACCATCTTAAGTGTAGTGTAACCCACATCAGAGTTAAGCAGGGATCTTTGTTCTAGACTGGTAGCTCCAGAAATGTGCGCCAAGGCAGCAGCTAAAGCTTCAACTGCTCCTCTCTCTTCGATCAGCTTCTCAGCAGACTCTTTGAAGTAGCTGATGGCAGAAGCAGGTACGGAGTCCAAACGCTTGACAGCGTCATCGCTGGATGACTTGACGATGTCACTGGCAGTGGGGACGCCGACACGTCGGAATGTGACGCCAGCTTTGCGTTCTACGTAGCGTAGTTGCTCCTCTTCTCTCCTCTGGTAGAAACAGATACACACTCCGGTCCTGCCTGCTCGGCCTGTACGGCCTGAACGATGGATGTAGGATTCCACATCCTTGGGTGGAGAGCACTGGATCACCAAGTCCACTTCAGGGATATCTAACCCACGGGCTGCTACGTTGGTGGCCACTAGAACCTGAAAGAGCCCCTTTCTGAAGCCCTTCAGTGTGATCTCTCTTTGTTTCTGAACGATGTCACCGTGGAGGGACTGGCAACTCTGTTTGACCGATGGATTCATGGATAGTTCGTCCACTTCTTTCTTGGTCTCACAGAAGACAATGGTTTTGCCGTGGCTACCGCTGTATACCTGGGCTACATCACCGATCACTGCTGCACGCTGGGACCAATGGCATGCTATGGCCAGATGCTCTACAGTCGTTGCGGTTCTTGACAATGTCATGCCTATGAGGTCGACATGCCGGTACCCTGGCTTCATGTATTTCTTTGCAACGTCATAGACCCAGGAGGGACAGGTGGCGGAAAACAGCAATGTCTGAGGGTTAGTGTCAGCATCTTTCTTATATGCTGAAGATAGTATTTCTTCAACCTGGTCTGCAAACCCCATGTCCAACATCTGGTCAACTTCATCCAGAACAACATGCTTGAGTTTGGAGAGGTCCAGTTTGTTGTTCTGGAGGTGGTCTTTAATGCGACCAGGGGTCCCCACCAAAACATCGATACCGCCACGGATGGCATCCATCTGTGGGTTATATGAGCTGCCTCCATAGAAACAGGTTACAGAGAGTTTCTTGGTGATGTCTTTGAAGTCCTTATACACCTGGATAGCTAGTTCTCTAGTTGGAGTCAACACCAAGACCTTAGGAGGGCGTCCTCTGCTCAACTGTGCAGAGTCATTCTGTAGCTTTTCCACCAATGGGATGGCAAAGGCAAATGTCTTCCCGGTTCCTGTTCTGGCCTGGCCAATAACATCTATTCCAGCAGACACAGCTTTGAAAGTCTTCACCTGAATTTCAAACAGGTAAGAGATTCCCCGAGCTTTCAGCCGGCTGATGGTATCCTGGGAGATGTTGAAGTTTGAGAAGGCCCCTGCCTTCTGCTCTGGTGTCTCCGTTTCTTTCTCACTGTCAATGTCTGAGCTATCTTCCGGTACCTCCTGCTGTTTCTTCTTCTTTTTGCCATCCATGGTCTTTTCCTTGGTTCTCTTCACCGGCGTGGCCTCCGCCACGGCGCCACTGTCATCCTCCATGGTGTTATCTTCAGTTTCAAAGATGATTCTGGAAGGCATTTCTCTAGATGGAACCCTGACAACACACTGACACCACTACCCCATGTCAGCGTGACATGAGGCGTGATCTGATGTCATGATGACATGTCATCATGACATCAGATCCCTGATGTCATCAATACACGTCCTTGTCCCTTGTATGCCCATATATGGAGATCTCTGATGTCATCAATATTAAGCCCATATCTGGGATTGTGTCAGTCTTATGTGGTCTATGATGTCAGGCAACTATGATCTCCATATTTGGGAAAATGTGGTCACATTGATGACATTAGATCCCTAATGTCATCAATACGCGTCCTCGTCCCTTTATGCCCATTTATGGATATCTCTGATGTCATCAATATTAAGCCCATATCTGGGAATGCTCATATATGGACATATTGTGTCAGTCTCATGTGGTCTATGATGTCAGACATCTCCATATTTTGTCCAACTCAAACAACCAACCAGGACTTTTTTTGGTCAAAGTTGATCCCATGCCAAAGCGCCAGCGCTGCTCGCACATGCAGCAGTCTGCCGTCACACAGGCGGATGTGTGCATGCGCCCATGTGCACATGCCCTTTAGGGCGAGGTTGCTTCTCGTATAATATTACTACTGTACACGACAAACAGCATTTTTTGTCTCTGATTTGAATTCATAATCATAGCACATAAGAAACAACCAGGTAAAAGAAAAAAATAATGCCAGTGATGCCAGAAATAATTTTATTTTCAGCTGTCATTAATCAGTAAACGGGATCCACACAGGCTTAAAAATCATGGCACTTGAGAGAAAATGTAAAGGGTGAATGATCACAAGAATATGCCTCCATTTACAGAGGGAAATTCACTTAATTTCACAGAAAGTCAGAGGCTTTGATTTTCCATGAACAGAAAAGGCTATATTTGTAAGGAAAAAAAGAAATACTACAAGACCATAAATAAAATAAGCACAAATCAAATTACAGTCCCCATTTAGTTGAGGGGTTAAACACAGTTGAAGTAGAGGTGCAACGGTTGAATTCCAAGTGTTCCTGACACCCCCCACACCTCATCTGTAGACCTTGATCAAGTATAGAATGTAGGTGCACCTGTGAATGGCCTGGTGCAGTATAATTGTTTGGCTAGAAATGTACGGTAATATTTTGTTAAGATTTAAAAATGAAATATTCTCCAGGGCTTAGGAGACTATTTGGAACTCAGCACACGATGCACCACAGCAGGTTATATCTTCCTTGGCAGTCAAACTTTAAAGGCTCAACCACCCGAATGACTGAAGATTCCACAGTGTATAAGACAACATTGCATTGACATAGAAATTTGGCACACACACAAATCTTTTAAGTAAAGACAAATGAAGTGAAATAACCCCCTAAAAAAAGGTACACTGTGGATTAGCTCAACCCCACAAGCCAACAAGTGATTAAAAGTTGTCACTGAAAAGGATAAAATGATCAGACTATGGACAGATCACACAATATTTCCGATGTAACATTAAAAAGTAAAATTGTGTATGGTGAAATGACCAATGACATCTTATGATAAAAGCTCAGACCTGGCCTTACTGTATATCTGTATCTGATTCCTGACCAGCCAATAAAAACATCCAACCATCAGTGATACAAGACACTGATCTGGGATGCAGGAAACATTTCACAGTAGAATCAGGGTTCATTGATCATGATAAAAAAAATTATTGAGGGCTAAATGTTTGTTTTCAGACACTTGCATTCCAAGCTGGTGCATGTGTATGTATGGTCAAGACAGTTTGTTTATATGCCCATAGAGCCCGCTCTTTGCATATCAGTGAGCTTAATGAGCTCAAAACATTGATCTAAACGGTGACAAAACACAGTTCTGTCACAGTCTAGCATATAACAGTTATATAAATTCATATGATTGTTATAGCAACTGGCAGCAAGTGTGACAAAATCCCAGATCGGGATTGCTCCAGATAAAATACATGCAACCTGCTTCCAATCAAGCACACTGCAAATCGAATAATGCATTTGATCATAAAGCATGTTTTAAACCTCGACTCAACTAGAGGCAATGAGGCTGTGAAATTAGCCCAATATATTTCACGTCAAATAACATATGTGACCAAAGTTGGAACAAATGTCTTGTTAATTCTTAATGATTTATAAGACTTAAGAAAAGACTGGTGTACATGTGGATAGTTGCAGTAGTATCCCAAATCTTTACTTTTAAGCTGGAGCCAGGAAATCACTCCAGGCCAGCATTTTGGCTTGTTCAAAAAAACTACACCAAATCTTAATACATGTATTAACCATTTATCTACATAGTGACACACACACACACACACACACACACACACACACACACACACACACACACACACACACACACACACACACACACACACACACACACACACACACACACACACACACACACACACACACACACACACACACACACACACACACACACACACACACACACACAGGTTTATGTTCTTTTTACATAATATTGAATCTTATGTATGCAAACAACATAAATCAAGGCAGCAGTAAAGAAAACCTCCAAGTTATTACAGGGATGAAAACTGTTGAGCATGTGAGTTAAGTTGCATGCTTTATACCTCCCTTATGAGACATCTGCAATATAAATCTTGACTGGTGAACAGTTTGAGGATTATTGCGAGAGAATCAGAAATGGTTTAGTTGAAACATTGTTCAGAAAAGCACCAGTCCCTCTTTACTGTACCACTGATGCAAACAGCTAAATTAGTATTTCTGATAACGTAACTACTGAACATTGAGAATGTATCTGGTTTGGTTTCCATAGGAAAAGCTTAGAAAAACTGGACCTGGTTATTTTGAGCACACATGGTTGTAAAATGCACTTTTGGAAGTCTGAGTGATAGATCTTCATGAGTCTGAGCTGGTCTTTTACTGTAAATAACCAAGGACGAATAGAGAGGAAAAGGGAACAAAATAAACCAGATTTAATCTCCTGAATTTGTGTGTGCACCCAAATGGGTCTTTTATGCATATATTAGCAAATGGCACCTAAATAAGTTTTGAAACTAGAAAAATACATCTGTATAGTAGATTATTCCAACACCCGCAGGCCAAACACTACTCAACACCGCCTAGATGTTTTAGAATTCTAATGTAAACGCTTTGTGGTCCATGCAACTGACTGTGACACGCAGCTGTCTCAAACCGTTATAATCACCCTCGACCTAGGCTGGTCACATGGTGCAGGGTCTGGCCCTGGGATAAGGGGGGGAAAGAACACAATTTACAAACCATGGCTCTGAGCAAGACTAAAACACGATTCTTTCTCTCTCTCACACACACACACACACACACACACACACACACACACACACACACACAACATATAGGGGGATAAGATTCTTATTTTTTTTGCTTCACATAAAGAAATTATTTAGCGTATCAAAAATCTCTTTGGGCTCTGTAAAAAATCTCCTACCCTGAAAGATTGGACAGGCAGCTAAGTCCCTTCAGTAGCAAAGAGTCAGTGTCTGGGACTTTAGTTTCATCAGGTCTGATCCACCACTCCACATGGTCTTCTGTCCAAAACACTACCCCAATCCCACACCCCTACATGCTATATGTACATGTCTACACAGTGTGCATAATAATATAGATCAGGGGTCTTCAACGTTTTCAGTCCAGGGACCCCTTAGCTGAGAGAGAGATGAAGAAGGGACCCCCCCACAACCTTTTCATAGATTCCATTTAGTTTCATCTTTTGACAGCACAATCATCAGTGCATTTTGGAATCATGTCAATTTGTGTCTTCATTTATTTAACCACTTGAACCGTCGATACTTAATAGACTTGATCTTTCACTCTGTACTTAGTCTGCTCTTTCCCCCTCTACACCGAAGCTCTTTGCCAAAAATAGCCGCTAGCTTGTAGATCTGCTATTTTTGGCTAAAGTTCTCTTCGAATATGGACGCTAGAATTCAAGTGTTTAATATAAAAAGGAGAAAAAAAAGTTTCTATCACACAAACATTTGGAAGGACCCCCTGTAGTAACTCTGAGGACCCCCTAGGGGTCCCGGACCCCCTGTTGAAGACCCCGGATATAGATGAATGTATGGAGGCTTTGACATCCATACAAGCACATGTACCATGTACACCCACACACACACTCTAACTGAAGAGTTTAATGAAGCAGCCCTGGCAGTAGGGCTTGTCGTTTTGCTCCTTGAAGGTGCCCTTGTTGAGCTGTTTGAGGCAGAAAGCACAGACAAAGTGCTCCGGGTGGAACTTCTTGCCCATGGCCGTGATGCAGCGGCCCGTGATGGGCTTCTGACAACCGGAGCATAGTGAGCCACGACGCTCGTGGTAGTGGGCCTCGCAGTACGGCTGGCCCTCGTGCTCAAAGAAGCTGCCGTTGACAAACGGGATGAAGCACTCCTGGAAAACACACAAAGTGGAAAAGGATATTTTGATGATTTGGGGGCCCCACTTGCAAAACGCTCACAACCCACAGGGTCGGGAATGGCTGTTATAGATCAGTGGTTCTCAACCTGTGGGTCGGGAGTGGGACTCCCTGGGGGGGTCACCAAATTATTTTGGGGGGTCCCCAGATGATGAACTTGTTTTCTCACTCAAAAGTAAACAGACGAACATAAAGTTTAAGTGTATAGAGGGTATCTGCACGTTTCTAAAGTGACAATTTAAGGCATTTTTAATACCTCTAAAATGACATTGGCCAAATTGTCAAATCTTAGAGGCAGCAATTGTGAAAATAGCCGATCTACATGCTCACAACGCCTCGAGGCGTTGTCAGTGTTGGGAAAGTTCACTTTAAAAACGAACTAGTTCAAGTTCAAGTTCAGAACTTCTAAAATGAACTAGTTCATTTCATAGTTCATCATAGTTCGTTCTTTTTTTTACCATAATTTTTTTTATACTTTGGCTATTCAAAAAACCACACACAGCAATAATTTCATCCAACTTAACATTGAGGTGCCCACAATATTTATGTGCCCACTGCCTAGTTCCCAGTCTTCCTGCACCCTTATTGTGAAGGGCTGAATGTAATAACCATGTTATTGTCTCATTGTGTGAAATATCATAATATTCAAAACAAATATTTGACTCCAATTGATTCCCCACACAGTATTGACTTGATATAGCAATAAAAAAATATATATTACACAGCAGTTGTGGGAAAACTAAGACATTGTTCAAAAAACACAATTCCGATTTTGGTCATTTTGGAAATAGGGCAAAACATATTTTTTTCTTCAATCCACTGTCTTGACACTCAAACCAAAATTGTTCTATAGACCATAATCTACAAATTGGAAGTGAAAAATAAACTTTAACACACATTTGAAATGAAAACAAAAAATTACATGTACAAGGAACCCCACTAGAAGGCATACGTTTCTAAACCTCACGCACAGCATGTTTCCGCGTTGGTTAAAATAGCTGATCTACAAGCTCACGTTGTCTCGTGGATGCGACGCGTTGTGAGCTTGCAGATCAGCTATTTTCGCCGTGCAACACACATAGGACAAAGTATATAGTCAGGCTTGCGAGACACGTAACGAGGAGGAGATTAACAGTGCAGCTGCAGAGTGCAGACAGCACCTTATATCAACGTTCACGAGGGGCTGCGTGCAGTGTGTGCTATTGGAGCATGTGAATGAGGCGCGCAGAGGCGCGGACCGCCGCATGAACGGCCGACGAACGCCGACGAACTCCGTTCACGGGCGTCAGAATGACCGCGTTCGACAATATCGTTCATCAAGCGAAAACAATTACGTTCAGTTCACGTTCGCCCAAAATATGAACGTGTTCATGAACGATCGTTCTTTGAACGCGTTCGGGTACAACACTGGGCGTTGTGAACATGTAGATCTGCTATTTTCACAATAGAACCGTTTTATACAAAATGTAATGCCTCAACTCTTAGTGCTCGTCAGAGTGGGGGTCCCCGGTTAAAATATGATTATTTTGGGGGTTTGCGGCCTGAAGAGGTTGAGAACCACTGTTATACTGTAGATGGTAGACATGTGAAGCCACTCACCCTGCAAACAAAGCACTCAGGATGCCAAAGGGAATTGAGAGCTGAGATGTAGTTCTCCAGGATGGCACGAGCACAGCCACCACATTTAGGGGCAAACATGTCAAAATAGTCCTTTCTGCAGTACGCCTTTCCATCCTTCTCATGGAAACCTACAGAGGAAAGACATGAACTCTTTACATGGCTTCAGTAACAGGGGTTACGTTAAATAAACAGAAAATACATTTTCAGATGAATTGCCAATGTCGGAGAAAGTACCCATGGACCGTATCAGCTTAAATTTCATTGTGTTCCAGTACTATGGGAACCATGCAACTCTAGAGTAAGTCTCTGTTATCTACTAATTAGGGCTGGGGATCGATTAAAATATTTAATCGAATTAATCGCACGATTGTCCATAATTAATCACGATTAATCGCAAATTAATCGCATATTTTTTATCTGTTCTAAAACTACCTTAAACAGATATATAATACTCATATCAACATGGGAGGTAGACAAATACCTAGTTTATTCAAATTCTATATGACAAATAGGCTTACTGTCCAGAATATTCGAGAAAATGTTTCCATTAGGACAGATTTAAATTAACTTTTATATATTTAATCACTTTAACCACATCATCCCTATTCTGGGGGGAACATTCACCAAAAATAGCTGATCTACAAGCTCACAATAAGATGCGTTGTGAGCTTTTAATCTTTTATTTTGTGAAGAGTTTGTGTATGGAAAAATTACTCAAGTACAGTGCAGCGTTTTACAAAGCATAGAGGCTCTAGGTTTAACTGAAGTAATATTTATAGGCTACATTTTAAATATTATCAAAGTATTCTGGGGCAAAATGTGCGTTTCCATTAGGACAGATTATAAATAAATTAACTTTTTACTTGGCATTTAATCACTTTAACCACAGCATCCCTATTCTGGGTGGAACATTCACCAAAAATAGCCGATCTACAAGCTCACATAAGATGCGTTGTGAGCTTGTAATTTTTATTTTGTGAAGAGTTTGTGTATGGAAAAATTACTCAAGTACAGTGCAGCCTTTTACAAAGCATAGAGGCTCTAGGTTTAACTGAAGTAATATTGATAGGCTACATTTGAAACATTATCAAAGTATTCTGAGGCACCGCACCCTGGACTGGTGTTACGATTATGGCACCCCTAGTTCACTTTGATAAACCCTGTTATTATGTAGACACTGTGATGGCTCGTTGGTAGCCTTAGATTAACAATACATTAACATTAACGTGACGACGCCACAAATTGCGGTGGTATTGCTTGGAGATTATAGGCTATAGCTCGCTGAAGATGTGTGGCACAAGGCATTATGCCCATCCAGTTCCCTGGCCCCTGCGATCATGTTGTGTGCACTGTCGGTGATCAGCAGTTTGCTGACTTTATTTTCAATGATACACTCTCCGGCTACTCGCAAGGCAGAGGCTTTGGGGCAGACAAGCACAGACAAGTTCCAGGGCTAGTAGGCTAGTAGGCTACGTCTGAAGCTAATGTGAAGCTAACGTCTTCATAACAGTCAGCCCATGCAACAGAAGCCTCCACTCCCCGTCAAAATAATGCGCTGTGTTCTCGAGGGAACTGTGATTACTGAGTGAAGTCCAATAGTCTCCAATGAGTGCAACCGTGGTTGTCTGTCTGCCCCTGCCTGTGTCCCAAAACCTCCACCGCTCTGACAGTCTGTGTGACTGCCTTGTTTACTACTGCGTCTCTCTGCAGGCTGCATTCGCTTCCTGACTACGGGGTGCACCGAGGCTCAAAAATCACTGCACCGGGGGGCAAAAATCACCGCGTTAAAAATATTATCGCCGATAAAAGGATTTTGCGTTAATTAGTTAATATCGCGTTAACTTCCCCACCCTTACTACTAATATACAGCATGTGCATCTCCCATATCTTCTGGAGACTAGAATACAAGCACCCTAAGGACTATATACCATTGACTGACATCTACCCTGCGGCAGTACTGCACACACAGTATAAACAGAGCTGCTACCTTTACATACATTTTAAATCTGAGGCTTTTTTTTTTTATAGTATTTCAATTATATTGAGAAAAAAGAAATACTATTTGTTCCAAAAGCTTTATACCCTGTATATATATATATAACAACACAATGCTCCATTTACACAATGCTGTACCCCCTCCAACTGTATATATGTTACCCATTTTCAACTGTTTTTATTATATTTTGACACTTTGGTTTTGAAAAAAATAAAGCTTTCAATAAAGCTCCTTTGAAATGGACAAGAGGCTCTGGAAATCCTACACACAGGGTGCTAGTTTGTTACAGTATACAAATCTATTGTAAAAGTGATTTACCAATACGCAGCTGTGAATTATGGGATCATGTATATGTTGTTTCAGAAGTGTTACGTACCTTCTGGTCCAAAGAATGCTCCGCACTGGGCACAGAAGAAGTGCTCTGGATGCCAGGTCCTGTCCAATGCAGTCACCACTTTCTGTTAGACAAAACAGTGACAGGAGTCTATGATTAGCCACTCATTCACAGTTGACAACACACTGGCTCTCTTCTGCTAATCTGAATTTCCCTCAGGATCAATGAAAATCGATCGATCAGTCGATGATGATCCATCATCTATCTATATTCTATCTATCTAAGCTGCCGTTGCCAGATGTCCGCAGACGGATCCCCATCAAACTCATATCTAAACAACCTCTGAGAACCAAACCTCCTACTCGACCGCAGAGATCCACCAGCAGCAGACGATGATGGGTGATTTAACAAAGGGACGAGCCTGTATGCATATCAATAGACTATTGTCTGAACCTGTTAACTCCTGTAATGTAGGTGTTTAAGCGACGTGTGCGTGACGTCATTCAAATCACGTTCCCCCAAACATTGAATCACCAATGCAACACTGTGTATACCCAACAGCCAGGATAGGACAAGTGAAAGGATTTGATTACATCTTTTGTCCACAAATGCCAGCAGAGGGCAGCAGAGTGTTAAAGAGGACAGGCAGGGTGGGAGGGGCTGGAATGCGAGAAGAGTTAGCTCATGTTTTCCAGTACTGATAGTATTTCCTAGCAGCTTCCAACTGTAAACACATACATGTACTGTACATGTACTGTATAGACTACAGAGCAGACGTTCCCAAACCTTTCAGCTCAAGGCCCAGAAGTCTTACCAAACATACAAAAGTACATTATGAATTAACCGCTTATGTCCTATTTGAAAAAAAGCTCACAATGCTGCATTGTGAGCTTGTAGATGTGTGTGTGTGTGTGTGTGTGTGTGTGTGTGTGTGTGTGTGTGTGTGTGTGTGTGTGTGTGTGTGTGTGTGTCACTAGGACAGGGACAAGTGAGAAAGCGTCTCTCGGCAGTGACTCATGTTGGCCTTTCCCCAGGCAGGCTAAAGTCCACAGTCTGCTTCACATCCCCAGTGTGTGTGTGTGTGTGTGTGTATGTGTGTGTGTGTGTGTGTGTGTGTGTGTGTGTGTGTGTGTGTGTGTGTGTGCGTGCGTGCGTGCGTGCGTGCGTGTGTATCCATCTCTGTGAGAGAGCATATACTGTATGACTCTTATAGATACTGTCTTAGTTGACCGTACAGACTTTTCCAGGTACCCATTATTCCATTAGGCTTATGAATAAATAAAACACATTATCCATTTCCTCCATAGCATTACACATCTCTGAGTGTGTGTCTGTGTGTGTGTGTGTGTGTGTGTGTGTGTGTGTGTGTGTGTGTGTGTGTGTGTGTGTGTGTGTGTGTGTGTGTGTGTGTGTGTGTGTGTGTGTGTGCGCGTGTGTGCGTGCGTGCGTGCGTGCGTGCGCGTTACTAACATCCAGTATAGGTCCGTTGCAGTAATGGCATCGTGGGGAGAACAGGTTGTGATAATCCTTCTCACAGTAAGGTTGTCCATCTCGCTCAAAGAAGTTCTTGGAGCCGATCTCCTCCTGGCAGTGGGTGCACACAAAGTGCTCCGGGTGCCACGTCCTTCCCATGGCAGTGACCACCTGCCAAAAGGGACACACACGCCATTAGGTTTCCATATAGTTTCATTGTTTGACAGCACAATCATCAGTGTATTTTGGATTCCTGTCAATTTGTGTTTTCAGATATTTAACCACTTGAACCGTCAATACTTAATAAACTTGAAATTCTTTTCCCCCTCTACACCAAATCTCTTTGCCGAAAATAGCCGATCTACAATCTCACAACTATTTTTGGCTAAAGTTCTCAGAATATGGACACTAGGATTCAAGTGGTTAATATAAAAAAGGGAAAAAAAAGTTTCTATCACACAAAGATTTGGAGGACCCCCTGAAGTAACTCTGAGGATCTCCTATGGGTCCCGGACCCCCTGTTGAAGACCCTTGCATTAGGTTAAACACTTGCAAACTGCCATCCCTTCCCTATTCTGGCCAAGTCATTATAGATAAAGAAAAATCCCACCCATTTTTACCAATGAATTTCCAAAACCTTTCCAAAATATTCAGCCCATTTTCCACTCCAGGCCTACAGTATATAACAATCATTGGGTGCAAAAAATACTCTTACTGAGTAATGCCCAAAGACAGGCAGTGTAGCAATGATAAAGCATAGAATATAGAATGGTATAATATCATTCAAAATGTTGTGACCATTTATTTTTGCTACACTATCTATCCTCGGCCATAGCTCACCTTAATACAAGACTCATTATTATGGCATTGGCATACGTATTTTTAACAATTGTCCATTGCCTTGCATTTGCTTCATTTATGGATTTGTTTTAAATTACACTTTTGCTGTTGGTTTTCCAAATCATTAATAGCACATTTCCCAGGCATTGTGGATACTAGTTCAACATATATTATAACTATGACTTCAATTGCTTGTGCTTCATCACCAACGATTCCTGTGTCGCTCTCAATAGTTATGCTGCACTGCACAGGTTGGTGTCACGTGACAAAGGCACAGATCTACAAGCCAACTATGCCTCATGCTGCAGCATGTTGGGAGCTTGTAGATCTATTATTTTTGTAAGTCTGGTAATACATTTAGGCTGCAATCACTCAGCCCGTTCTGCGAAAAAAAAAAAAAAAAAAAACTACATATGTTACATATTTTGTGTAATGTATAAATGTTTTGGAAAATGTTTTTTATTAACAAAATCAATAGCCAAAATTCCAAAAACAATGCATAACCAAATATGTTTTCCAGGACCCTTGATACATTCCAAAGCTGGAAAATGTTGTTTCTAATTTCAAAATTATTTCTAGGAATTTCATGAGCGTGGGGACCCTATGATGCTCAAAAACAGCAGATCAACAAGCTCACGTTGTGTTTTTGTCACGCAACACCTTCACATCCTGTATAAATCAGGCTGAAATTGTTTGATATGCAGAAGAAAAAAACTCAATGTGAAACACGCAAGAGGCAAAGGACACCTCATACAGAACATCTTTTCAATGGCATCACAGCACACCATCTTCCATGGTGCTATATAAATATAAAACATTACCCTTTATATAAATATAAAACATTACCCTTTATTAACCATGTACATGAAACTGTGATTTTATATCTGCTGCAATTTCATATGATTTTTTGTCCTTTTGTTCTATTTTTATTTATTTATTTTATTTTGTTAAAGTAAACCACACACACACTGCTAGGTTTATATGATGGATATGTTTTCCACCGGCATGAGAAGCGTTTCTGCCTTCCATAGTGAAAAGAAAAGTTGCATAGCAACAGACCCAATTTGTGCGTCACTTGCTTTAATTAGTGTTTTCTTAGATACGATTTGACGCTAAGGATGGGACGATATGAAAATTTCATATCACGATTATTGTGACAAAATAAATCGCGATTTACGATATTATCACGATAATCAAAATCCATTATCCTGGGGTGGAACATTTGCCAAATAATAGCCGATCTACAAGCTCACAACGTGTCGCAACAAATATGTTTGATAGAGAGTGAAAAAAAGTATGTATATTATAAGAACCTTTTACCAATTATAGAGGGTTTAAATGGTACCGGATATGCAGCTCGACAAATAAAAGGTGAATTGATCCCAGTGCATGACGGAGCACAATATCACAATAAATTAAATCTCCACCATACGATTATTGTGAGTGTTTTTTATCACGATAAACGATAATATCGCTTATCGTCCCATCCCTATTTGACGCCATATATGACTCATTCTTAGAAATCAAATCAGCATGCATATACTGGAGATAAGCTATTAGGTAGCAGCTTACAGTGACAAGGGCTATATGACAATATGTTTGAGCTCGTCTTCGCGTATTGTCTTTAGAAAGGCAACTATGGGACTGACACATCAGCCTGTGTGTTCTTTAAAATGTAACAATTCGCACTGAAACATTTGCCAGTTGTCACTTACTTACTTTACTTGCCAGTTGCCACAAGCACAAATTAATCAAATGCAGAAAGCCTTATTATGCATATTATATAAGCTTGCACTGTTTGGTAGGCAATCACATTAAAGCAAAATTATTCATAGACTGGGGGGCCTGATGCTATCAGCAAATGCATGCAGACTACTAGTGTGCATATTCATTCACCATATCCTTTTGAACTAGCATAAACTAGGACAAAACCATCTAGAGTTGAATTAAGCTTAAATGCACAAAAAAGTAATATGTATACATGACTGTATGTCACTCACCTGGCCCACAATGGGCTTCTTGCAGGCCCCGCACACACCCTTGGCCACAGTCTGGACTCCCAGCCTATTGAGGTCAGACTGCAGGCTTCCCAGCATGTTGTCCAGTTTGTTGGCTGGTTTCGGGGGGCCAGTTGGTGATGTCTTCCCCTGGGACTGGATCTGTGGAAGGCCAAAATGGTTTTGTTACTGATGATCATGGCAGGAGAAAAACAGGCCGATCAAACATGAACCATTCTGACAATGTTTACATGACAACAACAAACCGAATTGTCAAACCTATTTTGGTCTCCATGTCTTTGATGATTGCTTTCTAACATCAAGATCTGTTCATTTGTGTGTGTGTGTGTGTGTGTGTGTGTGTGTGTGTGTGTGTGTGTGTGTGTGTGTGTTAAACATTAGGTAATGGGGTGCAGGACGTCTCAGATGGTATGGTTATTGGAGCTACATGACCCAGTCACATTCCACTGAGAGAGAAAATAGCAACTCTATGGTCCATACGTATATCCTCACACATTTAAGTGCCACACACACACACACACACACACACACACACACACACACACACACACACACACACACACACACACACACACACACACACACACACACACACACACACACACACACACACACACACAGCTTGACAAAAGTAAAATGGCCCAGCTTCTAATCTAACTGGTCTTTAATCTATATAACATGTCAATGTCTGCTCTATAGGTATCCACCCACGTCTTTAGTTAGTTCGTCTGTTTTGTTATTTTTGTTACAAACATTTGACATTTCCCTTTCACAGAGACAAATGTGTTCACAAGCAAGTGGGCCCTGTTGACCTTGAGAAGGTGTAAAAAACAGTGATGGTAACTGCTCTGTCATGCACCAGATTAGGTTTCGGTCCCATTCCTGCACATGGCAGGATAGTTAGTATGGCTGGTACTCCCCTGTCCCCCTATCCTCTCATCCAGGATAGTTAGTATGGCTGGTACTCCCCTGTTCCCCTATCCTCTCATCCAGGATAGTTAGTATGGCTGGTACTCCCCTGTCCCCCTAACCTCTCATCCAGGATAGTTAGTATGGCTGGTACTCCCGTTCCCCTATCCTCTCATCCAGGATAGTTAGTATGGCTGGTACTCCCCTGTTCCCCTATCCTCTCATCCAGAATAGTTAGTATGGCTGGTACTCCCCTGTCCCCCTATCCTCTCATCCAGGATAGTTAGTATGGCTGGTACTCCCCTGTTCCCCTATCCTCTCATCCAGGATAGTTAGTATGGCTGGTACTCCCCTGTCCCCCTATCCTCTCATCCAGGATACTAGTTAGTATGGCTGGTACTCCCCTGTCCCCCTATCCTCTCATCCAGGATAGTTAGTATGGCTGGTACTCCCCTGTTCCCCTATCCTCTCATCAGGGGCGTCACAAGGTGGGGGAAGTGGGACTGAGTTACTAGGGCCCAAGGTGGAGGGGGGCTTAATTATTTTATACTTTAGCTATTGAAAAATAGCAGATATACAAGCTCACAGCGCGGTACCGAGTGCCGTGCTGCGAGCTTGTAGATCTGCTATTTTTGAAAAGTCATGAAAATGTGTGCAAATCTTTGAATATATGTATAAGGAACATTTATAACTCACATTTTGCCGAATACATATCATTTTGGGGGTCCTTCACATGAAAAAGTTTGAGCACCACTGACATAGAAACCTAGGTTTTTCAAAAGATCTTCAAAGACTTGATCTGCTATTTTTCAATAGTTAAAGCACAAAATAACACAGTGAATCCTTGTACCCAGGGCCCAGAATTTGGTGCGACACCCCTGCCTCTCTTCCAGGCTTTTCAACCCTCTACTGCTGCCCGATCTGAAAACACTGGCCTGTGGCGCCACCAGACCTCAGGCTCAGAAAGCGGAGAGCAGCACAGTCTCCAGCCAGAAATGTCAGCCATGCTCATATAGAACCAGTCGTCAGACAGGCTCTAGCACACTCAAAATGCAACTCGAAACTCAAATGCTTTAGATCAGAGCTAAATGAGCACCAAACACACTCATTCACCAGCACGGGACCGTTTTGAAAGTTATTATACTCTAAAACAGAAAGACAACAGTTGGACAGCGTCAGAGTTGGACACAAGGTGGTGAAATGAAAAGCAAATGCAGGACAGTATGAGGTAGACACTGAGGGAAGAGTGACAGAGAAAGTGAGAAAGAGAGAGAGATTCAGAGAGCTGGAGTCCATGCCTGTACCGGTGGAAAGATGGGGTCGTACTCGGTCTGACAGCCCACCGACACGAAAACCTTGGGCGGGGGAGGCGGCGTGACAGGCTTGGGAGGGGGGCTGGGCGACGGGGTGGGCAGAACAGGGGGAGGAGTGGGCTCCTTAGGGGGCGGGGTAGGCTCGCGGGGAGGGGGAGTCGGCTCCTTCGGGGGAGGCGGGGTGGGTTCTCGAGGAGGAGGTGGAGTTGGAGGTGGAGGGGGGAGAGGAGGGGGGGTCTCCTTGGCCGGGGGAGGTTTTTTGGGTGCCGGGGGAGACTGGGGGAGGACTTTTCTCTGTGGAACAGGTGATTCAGGGGGGATGATGATCTGGGAGAAACACATGGAAAACAAGACAGCAGAGAGACGAGACGCGAGAGAAGAGAAACAAAGCACAGAAGTCAGCATTGAGACGACTAGGAATGAAGGATATGTTGATTGGAAGAACTGGCACCATTACCTGAACAGGTTATACTAACCGCCAGTGACATAAGAAAAACCAAATCACATGATCAACCAAATTAATAAATGACTGCTATTAAATCATCTGACCACAGTCCAAATGTATTTAGCAATGGGTCATACAAACTTGAATGAAACAATCAGTCACTGCCCAGAGTGACTGATTGATCCTGCCGTTGGCTCTAATCTCTACCTTATCCACAGCTGGAGTGCCCCCCTCCTCCCGCGTCCGCTGCGGGTTGGACATGACGATTACCCCTTCCGTCAGCCAGTCGTCCGGCTGCTGCTTGCGCCGGCGCTCCGCCGGACGCCCGGGGATGCCCAGTTTACCCTGAAGCTCCTCGATGAGGCGGTCCTGCGAGTTGCTCTTGTTGACGATGATGGGGCCCATTTTGCGTCGCAGCAGCCCGTCCCGGAACATGGGGTGCACGTTAGAGGTCTCCTTGGTGCGGCGGATAACTGACTTAAGCTGGAGAGCGGACGATAGGGAGTCGTGGTGGGTGCCGGGGATGCGTCATTCACATGTTGGGTTGCAAGCACAGGCCCTGTCCCTGCAAGGTCTGGCTGCTGAGCATGTTTGTCAAAATGCACTAGGTTTGGAAAAAAAGTTCCCATATCCAATGTATTGTTGTCACAGAAGCCTAGCACGGTTTCCCTCCACTCCCATTCCAAAACCATTCACTAGTATCTATTCTATAGCAAGGCATGCTGGATGATTGAAATCGAGGCAACATCTATTCACAACAAAAGCCGAGGCGTTCATATTAGCTGTTCATGCTAAAGGCAGCAGAGAGTGGATAATCACATTATTGTTATTATTATAAGGCTCTCACTGTGTGTCACTGTATGTCACTGTGGTGAGCAATGAACATACCGTTTACATCATCCTTCTGTTGCATAAACATGAAAAGCCAAGCCCTGATGAACAACACAGACACCTTATGCAAGTAGAGACGTGCAGACATCTTTCAGCAAAGCTTTTTTATATGACTAAGCAATGGGGAAAAGGCACACTTCATGCACCACACCTCAAGCATAGAAGATGCTTTGTCCATTTGAACGTTTTTTACAGCTCCTTGTGTATTTGTAGCATCTGACCTCCCAAAATAAGCATGTCATCCCCTGACATATCATCAATCTTGAAAACTTGTAATAATTATTGTTTCGGCCCCATTCGATCTGATTGTCTGTCTTTTAGAAAAATAACTGGAACAACAAATCTTCTGAGAACTTGTTGGGAATTATCAGTATGCTGCCCTTTGGTTAAGGCCAAAATGAATAATCTTCGGTGGACATGGCAGATGTCAAAAAATGCACTCTACTGTCTTTTTAGTTTAAAATGCAATTAATATTACGAATAGTTAACCAATGAATCTGTGTCACACTTATTAGTGTTTACAACGCTGTTGGTGTCAACATGGGATTGAATGTTTTGCAACAGGTCTAATAATGGAAAGACCAAATGGGGCCAGGAATGCTTCCAATCCCGTGCCAATGGCTTATTTTGGGAGACTCTGGATGCGTCTCCTACTTGGCCAGATGCAGATAGTCGCTCCACAGCAGACGGCTGCTGCGATGGTAGGTCCATGATTACATCTGGCGTCCCAGGGCACGTAGAGGGAGTCGGACAGTCATCCATCCAGCTGCACTCAGTCATGGGTGTCAGTGTCCCATCTCGGCTTGTCAGTGTCCCATCTCGGCTAAGGCTAGGATAAATCCCTTCCTCCTCCTCCCAAGTTCTGTCCTCATCTCCTAATACAGAGTATGCTCCATCCATGGAGAGTGAAGAAGGAGGCTGGTTCTCCGCTTGTGATGAGTCAAAGGCTAAGAGTTTGTCCAAGGCATCGTCCAGTAAAGGTTCTCGGCATGGCCAACTTAACCCCAGAATCTCGTCTGCCTGGTTTTCTTTAGGAAGAGAGGACTGGCTACTTGGCGGTAGAGTGGGCTGTGAAACTGCAGATGATGTGGGATTGGTATTGGCTGGAACGGTATATGTTCTTCTGATAACAGTTGGACTTTCAGTCTTTGGAACCGGACTAGCACACTTTGAGACGGTTAGTGGACTAGAAATCTTGGGAACCGTCACCGGGCTGGCACATTTTGGCACCGTTTCTGAACTCTTGGGAACCGTCACCGGGCTAGCACATTTGGGGATTGTTACAGGACTAGATATCCTAGGAAGTGTCAGTGGACTAGCACTCTTTGGAACAGGACTAGAAAGCCTAGAAACTATCAACGGACTAGCACTCCTAGGAACTGGACTAGCACTACTAGGAACTGGACTAGCACTCCTAGCAACTGGACTAGCACTCCTAGGGACTGGACTAGAAAGTCTAGGAACTGGCACCGGACTGGCACTCCTAGGAACTGGGCTAGCACTCCTAGGAACTGGGCTAGCACTCCTAGGAACTGGGCTAGCACTCTTTGGAACAGGACTAGAAAGCCTGGGAACCGGACTAGCACTCCTAGGGACTGGACTAGCACTCTTTGGAACAGGACTAGAGAGCCTAGGGACTGTCACCGGACTGGCACTCCTTGGAACTGGGCTAGCAGCCTTGGGGACGGTTAACGGACTCTTTGAAGGTGGAGCAGGGCTGGAACACTTCATGTCCACTGGACTAGGACTTGTTGTGTGAACAGGGCTTGGACTTTTACAAACAGTAACAGGGCTGTTGCTCTTAGGGACAGTTACTGGACTGAGGTCCCTGGCAACAGGAACCGGGCTAGGGCTTTTAGAACTTGAGCTCCTAGGAACAGTAAGTGGACTTGAGCTTTTAATAGCAGCGGTTGCTACATGAGCAGGGCTCTCGGTTCTAGTTTGATCAGGGGGCATTAGAGGGCCAGAGACACTGAGGCTCTCCGCATCAGAGGTCACAGTAAGGACATTATCACCACCGTCACTGTCTTGTATCTCAGAATCCTGAGGGGTCTCGGATGCGGTAGCAGTTGAGGAAGCTGTGGCTGAGCCGAGTACAGAACCTTCATCTATATGAAGTTCTAGTGGGAGAGGGCTATAGGTGGGGCTGCGGTCAGAGCAGGGCAGGGGAGCGTCCACTGGGTCTATATGAGGGTTAATAGTTTCAGCTGTCACCACTGTCTCAGCAGCATCAATCACCAGTAAGGGGTCAGCTGTTTCCATATTCACCGACCACTGAGAGCCAGACTGGATAATGGGTGAAATGACCACAAAATACACATGGAGACATACACAGTGGTAGAAAAGAAGAGAAAAGAAAAGAAAGACAAATAGATTGAGTTGGAAGAGAGAGGAAAATAAAGTTGTCCCATATACAGTATGCACATCGAGACATGTTCCTCATCCGTCATATTTCAAAAGTAATATTATTAGGTCCTGTTTGATGAAACAACCGTGTGCTGCCTCAATAACTCAATATTTTCATTCTCCCACATTCTCTCCACTAGTGCACATAAAGAAAAGAATAAACTGTATACTTAAAAAAAAGGTGATACTCTTTACAGCAATTCTTAACCGTGGCCATTCACTCTTACACGCAAAGTAATCAACAATATACACTAGAACTTATACACAATTATACACATACAATACACTTTCAATTTCAGAAACCTGATCCTGCATGTATGCCTTCGCTCCAATAATTGTACCCTCTCCTGAGCCATACTCACATTGCTCTGGACTTTAAAATCGGACAGGGAGGCCATTAGCTCATCCAGCTCTCGTGTGGCAGAGGAGGCAGACATTCTGGCTTGCTGTTGTGCTGGTGTTTCCTCTTGTGCATCTGTTAGTTCATCTGACACCACTAAATGTGTGGGGCTACAAACAAACACACAAACAAACACAACTTGCTCAGTCCTCAGGGTTTCCTTATCCATTTGTAACTAAGAGGTATCCTATGGTTAAAACAAAACGTTTTTTAAAGTTCTATTCTGATTGTAATCATAGCTATAGTTGCGACCGTCAGGGAGCAGTTTACTATGAAAACCTCCACCGGCCGTCCGTCCGTCCGTCGGTCGGTCACACGTCACACGTCACACCTTTGCCATGCTCATATCTCCGCATCAGTATATAGGGCTTGTTTGTTTATTGTATGACATCACGCCACATCATCAGCTGTGGACTCTGTGATGTCATCGTATCGCATCAGTATATAGGGCTTGTTTGTTTATTGTATGACATCACGCCACATCATCAGCTGTGGACTCTGTGATGTCATCGTATCTCCATATATGGCCATCTCCGTATATGGAGATATAAGTCGTCCATGCCCAAGTATGGGCTGGTGAGGTCAGACTTTGTGTGATGCGTAGGTTATCTCCATATATGGAGATTCAACATTCCAGGCAATGCTCTCTTCCCTGGTGAGAATTGCCCCTTTATATAGGGCTTGTTTGTGTATTGTATGACATCACGCCACATCATCAGCTGTGGACTCTGTGATGTCATCGTATCTCCATATATGGCCATCTCCGTATATGGAGATATAAGTCGTCCATGCCCAAGTATGGGCTGGTGAGGTCAGACTTTGTGTGATGCGTAGGTTATCTCCATATATGGAGATTCAACATTCCAGGTGTAACTATGGCTACCCGTATGACGTGAGAGGTGGAGGTTGTGATATTTGTGGAGATAAGCGACCAACGGTCGCTTATCTCCCGATTAGGGAGTCTTACTGGTCTAGTTGTACAAAGTAATCAAAGAATGGGTTGACTGGTAGGCTGGTTGACTGCTTTATCTGTGGAGAGTGTATGTCACTGAGAGTCCTTTTATAGCGATTGAAATCATGATGAGGTCACGATGAGTCATCTATGCCCAAATATAGATTTCTAGGTCAGATGGCCCATGGAGTTTGTGATGTCAAACCTAGCAACCCAATATAAACAAACCTGATGTCAGACCTGAAGTAACCTTTTATACCCATATATGGAGATACAGAGATCTCCATATATGGGCATATTAGAAAGCCCATATATGGGCATATACGGATGACATCAGGGATATCCATATATGGGCATAAAAGGGACAAGGGCTTACAGTTAAGAGATCTCCATATATCGGCATATCAGAAAGCCCATATATGTTCATATACTGATGACATCAGGAATATCCATATATGGGCATAAAAGGGGCAAGGACTTACAGTTAAGAGATCTCCGGGCATAAAGGGACAAGGACTGTTACAGTAGATATAGAGATGTCCATATATGGGCATAAATGAACAAGGACTGACAAACACTGAGATCTCCATATAACCTATGGGAATATAAGGGACGAGGACAATGCGTAGCATTGTGAGCTTGTAGACCTATTTTCTAAATATTGTTGTACATTAAAAACTTGAAATGGGTCGTTCTGCATAGTACTTGGGATTTGTTGATGTAAATGTTCACATAGAGTGTAATAATTGGTAAAACAAACTTTTGGCCTATTTGTGGAGATAAGCGACCAACGGTCGCTTATCTCCCGATTAGGGAGTCTTACTGGTTTTGTACAGTAACAGGGGCCTGTCTATCTCTCCAGCTCCTTGGAAAACGAATAATAAAATGTTCAGGTGGGACAGAAATTCATCCTCTTCAGTTTTATAGTATATCATTTCTAAACTTGTATGCTTATCATCAGAGTTCTCTCTCCTGACTGGATACATTTGGTCAGAATATAGAGCTATTTATCGCAACGTAGGTCGCAAGTTTAGTATGTGAGCGGCCACAGCTTGTCCGTACGTATGTACAGTGTATGTATCTCTGTCTATAACGCCTGACACTGTGGTTCTATGGGTTTGTCACTCTGACATCATGCTCTGACGTCACTGTGATGTCAGGGGAACCACTCTTAACAGAATGGGTTTGCCGCTCTGACATCACGCTCTGGCTTCACTGTGATGTCACACCAACAGAATCCCCTATATGCCCATATATGGAGTACCCTGATGTCATCAATATTAAGCCCATATCTAACAAGGCTTCATATGGGAATGAATGCCCATATATGGAGGCCACATCGGCCACATACCACACTAACGGCTGTTTCTACAGACAGGGATTTCCATGTATGGGCATAAAAGGTTTATGATGTCAGATGTCATAGGACTTTCACATAACGAATAAAAGAGTAAGCATGTTTGGACTCTCACAGCATATCTCTATATACAGTACATGGATCTCCATATATGGGTACCAGGGGTCTCCATGGGTAACTGGTCCGATATATATCACAGGTCAGATGGCCAAGAATTGGCGCAACCTCACCCTTTAGGGCGAGGTCGCATGTCGCCCTGAGGTGTCTTACTAGTAATTTATTTTAACGAAAACGTCACTTATAACCACTTTAATCCACTTTTATTTTTAAAAATGTTTTAAAACAAAATCAAGTTGCTATATACATAGGAACATCTAAAATTGACACAGATGCTTTCCCGGAATAAAGGGTAAAATAATGCATATAGGCTTGCCAGGTCTAAATGCGTTAAATGAACACTGCATAAAATAGCACTGAGTGCATGCTGGCTCCTACCTGGGCGAGGGCACAGAACTCTCAAGCTCATCTAGGAGGCTCTTGACGCTGGGTCGGACATCCTCCACTCCTCTGCCTGCAGCGTTGCGCTTGGGCTTCTCCATGACAGGCGGAGGGGCCGTGCCAGGTGGAGAGACTCCATTCTCGTTGACGTAGTGGCTGGTTGTGCTTGGAGGCAGTGGTGGAGCAGCCTCCTCTGCGACACAAAAGATCACAACATGGATCAGTGGGGTTGTGCATTACAGTAGTTGCATGACTCAAACTGCATCCTGTGTCTATCAGCAGAACTACAGAAGGAGACGATGTGCAAATCAGCGACGTCAGGCGGAAACCTTGTATGTCCAAAACCCGTTACTTTTCAGCAAATCGTTGCTGTCCGATAAAGAAAGATAAAGAAAACCCCTTATCTCCATATTCTAACCGTAAATTAATGGTTCACCCCAAAATTACTTTTTTTCTATCGATTACTCACCCCATGGAGACTTGAGTTCAATGATATTTTTTAGTTTCTGTCGCATTCCTAAGCCAATAATTTGATTATAATAAATTTACCCCCATTGAGACCCAAATGCATTTGGGTCTCCATCCGGAATCTGGAATACGGGTCATTAATCAATAGGGGGGGAAAAAAAGTCATTTTGGGTGTGAACTACTCCTTTAATGTCCTACCGTATTTGTGTGATGTTCATATTACAGCATCACACAAATGCATCAAAAGTAGCAGTTCCAGAAGCTCGAAGCGCGGCACGAAGCGACACAATCTTTTAATTTGAATCCTGAAAAGTAACAGTTTTGGACATATGAGGTTTCCACCCGACGAAATGGAGAAAAAAGAACCGGTGTACCAATGCATTCAATGTGGTTATTATTATTTAGTCACAAGTTCTTGTTAAAGGAATGCTTAAAGGAAATGACTTTATTTCTATGTTTTACTCACACTGTGATGTCTTTGGTTCAAACTATGACATGCACGAGAGAAGAACGTTCATTTTAAGGAGTAAAATTCTCGAGACATCACCGGGTTAGTAAACGATTGAAATAAAGTAATTTCTTGAGTGAAATATTCCTTGAATAATACTCATTGGTTACATATTGAAAACTGCACGGACAGATTTATCCACATTCACTTAAAAACAATAAATGAAAAATATCAAAAATAGCTAATCCACCAGACTCACAACGAGTCACATCATAATTCATTGTGAGCTTGTAGATCGGCTATGTTACCTGTGTAGTATGATGATGTGAGTAAGGTATTAATTTACGGAAAAAAATATTAAAAGTTGAAATATGGAAATGCGAGAAACGAAACACAAGGCACAGACAGATATGTATACATAAAAACACCAGGAAACATCAAAAAAACGATGCTGTAGCACAGTGTTTCTCAAACCCTGTGTTACAGGGTGCCGTGATCCAGTCCAGGGGTGCCGCACAATAATTTGATGATATTTGGAATTCATCAACATCACTACATCAATATCACTTCACTATGCTTAGTAAAAACAGACCTTATTTGCACTGTACTTGAGTTCTTTTTCCATCTACGGCCAACTCTTTCACCAAAAATAGCTGATCTACAAGCTCACAACGCATCACAACCTTCCCTCCAGAATAGATGCTGGGGTTCAAGTTGAGCCTACCGTATCTCGGGTGTAATGTGAATATTTACATTGCATGATAAACTGTAAGATTCTAAAAATCAACAGTGTAATTCAGGGGTGCTGTGGAGGAAAACGTTATTTACAGGGGAGCCCTGAGTAAAAAAAAGAAAACCCCTGCTGTAAACATACCTTCAATAGGAAAGCTAGCGGTGCTGTGTGTAACAACATACCTTCAGTAGTGAAGCTAGGGTTGCAGTGTGTAACATACCTTCAATAGGGAAGCTAGGCGTGCTGTGCTGAACAGCGTTGAGCTCCAGCAGCAGCAGGTCCAGCTCAGACAGGTTGCTGCCCAGAGGTGAGCTCATAGCAGCGGCCGTCGCCTCACTGCTCTTCTGCTTGTTGGGGAAACTGTTAGAACAGCACAGAGAAGCAGTCCATGTTATCAACGTCAAGTCAAACCCGTCACCATGGTTTTACTCAATGACTCGCCCCATAGGGGACCAAACTTCTACCGCTCTGTCAATAAAGTATCCTTGCTAGGGAGTAGGGATGGGACGATAATCGTTATTATAGTTTATCGTGATAAAAAACACTCAACTAGAAGCAGTGCTCTTCCGAGCACAGGTCTCCACCATGTCAGGTATGTTATTGTGGCCTTCTGCTGCCGCTATAATAGGCCAATGTGAAAAGGCCAGGGTGCCATGTTTACTTCGGCCTTTAACGGCAATGTGACACTGCATGCATGATTTGAGGCATTTTGTTCCAAAAACAAGTTTGGCAAAAGTCGACCTGCTGGTGGCGCTATAACAGGCCAATGTGAAAAGAGTGGCCTTTGTTCCTTGACCTAGTGGATATGTGCGTGCAGAATTAACATACTCTCTATGCTATACTACACAGTTTCTTAGACTTGACCTTCTTTTCAACATAATTCTACATTCATACCATGTCCCATATTGGCATTTCCATACAAAAAAAGGTAAATGTCTTTGTACTGTAACTCACAATTGATCAACAGTAAACAGTGTTAAAAGGCTAACTGATGAGAGCAAATAGTAAAATGACAAAAGCATGTGAATATCAATTACATTTTTCTCAAATCTCAGAAAGATGCATGTTGGAGCTATCCTACCTGTACACGTGGTCTTCTTCACTGAGGGGTTGGGTTGGACTGTTACTGTCCCGAGACCAAGGGCCTATCTGAGCACTGCTGAGAGACTGAAGGCACAAGATATTAGATTAGATTTTTTTATTTATTAGACAGAAATGTAAAAACAGCACATGGTACATGCATTTAGGCTAAAATGATAACACAAAAAAAAGTCCAAAGGACTGTTTTTTCTAAAGATTCGTTTTTTGGGCTTTTATGCCTTTATTGATATGACAGTAGGCTGACAGGAAACGGGGGAGAGATGGGGAGTGACACGCGGCAAAGGTCGTCCGGATCGGGAATCGAACCAGTGACGCCGCCAGGCATCCATGCCTAAGTGGTATGCGCCTGGACCAGTAGGCCAGCGGGCGCCCCAGAGGACTGTTTTTTCATGAATCAATGCTGTACTATAGTAAATACCATTTATTTTGCATTGTGTTTTACGACGTTTTACTGATGATATCTTCTGCATAGTACTGTGTTCTATCTGTCTGTTCATTCAATGTTATGAGTTAAAAAAAAGGATCTCAATGGAAACAAGCCATAGGCTTTCTTGGATGTATCATTTTAGTTGACCTTGTACCTGTGAACTGTACTGTCACTATGCAAACTTCCAATAAAGTCTTCAATCAATCAATCAAACTTGATCATACTATAGCGTCACGCAAAAGTAGCAGATCCACAAGCTCGAAGCGTGCCGCGAAGCAACACGTTTTGAGCTTGTAGATCTGCTACTTTTGATACTTTTGAATTTGAATCGTGAAAAGTAACAGTTTTGGACATATGAGGTTTCCACCCGACAGAGACAGACAATGTACTATATTGAGTGCAAAGGCCATATAAAAATCCTTTTTGATGGAATTATTATTTTGAATAATTCATTGTGTTTAAGGTGTATACAGTACGTTAGTTTATTCACCTGTGTTTCCTCGCCTCCGTTCAAGGCTTGGTCAGAAGGCGGAGGTGGTACTGGGGGTGGGGAGGAGCAGTCCACGTGGTCCTGGTGGCCCTGACCTCCAGTGGGAATGGAGTAGGCTGTTTCGTCGGACAGGAACAGCGGCCGCTGCTTGGAGATGTGGGACGTTGTGGACTCAAGGTCCGCCAATAAAGCATCTGGAGAGGATCACAAAACATGAACAGTTCCATCACGACGTTTGCTTAACCATCATTACAGTACATATCAACGCTCATTCTCATTGCCCAGTAGGGCAGGGTTGACAAAATCAAATATCATGGCGTTTATGACCAAATATATTGATACAGGTTCACATCATATTGCCAATCCAGCGCTACTGATCTAGTTGGAAACATAAGGCATTACTGCCTTATCTAGCAGAGCTGCAAAACTCATTTCAGTTTTATATCTCAACCTGTATATCATCAATAGCAGTTATGTTATATACACGACCAAGAACAAATTATTGCAGTTTCTCCTAGCGTTCAACTTCTGCTACTTGTGCCACACACACGCGCGCGCACACACACACACACACACACACACACACACACACACACACACACAAAACACATTAACACTAATGACCACAAAAGAGCACCGTCCCAGGTGGTTCAACTGTGAAAAAACAAGTTAGAACTATAATATGTTATACTAGCTCCAACCACAGGACCCGGAGGACAGACCCAGAATGCACAGACAATGACTGAAGAATTTTCCAGTGTTGAAATGTATTTCTTCTGTGATCAGCAGCGCAGACTAACACTAATGGCATGGGAGGAGCAGCGCAGTTGTAACTCATGTCAGCACCAGTCCTTTGGTTACTCATTGACCTCTGTTTGCCTTGCGTCTTTGTTGATGCCTCTCAAAGACAAGAAGACTGACTGTCACACCCACCAACTACTACACAGTAAAGTCCTATGCTAATTATACTCTAGCGAGTATAAAACATGTACCCATGGGTCCATGTTTACTGTTTCAGAGCTAGATTCAGATTCTTACTGTAGGCTATAAACATACAAACGGCATCTAATATACACTTATTTATTATTCTGAATGAAACACAGGGTAAGAAAACATCTTCAAATTCAATCATTCTAACCATTGGGAAGGAGTTGACACTCGTGACAGTGTTGGGATTTAGTGAAGCACACACACTGTATCACTGAACACTGGGCCTATTTTAGCATCACTCACCAAAGCAGTGTTTAGTTTCTCCAGCAGAATTTCACAAGCATAACGACAAGACTCTAAATGAAGTAACTTACTCGCTATGACTATAAAATGTCTCACATTTGAAGAACCTATTAGTACAATATAAATAATAATGTTAAATAAGTATCAACATGTATAAAAGTTAAGTTAATGCACCAGCATAAACAGTCAACAGTCCATAGCAACAGTCAAGTAAGCCGAGATAAAAAAGCAGGAGATCCGAGCACATCCTTTATTGGCAGAAGGCAAAAGCCAACATTGTTTTGACCTCAGCGGTCTTCATCAGGACTAAATAAAACGAGTAAGAACTAAGCTACTGTCCTAAAAACACCCAAACCAAGACAGGTGTGAATGGAAAACGTACTTTCTGAAGTACTGAAACTCCACGGTAACAGCACCCAGAAAGACAACACATCCGTAGAAGCAACACACCCGTGAGACGTAGCCTACCTGACAGAACCAGCAGACAAGACCTCGACAAGCCCAGGGAGGAACACAGATACCTGTCAGAACCAGCAGATACACAAGCCCAGGGAAGGGGGGAATAACAGCAGAAGGAGCGGGAACAAGACTGTCTGCCAGGCAGGAACTGCCTTTCTTAACTCTACCATCAGCAGAGGAAAATGAGAGACCAGGGGGACCGAGCTGAACGCAGGGCAGCAGAACGAGGGGGGGGCGGGTGGGGGCAGGGGTAAAAAAAAAAGTGACAGTAGGTTTAGGGTAGGAGGTTCACCTTTGACACCCTGTCCCATACCTATCTGCCAGAGAGCAGGAGGAAGAGTCAGTACTCACGCAAACGATGAGCGACTGGGGCAGTTGTTGTCTGTGGCTGCCAATATCCAACTGTGGTAGGTGGGTTTGCATGGGACTGGGCACCGCAACTACAAAGCCAGAGTCAAACACAAGCGGCTGTCCGTTGTGAAAGAGGCGAGGAAAGCAAACAGGTAGAAGAGGACTCTTATCGAGTGTGTCATACCCACAAAGGGAGTGGTATGTCAAAAGTCTGAGGGTGTAATCAGACGGCTGTTGAAGCCATGCTTTGGCTTTCATGACTCATCTTCTGGCACGCCTTTGGTAGACTTTTATTTAATTTAAGTTCCGAAGTAGTGCGGACCCAATGGAGATATGACTGGATTAGGCTCTTGTTGCCGCTGTGCCTCCATGGCTCTCTAGAATAACCTGACTGATTCTTTTTTTTTTAAGATTTGTTTTTGGGCTTACTGACAGGAAATGGGGGAGAGACAGGGAGTGACATGCGGCAAAGGTCGCTCGGACCGGGAATCGAACCGACTGATTCTATGAACACATACCTCAAATCAAAAAGCAAATGTATCTGTACTTGCACTTGCACTACATTTGTTTTACCTCTTGCATCTCTACTCTTCCCTTTACTAACTTGTGTTTTGAAAGGTGTGATGCAAATAAAGATATTATTATGACTAAGCTTTGGCCCCCGGCCGCAGACAGAAAGGAGACACAGCGGAGGAGGCTGAACACCAGATCCCTTTTGGACTGCTCTGGCGTTAGCATGGTTGACATGGCTGGCATGCCAGCTGATGACAGGGTTTCACACAGCAGAGGGAACCTTCTCCACATGGAGCGGGGGCAGGCCAGGCACATTCCACAGACCTTCATTATGGACACAGCACAGCCTCTTGTTTACACTACAGCAGCCAGATAGCTCTGTGTGTGTGTGTGTGTGTGTGTGTGTGTGTGTGTGTGTGTGTGTGTGTGTGTGTGTGTGTGTGTGTGTGTGTGTGTGTGTGTGTTAGGGATGGGACGATATGAAAATGTCATGTCACGATTATTGTTAACAAAGAAATAGAGATTTATGATATTATCACCATAATCAAAATATCCCACACATCCATTATCCTGGGGCGGAACATTTGCCAAAAAATTGAAGATCTACAAGCTCACAATATGACACGTTGTGAGCTTGTAGATTGTTATTTCCAGGTCTGTTTTACCAATTCTAGAGGGTTTAAATGGTACCGGATATGCAGCTCGGCTGCAAGGTGAATTGATCCCATTGCATGATGGAGGATCATTTCAGGATAAATCTAAATCTCCATGATAAGATTATTGTGAGTTTTTTTATCACAATAAACGATAATAACGATTATCCTCCCATCCATAGTGTGTGTGTGTGTGTGTGTGTGTGTGTGTGTGTGTGTGTGTGTGTGTGTGTGTGTGTGTGTATCAAAAAAGAAAAACACTCCCATAGATGTGAGGGAGAGAAATAAGAGATCCCAGCATCATTATTCATACCAAGTATGGTGTGTTATAAAAGCTGCTACTGAAGAAGGCACACATCAAAGAACGTCCACCATGCGCACATGCACGCACACGCACACGCACACACACACACACACACACACACACACACACACACACACACACACACACACACACACACACACACACAGCTTCAAACTTTCCTTTCTGTTGTGCCAGTAAAATAATATTCACCTACAGTCAGCGACTGTGAAGAGAAACTGTAGAGGCTTTACTGTGCTTAAACCCATATTTATCTTTTTAGATAACTGAAAACTGTCTGCAAACAACGGGATGAATAACAAAATGAAGCCCGTCCTTCATTCGGTCCTCTCTCTGTGAGTTCTTTTAACTACTATAACTACATCGGGATACCTCGGGGGTCTATACAGTACTTGGCCTCCTCCTTTTAACCCCCATCTGCACCAAATCTCTTTGCAGAAAATAGCAGAACTACAAGCGTGCATTGCGACATCATTGGTCCGACGTCCCATTAGTCCGACGCTGGTGAATGCTAACCCTAACCAATGTAGGACTAATGAGATGTCGGACTTATGGGCAGTCCCTGTGAGCTTGTAGATATTTACTTTTACCCTACTCATATCTCCGCCACAGTTGCCCCTATCCATGCCAAACTTTGCACTCACACTCCTTGGCTGCTGATGACATGAATCATCAACATGGGTCTGTCCCATTTAGCGCCACCATCAGGCCGACTTTTGCAAAACACATTTTTGGACACTGCTCCTACAGATTTTGCCCTAAAATCACGCAAAGCGGTACACAGTAATAGTATAGGCCTATTTGTGTATACATGTGACCTGACGGTCGCTTATCTCCTGATTAGGGAGTCTTACTGGTAGATATTTGCCCAGAATAGGGACCCCAGGGTTCACGTGGTTAACCCAGAGAAACACAAACACTGACCCAAATTGACACTTTTGAAACATATTTTACGCATTCAGAGTTCAATGAACACAGAGAACTTAACTTGTGTAGCTTTGATTACATTTGATCAATTTATTTTGAGTTTATATTCAATTGTGTTCATATAGGGTATTAGGGTCAGATTATTGCTGCAGCAGTTCCAGTGATCAGTTCAAGCAACAGCTGTTTGTCCAGATGGCTTATGTAACAAAAGATTAATCAACTCGGTCCTTACAGTTCAGTGAGATTCATGTACTGTAAGCGCGAAACAATTCAGCGCTCCAAACTCAAGTCAATGCACAACCTTGAAGGTGCCTCTAGGGCATATCAAATATGTGAACATGTTTTGTAATTCTTTGGTGCGGGAGACATGAAACGACTTGATGCAGCTATGAAGCCTAACCAAACGCAAATTGTGTTCGTCGACAAGGACACGACTGAGCTAGACCAACAGCGACTCTTCCCTAGCCTGGAAACCAGACGATTCTGCCAGTGCCAAAACGTTTTTTTTTTTTTTTTTTTTTTTTTTTTTTGCCTTCAGCAGATTTGCTCTGGCCCACTCGATTGTGATTGGATTTCCCTGCCCCTGAATTTGGCAAACTAATCAGGGCCTTGTATGCAAATATGGGGCAGGTTTATCACCTCTTTTAATACGCCCTTTGGAAATGCAGGTTCCAAACAGAGATTCCAGAACAATATTTACTTAGTGATATTAATGCCAGGCCAACTCTTTCCCTGTTACAACCTGATGAGAATATGGGCTTACAGTAATGTATGCACTCACCAAAGTACAAGCAGACATTCTGACATGCCTGTCTGACATACAGTAGATTCTACAGTATGTCTACAGTGTAGAAGATGGTTAAATGCAAGCTAACGGATATAACATTCATCCTGGGTCTGTTTCATCTATCTAGCTGTACCAGCATTGTCATTTCCTGTACAGTTACCATCAAGGCGACAAACAAACAGCTAAAAATTAAACAGATCCCCCACTAATGTTCTTGGCTTCTGCTGTTAACCCATTAAGACCGGGAACGCATCTGTGTCACGTAACCACTTTAACCATAATTCTTTATATTTTGGCTATTCAAAAATAGCAATAACAAAAAAGATTTGTGCAAGTCTGACCCGAATCTATAAATGTCTTCTACTTTGTCAACCCCCATCTCAAAATATGATGTTATCAGAGACCCCAAGAAGCAAATAATATTTGAGTTACAAATGTTCACTTCAAAAAGATTTGCACACATTTTCATGAAACACTTGAAAATTTGTCTTTGAATATATATTATTTTAAAGCAAACATTTTTAACTCAAATCCTTTGCTCCTGGGGGTCCCTGGAACAAAATATTTTGAGATGGGGGTCCGCGGCCAAATACATTTAATTCTAGGGGACCTTGACATTTTGAGCACCACAGATAAAGAAACATACGTTACTTTCTAGGTAAGAGATGCCTTTATTCATTGAAGGCTTTATGAGCCAGGCGTGCTCTGGCCCATCCTCACACTCTAAACATGTCCACATTGCAAGTCTGCGAGGTCTGCTTGGAGGTGTGTCCATACCCACTGCCAGAGGAACATGATGCAACGGCACAGCATTTTATCCACGGCAAACCTAGATCAGTGCTTCTCAATCTTTTGTTTTCAATGTCAATTTGGACCCCCAAACTGGTATAAATTTGCCCACGGACCCCAATCAGAATTTTTTTTGTGCCAGGGACCCCCCAGAAGAGACGAGTTTGTGGTGTAATGCTATAAGGTTTTGATAGTAACTTGCGACCTGACGGTCGCAATAAAAGGATAAAAGTGGTTAAAATGAATGTGTGTGTGTGTGTGGGGGGGGGGGGGGGGGGGATCTGACCCAGATCCCCAGTGGCTAAATATGTAATTACTGTTGTTGTGAATGAGGAGGAAACCTCATCTGACTTGAGGCTGCCTGCAAGTTCGAGATATACAATTTTAAACTCTGGTTAAAATCGACCCATCCTTCACTGAAAAGAGAGACCTTTGAAGATATGTATGATGGGGGAATCTGGAGCACCGCTAATTTCACTCGATGAGATCCCATCAAAGGGAGCCTTTCGGGCAAACCAAGAGTTGGTGTGGAACATCTTTGCATGATTTTCATTTGGCAAATGTTCATTTTGAAGTAATAAGAGTGAGAGCTACGTATTACGTAAAGCCCCCCTGGCTGGCAGGGGTGAGAGGGAGAGATTTGAGCCTTGGGGCTGTGAAGAGGTTTAGACGCCCCCACCACCCCACTCACCCACCTAAAATAAGAAAGAATCCTAAACCCTTCGATCTAACATACCCTCTTCCATTCTCAAACACAAACCTGTATGAAAACAACACAGCTGGAGGTGCAACAGTTAATGGAACTAATCAATTTAATCAATAAGAAATAATCAATAATTGATCATTTAAAAATAATTTCATTTTAGACAAAAACTTTCAAAAATAGCAAATCTAAAATCTCACGTTTTTGAATTATACCATTGTGCAACAAAGTATAAAGTTGGGCTTAAGTGATGAATCGATTTGTTGATAAATACATAATTGATTAATAAAATCTATTTGATTCCTTTTTGACGTGCTTCTGGATCACTTGTTTAAAATAATGAAACAGTTGAAGGCCTAAACACAACCCTAGCATTCAGGATACGTATTCCAATCGTTAAGCCTATATCTGTCAACAGTACAACACCTAGTTAGTCCCCGGTTTGCTTCTTGGTCAGCCAGACGTTTAGCTGCATGTCGCTGTGCTGCTTTCTCTCTGCGTTTCCTGTCTTGTGCCAAGTGGAATAATATAAAAGCACCTCTTTAAATCTCATACAAAATATGCTTGTTATGTTCCAGTAAATTAAAAGAAAAAGAAAATAGACTTTGCGTCTCACATTATCTCGCATAACTAACAAACCAACCGCTTTATGGACTACAAGGGGATACCCTGATCAAATAGCTGCAAGACTGCGTAAGATAGTGAGGACATGTGTGGCACAGTTATGTTCCCTGACTAAAATCTGGGTTGACGCAGATTGAGGATACTCCCTTCCTCCCTTCCCAAATGAATGCCGTGTGTTTTAATTACATGAACACCACTCCACATGGGGCTCATTATGAGAGAGAGAGAGAGAGAGAGAGAGAGAGAGAGAGAGAGAGAGAGAGAGAGAGAACATAAAAGGGAAGCAAAACGGATGATGAAAAAGATGGAAGAAAATAAGACTGAAGAGAGGAGGGTATTGCAGGGAAAATAAGTGGGGGGTTGGTAAGGAAACCAGTTTGCAGGAGTAAAACGTGTGAGCTGAGAAGAACGGAGCACTTAAAGCTACTATCCGGGACTTCTATTAAATTAATAAATCATCATTTTATCCAATCTGTGCGTTACAATATGTTAATTAATACAATGTCACTGGCAAGCATATGTACATCTGCAGTGGTTGGAGGTGATCTCTCTCTACTCTTCCATTGAGAGGTTTTGACAGCGGGCGGCGTTGGTTACAAGGACACTGGTTGCCAATGTCAACGTTATTTGAAGAATTGGACACTTAGATGTGCTGCCATCTTTATTGTAGACGTCCTTTTAACTCTCTCCATCGGGAGAGACATAAAACATATGATTGGAGCTTTAACAACCTTTTATGTTATTTTATTTACATCAGTCTTGTTAAAAGCTACCATGACAGAATGAATGAGATGAAATTAGACCAAGTGATCCTGGATGTGTACTGCAAACGTACTCTGTGAGGTTTGGGCCTAATCGTTAAACAACAGCGGGAAAGCCTCCATTATCCCCGACAGGATATCCTGCCATAACAACTCTGCATCCTTTTCACTACACAACATGCTTCCTGAATACCACCATTAAGTCTATCACTGCAGACTACGGCAAGGAATGATTAAATGAGGTCTACACTGACTGAACACAACAACTCCATCAAAAGCATTTTAGCTGCAGAGTAACCAAAGATAGTTGAGAGGCCTACTGGTAGCAGCTCACTTAAGTATATGAGCTCTACTGGGAGCACATTAGTCTAATCGATGCCTGCTTCTTTTGACCTACCTCGTGGCAGAACCTTGTCAAACCTGGAGAGGGCAGTGTTGAGTTGTGGTGTATGTACTGGCTGTGTGTGGCTGTGTGAGTGTGCCTGTGCGTGCATGTGAGAGAGAGAGAGAGAGGGGGGAGGGAGAAGAGAAACATTTTGCATTCTAGATGAGCATTATCTGTGAGCTACATAAATGTCACAGCATTTACAGAAACAGGCTCACTCGCTGGAACCCATTATCAGCAGCGCCACATGACAAGCATCAACAATGCCAACAGTCTTCTTTCTGTGCATCAGTGTCACCCTTGGCATCTGCCTTCCATTTTTATCCCATCTTCTTTCCTCCCTCCCTTTCATCTCTCCTTCCCTTCTTCGCTCTTTCCTTATCTGATGGGCAGCAAAGTGCACAGACTGGCTGACAGGAATTCCAGACGAGCCACAACAACACTAAATACTTCTATATATGAGAGTATGTGTGGAAAGACAGGTAGAAAACTGATAAATGTACAAACCAGAGGAGAAGGAACAGGAGGCAAGACAGAACATAATGGGGGGCAGAAACATTTGCTTTATACTACTAGTAGACTGTCGTTTAGAACACGGGGAGCTGCAGCTCAAACCCTATTTTATACTTGGTTGTTCATCGAAAAAAAAAGTAATATAGTAATATAAAAACAGACTTGTCTCTAACATTTTTTGAGACAGCAGCTGGAAGCAGGTGAAGCTGAAATGACAGATTTTTCTGATTTGTAGCAACCTTCAACCTGACATGAGCTGACAGACTGCTACAATGACCAGCATGCCCTTCTGCATGTACCAGCGAAATTCTCTCTCTCTCTCACACACACTCTTTGCTTGCTTGTTGTCATTTTCAGCACTTCAGTCAGTGGGTCCAGCTGTTTCAGAGATGACACACACACACACACACACACACACACACACACACACACACACACACACACACACACACACACACACACACACACACACACACACACACACACACACACACACACACACACACACACACACACACACACACACACACACACACACACACACACACACACATTTTTCGTTTTACCAGGGCTTGACATTAACATTTTGGGGCACTTGTACTCTGGACAAGTAGATTTCCCATTCAGCACAAAGCTGCTAGAAGCGGGAAAGTCCTGATCTGGCGAAGCCCGAACTGGCGAACAGGGGAAATGTCCCCTACCGTAGCGATCTGGCGAATCGTTTTATTGTCTTAAACATGGCTCTGTTTTAAGGCATTTTTCGTAGTTATTGAGTGCTTGCGCATTGGTCTCGCCTGTTGCCCGTGGCGTTATTGTAAATGACGCCGCAGCTCCAGGCGGAGCCGCTCGATTGTCCACGACACTGCAAGCGGCGCGAAGGCCAGCGGACCTTGGTCCTGCTCTTCGCCCCCGAGCGCCGCAGGCGCGAGTGGCCGCGAAGTTACGAAGCCGTGGTGAATGCAATCGTTATATTTACGGCCTGGGCAAGCGCACGATAAACGCCCTGTCCAGAAGGATTAAACGAAAAAGACGAAAAATATGCAGAAGGTTTTTTTTTCCCTTTTTCTTTCGCCAGATCGCTACGGTAGGGGACATTTCCCCTGTTCGCCAGTTCGGGCTTCGCCAAAAAGGTACGTGCCCCTAGAAGCATCACAGAAAAAGTGAAACCAAGAGCCACTTGTCCAACAGACAAGTACATTGTTAATTCGGAACTTGTCCATAACGATGTATTAGTTGTCCCGGACAACAGGACAAGGCTTAATGTCATGCCCTGCACACACATATAGGGTGCGTTCGGAAATGCGCACCGGGTGTGTGCTCAGTGTAGTGAGTGCCGTGGGCGTGACGTTGTAGAGTGCGTTCAGTGTGGCTTGTTTACGAAGGACCAGTTAAGAGGCAGCAGTGCACTTTTTCACTCTGAACTCTGAAGGTAAACTTTCTGAAAAGCAGTTGCTAACGTAACGTTCATTGATATTGAAAGGAGATGTAATTCATAACATTGGCCTACCTGCTGTTAGTTTACATGTTGATGTGTGTGAAACTATCAAGCCCAAACAACCAATTAAGCTGCAAATGCTGCATTTTGCGGTCATTTCCTCCATTGTTCACAGCTGAGAAGCACTCGAGACATGGCCATGAAAACCAACCAATCAAAACACCGCACTGACGCACCACACCGTCAAACCCCAACTTTTGAGTAGGGTCGGTGAGTGCGTGCACTCAGCACACCGGTCCGCCGCGCACTGGATTTCCGAACGATCACGCACCAAGTGCACCGAATAAACGAACGCCAACATGGCACACCAGTGCGTTGAGTGCGCATTTCCGAACGCACCCATAAACACACAGACGCACACACGGTCTGTGCTTGCTTGTTGTCATTTTCAGCACTTCAGTGTCCAGCCGTTTCATAGCCAACACACATACACCCAAAAGCACACACACACTTTTTTCATTTTGCTATAAATCTCAACAGCTAGTAGCCCTAACTCCTAAGATGCCCCTCAACACTAGCCTGGTTCCAGCCCATAGACCCGCCCACTCTCAGAGTGGACTGTTTCTCTGGTCTGGAATTGTGTTCATAATAAGTGATTTCTGGAGCCGAAATGACGGCTCCTACAATTAGCGCAGGGGGTGGGGGTGGGTTTAACAAATAACCAATCCATGCCGTCAAAGTCCCTCCCCTCCAGAAATCGCTCAAACAGGGCACAATGTCAGACTCAAGCTTCAGCTGAGTCTGAAATCAGGCTATCTCAACACACATTTCCACCACCACCTGCAAGCACGCGTGCACATACAAGCACACGCACGTGCGTGCGCACAAAACACGCATGCACATATGCAGAACAACACACTTGCATACAGGTGTAAGTAGGCTATGTGCCATGGAGCGAAACATGCAGGCCTCCTATAAATACCTCAGCGACCATGACCTGTAAGAGCAGAGACCCACAGTAAGATGATGGATAGCAGCGCTGGTCAGCACGGCACAGACCACCCAACCACTGATGAGTTATACCCACTGCCATGGAGGCATTTCATGCCATATTTTTATCCCACATCATTACACACATGTCCTGTACTATGTCACACGGTTCTCTTCTGTATCATATATATAGTTTCCTGGCTTGGATGAAAAAGTCTTCCGTGACTGCTACCAATGCTATTAAATATAAATGGTACTACCACAGGTCTGGCAAATAATTATCAAGCTTTGTTATTGGATACAATTAAGTTGTGACGTATACTCTTCTGCCACTACATCAGAGAACATTCTATATTTATTATTGCCCTTTTCTTCCCTTACATATCTTCAATCAATTTCATCAGTCAAGAGTGTGCCTGATAATCTGATATGTAATAGGAATATGACTGAAACAAACAAATGTGTGGATTTAATCTAATAATGACATTAGTGCTAGTTTATCCCCTTTTCAATGCACTAGACTAGGGGTCTTCAACGTTTTCAGGCCAAGGACCCCTTATTTGAGAGAGAGATGAAGCAGGGACCCCCACAACCTTTTCATAGATTCCATATAGTTTCATCGTTTGACAGCACAATCGTCAGTGTATTTTGGATTCATGTCAATTTGTGTTTTCAGATATTTAACCACTTGAGCCGTCATTACCTAATAAACTTGACCTTTCACTCTGTACTTCGTCTGCTCTTTTTACCCTCTACATCAAACCTCTTTGCCAAAAATAGCCGATCTATAAGCTCATGTAATAAAAAAGTAGGAAAAAAGGCTTCTATCAAACAAAGATTTGGAGGACCCCCTGTAGTGACTCTGAGGCCCGGACCCCCTGTTGAAGACCCCTGCACTAGACCCCTGGAGGATGGAGTGGTGATTATCTCCCAGTACTTGCTGCACGTCTTAGTTAACCGAGCCATTCTACCCATACTGTACATCGAGTTGGCAGTGCCCAGCTGTCCTAAGCCAGGTGAGTGCTCTACCGACTGAGCTACCCGGGCACTAAATGGGCAGCCACATAATGCATGCTTCTTTTTTTTTCTCCTTTGGCAGCACAGGATACTTATTCAGGCTGTGACAGGAAAAGTGGATCAGAGAACCCTGATAATTACATTGGGAGAATTGGTTACATTTAGACATTAGCTTGCTGCTCTTATCCAACAGAGGAAGAGGAAGCAATGTGAAATGCATAGATCCAGACAAGACGTCCTATTATTGTGTGTGTGTGTGTGTGTGTGTGTGTGTGTGTGTGTGTGTGTGTGTGTGTGTGTGTGTGTGTGTGTGTGTGTGTGTGTGTGTGTGTGTGTGTGTGTGCGTGCGTGCGCCCGTGTGTGTGTGTTCAGATGAATGTACGCGCTGTGGTTCAGTGTCTTTCTTGCTCAAGGACACTTAAACAGGACACACACCTATTAAAGGCACATTTGGTATTAAGGGGGTTGAACCTGCATGGGATTTTTGGGTCACAGGACCAGTCACCATCTTCTAGGACACTAGCCTATCAGCCTGCAGGGCTTTTGAACAAATTAATGCACATTTCTGTAGAGAACCAGGCGCCACTGCTACGAGAATGTAGCACTTAAACCTTCTAGTCAATACTGTACATGGGCAACTGTCGGCCCGGGGGCCACATATACGGCTCCCACCTTCACTGAATGTGGCCGGCAGATTAATATCGGAATACTGATATATATATTCCAATTCCAAACATGACCCGCTTTAATGACTTCAGTCTATATTAGTAGCTTAATGACTAGTTGTCTATTTTTATGTCCAATGTATTTCAGTATTTGTATTTAAGTTCACAAAGTTAACATAAGTGTAAATAAATCATTACAAATAAAAATAAAAATATATATACTTTTCAGGACAAATAGTAAAAAAAAATAAAGAAAAGAGAACGGCTCAAAGCGCTCATAGATCGGCTATCTTTGATACTTTTGTGTGACAGAATTACAAAAGTGAACATATGGAGATAAGAGGTTTCTGCCTGACAGTATAATATGCAATGTGGCCCCCTGCAGTGAGTGTTAAAAAATAGTGGCCCTCTCCATCATCAAAGTTGTCCACCCCTGACCTAGTCTTTTAGTGAAAAGGAGTTGCAACTGTAATTGGTCCACTTTTACCCATCTACACGCCAAATCTCTTTTCCTAAAATAGCAGCTTGTAGATCTGCAGTTTTTGGTGAATGTTCTCTACCAGAATAGGGATTCTGGGGTTCAAGTAGTTAATTACAGCATCATGTCATGCAGCTTCAATGGGGCTTTGGCAGCTTGTACTATCCTACTCCATGTTTACCACTTAAGCCCTAAAGTATATACCTTACCTTGCAGTATGACAAATAGCGAGAATAGTTACAAGCTCACCTGAAAGTGTATATTCTTAATGTACAACTTTGTTTTCCTTTTACCTATAAGGACATACCCAAAATAGGAATGATAAATGGTGCATTTATATAGCGCCTTTATCCAAGGCGCTTTACAGAGATTGTGCATTACAT
The DNA here is from genome assembly GCF_963921795.1 of Nannobrachium achirus. NCBI lineage: Eukaryota > Metazoa > Chordata > Actinopteri > Myctophiformes > Myctophidae > Nannobrachium > Nannobrachium achirus. The sequence goes on from NC_137815.1 coordinate 49,783,924, forward strand.
TCACCCATTCTACATGCATTCACACACCGATGGCAGAGGAAACCATGCAAGGCACCGACCTGCTCACCGGGAGTAACAAGGAGTTCAGAGTCTTGCTCAAGGACTCTTCAACACTAACTCCGGGCGAGCCCGGGATCGAACTGGAGTCTGGGACCCTACGTGTTCAAAGACTGTTTCTCTTCCCCTGAGCCACTGCTGCCCCACATCCATCTGTGTGATTCTCTCTTCATGGAGGATATTAATGCAACCCACCAGTCAAACCACATATAATGTTATCTAGTCTTTTAGTAAAACAAAGGATTATCACTGACTCATTACATTTTCAAATTCAATGCACTTACCTTCTGATACAGTAAAGGCGTTGTCACAATGTTAGTTTCCGTTGACTGTACAGTCGTGTTTCACTTCATCTCTTGTTCAGCTCCACCCAAGACTGACAGGGTTTCTCAATACCATCATTTAATTTCTGGCATAATTCTGTTTTTACGTGGAACATAGACTATATTCTGGTTCTTTACATAAATGGCATTAAGGTCTTTGTTGTGTCATTCGCCTACTCTTTCCACATGTCATGTCTCTCTTAATAAATGCAAACCTATATGGAATATTATTTGATAAATCAAACTTTTCTTAATTCTTATGGACATGTTTGCTGTGATAATTCTATGATCTCAGACGGGATATCAAAGAGATCCATCCCAATGCTGGGTTGTTGTTGTTTTTTTAAGATAGGGATTAAACGTTCTGAACTCTTCCTTCCTGAGGATGACTCTGATTAGGAACTAAGTATTATAGATTCTGATGAGTAAAAGGAAGACATCATCTACCGGGAAATATACAGAGTTAGAGTAGGGCAGTAGGGTAGCAAGTTCCGTTTTCCTTTCTCACTCACCAGGAAACTGGTTGCACTTAATATATCTAGTGTCCAAAAAAGAACACATCAGCTGTTTTCCTCCCAGGCTGTCAGCCAGTCTGACCACAAGGTCCAGATTCTATCAATGCCAGGCCATCAGAGTATGGCTTCTACTCTATAGTATTCCCTTTACTACAGGGGTCTTTGATGTTTTCAGGCCAGGGACCCCCAAACTGACGGGGAGATGGAGCAGGGTGGGGCTACAACATATATTGCATATTTATGTATAACATTGTGTTTCAAGTTATTATTTAGTTAATTTTTTCTCCAACAATTACGGGGACCCCCTGCAGTATCGCCGCGGACCCCCTAGGTGTCGTGGACCCCCTGTTGAAGACCCCTGAAACATAAATTAATCACACAGCAAATCCTTTATCTCCACAGAGCCAGCCAGCAGCCCTATCAGACCCTACCACTCAGTCAACCTAACAAGATTGCAGAATTAACAATGAAGCCACTTAGCCACATGCTCTCACTTCTAAAGATAGTACCAACCTATCTACCTTTACAGGCCAAGCTTCAATCAATGGTGTCTTTGCATCAAAAGCACTACTAGCTAACCAGATTGCGTTGTCTACCATCTCTCAGTCAACCAAATGCTTTTCTACGTGGTCAAGCTGCGTGAAAGAGCAACAGTTTGGTCAAACATACTCTCACCGGTTAACTATTGGCAAACCACACAGCCATCCAGGAATGGCAGCCATCAAACAATAGAAGCTTCCATTGGTGGACTAAAAACTGCTCAAACAACAACTGCACGATGACGTGTTGACGTTGCTGTGTTTGGGTAGGAAGCCAGGCGGGAGGGCGATCCTTGTCACCGCACAAAGTGGTTCTATGGCTGGGACCATAGGATCCAGCAGGGGATGATGAAGAGGAGGAGTGGGTCCTCCTGGTGGTGGCTCCTCACTGGCAGGTGGTAGTGGTAAATGTATATAGCGCTTTTATCCAAGGCGCTTTACAGATTGTGCATTACATTCACCCATTCACACACACATTCAAACACAGACGGCAGAGGATTGGAAACCATGCAAGGCACCAACCTGCTCACCAGGAGCAACTAAGTTCAGAGCTCAAGGACTCTTCGACACTAACTCTGGGGGAGCCCGGGATCGAACTGGGAAGTGGGAACCCTTCTAAGAGAGCAACTCTAGCCCTGAGCCACTGCCGCCCGGCCCCACTGCCTGCTGTGGTACAACAGCAGGCAACACAGAAATGTCATGTGTGTGTGGAGCGTTATAACAACAAATTTGGTTAGTAAAAAAGGGACAAAATAATTGGCTACTCTAAGGTTTTTGTATAAATAACAGTCATAAGCCAATGAAGGTGGACTAACCACCATTCAAGGATGAGGTGGAGATGTTCTTTGTTAAAGTTTTGTTATTAAGTGTTAATAATCATTCAAACTAAAATGTTGTGCCATCTCCACATCTTTCTCGATGTGTGGTCCCATCATGTTGTCTATCGCTCAGCGCAGAAAGTACCTGTAGTGTTTGATATGAGTGGCATACTGGCATTACTATATAATCAATATCACACCTACTCAAGTTGAGGTGTTCATTCTGTCCATTATAATTGGATTATTATTCAACATAGTGTAATAACATTTATTTAGGGTTAAATTCGCCTGCTATACCACTAAAATACGGAACGCCCTACCAAAGGCCTTAAAGGAGTGCCAATCCCTAACATCCTTTAAAACTGCCCTGAAAAAACACTTACAGGCGGCAGCCGCTCGAAACTGGTAACAATAAACCGAGACTAACCTTACCCTCCCCCTGACCCTCCTATTGTAAATGATTTTTATTTTTGCACAGTTTTCTTTTTTGTTACTAGTCTTTTCTGAAATATCTACTGCATAGTACTGTCACTGTGTTCTATCCGTCTGTCATTCAATGTTATATGAGTTAAAGAGAAGGATCTCAATGGAAATAAGCCTGTTTTACATGAGTTTCCTTTTAGTTGACCTTGTATCAGTGAACTGTACTGTCATGAAACTGTACCTTTTCCTATGCAACATTTCTAATCAATCAATCAATCAACAGAGACAAAACAAAATATGAATTTAGAAGAAACGAACCACAGTCAAAGAACAGCGTCTCTTCTTCATAAATCCCCCCAACAGCCAGCACCTTCATCTACCCCACATCACAGCGCATAGAAAGGAAACACACACGTATAGTTTGCGTGCTTGGTTGTTCCTGTGGTTATTTTGGGCTCTAGCATGCAACAATGTTGCAAGTGTAAGTGAAATGAAAAATGACAAGATAGATGCTCTCACATATTTAGTCTACTGAAACCGATAGCAGTGGGACATTGTTTTACAGCAAAAGAATAATGCACAAATAGCATTATTAAAATCATCCACATCCTCAATATCACGATTATTTCAAACCTTTTCCTCAATTAATGAATGATTATGACCAAAAACGTATTTAAGTGAAAACAACAGATATACAGCTCACAATGTGTCACAATGCAACAGCTATTTTTTTCACCATTGTGCAAAAAAGTATAATATATAGCGCTTAATCAGATAAATCAATTTAGTAGATTACCCAACATTTCGATGTATTGATACATAAGGTGCTTCTCGTTTATTTGATTAAACTACTAAATGTCGGTTTGGATATATTTTGGGTTAACTGCCCAGCCGCACCCTGTTCCACCACTGGCCCGCTCAGCTGGATCTTTGCATGTCTGGGGTTGGTATGGGTCATAGGACCAGGGACAGGACACTCTTTGTCCCCCTCTCTGGCAGGACAATCAGAGAGGGCGGAGGGACGGAGGGAGCAGGAGGGAGTGATAGGGGTCTGGACTGGAGCGCATTCCGTCCAGCCAAATCATTCCAGTGATAAACAATCAGCGCTGTTTGAGAGCCAGAGAGAGAGTGTGTGCGTGTGCATGTGTGGGATCTACACCCTTACGACTACACACTACCCTTATAAACCTGTAGCAGGCCAATTCTCACTCTGCGTCATCATGGAGTTGTCATTAAGCTGACTGAGGTTAACTGAAGATCAGGCTTTCTGAATGATGCTCTTTTTAACGAGCCACACGCTGATTGTAAATCCAACTAAAACCCAAGCACTCTGTCATTTAGAAGCACACGCACTCGCACGCACGGACACACACCCACACAGTCTTGTGCTCAGTCTCTCTCTCATCTCTCGCATGCACACGCTCAGTCTTTCTCCCTTCCTCGTACCCGCCTCATCAAAGGGATTCTTTGTGTCGTCTTCCTTGCTTTATTTTCCTAATAGGCCAGCACCGATACCAACTGTCTGTTAGTGCAGGGTTTCCCAGAGTGGGTGCCGTGATGCCAGTCCAGGGGTGCAGCAGAATAATCTGATAACATCTGGAATTCATCAATATCACTACACTATGCTTTGTAAAACAGAACTGATTTGCATTGTACTTGATGAGTTCAAGACCTGCCCCCCCAAAAAAAAAAAAAAAAAAAAAATTAAAATAATTTAGTTTTTAGTTATTTGCCTTTAAATCAAAGGTCTTTGCAGCGAGAACACGTTCTCTGCAGTAGGAATGGAATGATGAGTATTATTATTGTGACTAAAGAAATTGCGATTTTACGATATCGCGATAATCAAAATATCTCCAACATCCATTAATGCAGAACATTTGCCAATAAAAATCACAGATCTACAAGCTCACAACGTGTCGCAATGCAACGCATTGTGAGCTTGTAGATCGGCTATTTTTTTTGGCATAGAGATTTGGTAGAGAGTGAAACAAAGACTGTTAGAGCTAATCAAATCAACACAACAGGAAGCTGCACTGGCAGCTATATTGTGTAAAACCATGAAAAGACAGCTCACGAGAGATGCATTGTAGGTGATAATCTAGGCATGCAAAAACATATTTTTCAGCAAATATCTTAGTTACACCAACATTGTTCTTGCATTCATTTAGACATTTAATGCAGAGGAAGTAGTGCCTCAAGAAACTAGGATCTCAGGCAAACCAAGAATCTAGTTGTTCAGTCTAAACAAACTATTGAAATAATCAGTAACTTGAAACTATATGATACTACTAGGTGAACAAATAACTTGCTGGCATCTGTTTAAATAACATGCCATCTAAATTGCATTCTTAACATTGAGGTTAGGAAAACAAATGCAAGTAATCACCAAGCATCAATCGAGGCGGTTAAGGTGGCAGGAAGGGGTACAGGGAGAGTGAAATGCAAGGGGGGTGAGGTGGGGTCTGAAGAAGTGTCTTCAGATTACAGCAAAGGTTGTTACTGGTGAAGATTATAAAGATATATCCGCTGAGAGAAAAGGTTGTTCCACTGACAACTCCACAGGAACAATGTTAGCGCGGTGAGAGACATTTAAGAAAATAAAAAAGGTTTACATGCATACATTTGATCAACTACAAATGTAACTAAATGAAAGACAAGTCATAAGAGAATGTGAAACTTAGGCTTCTGTTAATGACTGTCTATAGTGAAACTTGCTTCAGACCAATGATAGAAGCAACAAAACTGTTTCAGAACATTGCAGAGGAGAATCGTAGCAGCCACTTGTAGCCTGTTGCAGGTGGGCTTATGCCAGCTGGTTGTGATGCAAGAGATTCAACCTGGTCCACTCGCAAGCAACAAGTTTCAACTCATCATCTCTGATCACACAAACACACGTTGCTCACATGAATCTCTGTCTCTCACTCTCACACCCAAATACATACAGTCTTAGTGATGTGTGGGTCAGTCTTTTCTTTTTTACCACATGCACGAGAGCGGGAGGGACTGAGGGAGTGATAAATAGAATGAGCAAATGAGCAAAAGGAAGGGACTGGGGGAGTGTATAGCTATTATAAGTATACAGTACATCAATAGGTTGACGTGTAATGGAAACGGCAACCAATCTCCGATTGCCACCTTGATGTTGACCATCACTGTCCATTATTAAGCACGGGGTCTATCTGTTGTTTCTATCCCATTATCACGGAGGGTCACAGTACCAACCATTGCTATGGAAACAGCTCGGCACCCGTGTGGATTGTCCAGTTTTATAGTGTTGCATACCACAGTTTGGGGAATTCTGTTGCAAGTGGTTGCAAGTTACAACTTGATTGGAATCTTTAGTCTGAAGAACTAGCCTTAACCTACGCCAACAATATGGTTCTTATGAAGAGTTTTTGTTCATAGTGGTGATGACACATTTAAAATGGCTATGGCCATTCAGCCAAAGGAGACAACAACCCCAGACAGTCACTGCCACACAATACTTAGCCAGAACATCCACAAGCAGCCAGCAGTTGCACCTGATTGAAAGCAGATACTCTCCTTTTCAACTTTGTGTGCACACGTGACATAGCTGTGTAATGGTTACAATATTTAAAATAAATATTACAATCATTTGACTACCAACATGTTGATTCATGTGAATAACCTATTCAAATACTTGAGGCCAGCCGTACTAGTCGAAATTGCATTGAAGAGACAGAATGAAACACAATCTAAAAGATTATATTTAATGCAAGTACAGTGCATTCTTCCAAACGGCCAGCCGTCATCAAAACACAACATTTAATTTAATTTATGTGCATTTCCTCAACTGCAGTAATCTACGGTTTTGGCTTCAAAAGTAGCCTTGTAGGACAGTCTTTCTTGTTTGTAAGCATTGCGTTTGAGCTTCCAGACTAGATAAATGGCACTGAGCTGTCAATCAAGTGTCAACCAAGCAGAGGGACGTGAATGTAATAATTTAGTGCACACTCCTTTGAGGTATTCGTCGGTGCACATCAGCAGCACATAGTAGGAATGGAACGATATGAAAATTTCATATCACGATTATTGTGTCAAATCATAATCAAAATCCATTATCCTGGAGGCGGAACATTTGCCAAAAAATGGCAGATCTACAAGCTCACAACGCGTCACAACGTGTCGTGAGCTTGTAGATCGGCTATTTTTTGGCAAAGACATCTGATAGAGAGTGGAAAAAAGACTGTATCAAGTATGTATATTATAAGTACCTTTTACCAATTATAGAGGGTTTAAATGGTACCGGATATGCAGCTCGGCAAATAAAGGGTGAATTGATCCCAGTGCATGACGGAGGATGATATCACGATAAATTAAATCTCCACGATACAATTACCGTGAATATCACGTATCGTCCCATCCCTAGCACATAGCCTATGTTAAATGTGTCCCCTGCATTTATTCATCCTAACTACAGTGTATTAGGAGCAGAGGGCTCTATTAACACGGCGCCCGGGGAGCAGTTAGGGTTTAAGTGTCTCGCTCAGGGATGCTTCCACACTCGCAGAAATGGAGAGTTCAACAGGGAACTGAATTCATCAACACAGCAAGGTGATAGAAGGCTGAATACAGCTCTAGTCAATGCAACAAATAGGCAATTTTCAGTATCAGGGCTTGACATTCACTTTTTGAAGCACTTGCCCTTTGGACAAGTAAAGTTCCCATTCACTTGTCCGGGCACAAAAGTCACTTGTCCCGATAAAAAGCCATTTCACAGTCATTTATTTTTCTGTTTTTTTATTTGACAAATAAATAAGATCCCCTTTGGCCCCCTCCACCTTCCACTCCATAGTATTGGCAGTCCATATTCTGCATACAGCACAAAGCTGCAAGGAGAGTCACAGAGAAAGTGAAACCAAGAGCCACTTGTCCAACGGAGTTTAGCTTTTAATGAGCTTGTCCATAAAGATGTATTAGTTGTCCCAGACAACAGGACAAGCCTTAATGTCATATGCCCTGAGTAAGGATAACTTGTGATAAGCTGCGCACTGCGCAGACCTCTCAAGATTTTGGGCCCGACATACAGTATAGGCAGACCAACAGAGTTGCTTAAATGCTAAAAAGATTGTTCCAGAAACCCTGAAATTACCTTGACACAGTGGAACAATTTCATATAAATCATTTCACTTCCGTTCAGAAAACCAACATGACTGACTGACATGAGTCATGTCGACAAGGCAACATCTCATGACTAAGACCATGGCCTGCAGCATTCAGCATCTTTGTCACTGCTACTGAAACACAGGTCACTGGCAATATTTCCCCTTCTCTCTCCAGCTGGTTAGAGGATGGTCTGGTCAGTGAAAAGGCTTCATTGAACTTGGCTGGGAACCAAAAGTACAAATGAAAACTAGCACACATCCATCTTTACAGTACAAGTGTGACCGCATCCAGAGCCATTTATTTAATTACCCAGTCTACATAGTCTCAATCTTTAACCACCTGAACACTAGCGTCCCCATTATGGGAATGTCATAATAGGCAAGAATAACAGATCTACAAGCTCACAACAATGCATGGCAACATGGAAACATGGTGAGTTGGTAGATGTACAGTAGGACGTGCATTGCTCGTGATATCCAATGCGATGCCCAATGACACGAAACGACGCCAGAGTGCGTGTATGCAGCATGCACTTCCGTATTTCTCAGTAGAAATTCACAAAAGACAAAGGGAATTCTCCCCACACTAGTATATACGCACATTATATATGACCTCCTCACATCAGAACAACAGGATTTAGGTCAAATAAAAAACGGCACAATGTCCCTTTAAGGATTAATATATCAGCCTTTTCATAAGAGGTTATGCCTTCACTTGATGACTTCCCTCATTGATCATTTTCACATGGTTGCCATGTTGCACTTAGCCACATACATCATAACTCTCTCTGACCCCCCCCCCCCCCCCCAGTATAAGATGTATGCGTAAAATGGCTTCCATATGAAAATGTTCGATAGCAGGCCTAGCTGCCAGTCTCTTACTCATCAAATCTATAATTAATCAAGCCACTAAACAAACATAAACATTAAGAGGGTTGTTCCATATAAGGCGATGCAATGTAATGTTGGACTCTCTGCATGTGAGATGGTGTTCAGCTTTGAGCAACGCTGTGGCCGTTTTAGGCAGCTTCCCCTTCCAAACTAACCGTCAGCACCAGCAGCCTGCGAGTTGGAGCATGTACAACAGTATGTGTGTGTGTGTGTGTGTGTGTGTGTGTGTGTGTGTGTGTGTGTGTGTGTGTGTGTGTGTGTGTGTGTGTGTGTGTGTGTGTGTGTGTGTGTGTGTGTGTGTGTGTGTGTGTGTGTGTGTGCACCATATGCTTCAAAGCCTATTAGCAAATACATTCAGACAGATGGACAAACCCTAGACTTGAGGGTTTTTCTTTCTCTCCTCCAGGGGCCTAGAGCTTGCAGATTCTATAATTCAGTGCATGGACGTTGAACTGATCAGTACATGGGGAAATCGTGCTCTTTCGAACGACCATCATTTCGACCGGAGGGTTAGCGACTCACTCCATGGAGGTTAGGGTTAGGGTGAGGGTTAGAGTCGGGTGTCGAAAAGATGACATGTAGTAACAGCAACACCCTCCCTCAGTACATACAGTACATATTCACATGCTTATGAGGAAGTTCAGTCACATTGTATATTCTTAATAAGAGGAACCTCGGTCACCGATATACCTGTTTCTCAGTGGTAGATAGTGACTGAGAAAAAAAAGGAACGAATATGTTTTGTTTCCACTTTTCATGTAAAATTCAGTATTTCATTATTCTAATCTAGCCTCTGCCTTTTCAAATTCTAAATACAGACGTGTTTGATTCAAATGCAGAGTGTCATAATTATTCCACAACTTTATCCCCTATGCAGAAATGCATAATTTTCTTTACGAAAAAACATACACATTTGAAACTTGGAGATTCAAGGTTTCTGTCCGAGAGTGACGATATATTGGTGAAACCAAGCTCCCAAGGGGGTCCAACACGACACATGCAGGCTGGCACATGCACGCGCACGCACACGCACACACGGAAAGGATGGGCTGTCATCAGAGAGAGAGAGACGGACAGAGAGACAGACAGACAGACAGACAAAGACAGATACAGAGAGACTGAATGACTCATCTTTCCACAGGTTATTGTCATCTCTCTATTCCATGTGCGCTGCTGGCTCTCGTTAAGAATGGGAAAACTACCGTGAGACACAGATGTCAACCCTCTCAAATGACTGACTCGTGTACACAAACGTGTAAATGTCCACATATTTAAAATTAGTAGAGAACAAAAAGTAAATGCCAACGTCAAGAAAGAACGATCTACAACACAGATGGCTACATCAGCTCTCATTTGGAGCACATCGCCTACTTCTGCCACTGACTGAATGACACTTCAAATACTGGGGCTTTTAGCTGCCAAGCTGCCAGCGAGAGTCGAAGGACTCACTTCAGGCTTTATGATCTTACTTAAACTGACGGTATGGAACACTTTGAAGAGAGGAGAGAGAGTGAGAGAGAGAAATATCCACAGAGAGAAATTTTAAAGTGAGGCTCAAGAGACAGACTTAGTTGAGACTGAGGGAAGTCAGTGAAAGAAGCATAACTTAGGAGTTTATTTGATATGCAGGTCTTGTTGGTGCAAGCCCAGTGCAATGAAGCAGGGAGGGGCAGAGGGGTGCTTGGCAGCCCAAATAACTCTGAGGAGGAGGTCAATGCACACACAACGTTCACAACGCGTTGCTTTGCACCTCGTTGTGAGCTTGTAGATCTGCTGTTTTCACTAGAGTTACTACAGAGGGTCCTTCAAATCTTTGTGTGATAGAAACTTTTTTTCTCCTTTTTTATATTAACCACTTGAACCCTAACGTCCATATTCTGAGAACTTTAGCCAAAAATAGCAGATCTACAAGCTCAAAACGCCTCGTACTTTGTGAGCTTGTAGATCGGCTATTTTTGGCAAAGAGTTCTGGTGTAGAGGGGGAAGAAGAGCACACTAAGAACAGAGTGAAAGGTCAAGTTTATTAAGTATTGACGGTTCAAGTGATTACATACAGTATCTGATAACACAAATTGAAATGAATCCAAAATACACTGATAATTGTGCTGTCAAACAATGAAACTATGGAATCTGGACGTCCCTGCTTCATCTCTCTCTCAGCTTAGGGGTCCTTGGCCAGAAAACGTTGAAGACCCCTGATGTAGAGAGCAAACTCTATATCAAAATTCCAACATGTAGCCTACTTCTTCTGACACAGCCTCTATGGCCAAAGAGTCAAACGAGCAGTACAACGTGGCTTGTATCCAAATCTTGCCACGGCTAATCAGCTCTCCCACTAACTCAGTCAGCTTTCAGTCTGTCAATAGATCACAGCCTCCAGCTTCCCATGTGGTGCGCCACAGGAATGGTGCTGTATGGACGGAGAAGAGAGAGAGGGTGGGTGGGGCAATGCAGTGGGTACTGTACAGACGATATACAGTTTGGCTGAGGACCAATCCTTGCATGTGATGTGTGGCCCAATCCCAAATGACTTGCCTGCGCCCAGGTCCCTAGGCCATCGAATCCAACAGTTAAATTCAACGAATCAATTCAACTAATTATTACTTTAAAAAATAGCAAGAATAGCAGAACTACAAGCTCACAACACGTCGTATATCTTGTAGATCTGCTTGCTATTTTAGCGATGACACCATTGTACAATCAAGTATAAAATACGGTTCAAGTGATTAATCAGACTAATGGATTTAGTCTATTTTTTTTGGTTGATTCGCTGATGCATATAAATCAAATAATTGCAAAAAAAAAAAACATGGTTCTCGATTTCTATATCCAAAAATAGAAAACCATCAATATAATAATCTCTAAGAAGATAATCGATCGTTTCATCCATAAATAGGTAACTAACAAAGTCTTGTGTGTTTGTGTGTGTGTGTGTGTGTGTGTGTGTGTGTGTGTGTGTGTGTGTGTGTGTGTGTGTCCACTCCGCACTTACGGAAGGGAGAAAGTGACCTGAAGTGAACACACCACGCAGACAATCCGATACTGCAAGACATGTCTGACCGTTCTGACAGAAGGAAAGTGCGAGAAAGAACTAGATAAGTATGGTAGAGGGCAGGGGGTTTGGGGCAGTGAGGCAGAGAGAGAGAGACACCAAGAGGTGAGTAGATGGGGGTCAAGGTGTTGCTGGCTCAGCACTTGAGGAGGACTCTCTGGCAGCTAAAAATACATATATAGGCTGCATTCTTCTCCTTTGGCCTGGGGTGGATGGATCCATATCTCACTTTCATCTACACACCATGTCATTGACAGCATCTGGGTCATCCTTTTTCTCCCCCAAAACCAAAGAAACCCAATTCTGCACATCATTGAGCAATAGAGCAGCAAAGATTTTGTGCTTGTAATATGCCCTATCGTGACAAGTTTATTCCAAACTCACGTCACTCCTAGAATTTACTACCCCATGGTATGGAAGTTACGCTGGCTTGTGCAACTCCCTTTTTTAAGTGCCTACCTTAAGGAAAGCCCTTTGCAGTATGTAAGTTGAGAAGGTATCCATAAATATTGACTGGGTATAGAATGACAAATATTCTTGGCTCAGTCTCTAAAATACTTCCACTGAATAAAGTTTTTAACCAGAGTTTGGCTAGGTTTCCATTTAAACTACATTAAATTGGATAGTGTATTTTATTTTTCTATTAGCAGATTGGTTAGCACTTGGCAAATCACTGTTCTGTTGGACTGCACCCTGTAAAGAAGCAGCTATCTACACTACAGTGTATGGGCACCTACTGGGCTAACACGCTCTTCTTAATATCAGCTACATGTAAAAGCATCTGTAATAGCACGTAGCTTTGGTTTATTACATGGTCAGAACTGCTATCACATCATGAGACACCTGAAAATCTGTCCTTGGCAGCAAAAGATAAACAACATGGCGATTTCAGTCTCAATGCAGTTCACGTGGTGGCAGTCCCCTTTGGCTGACTTTTGCTGCACATCTATCATCTTTGACTGTACGAATGTATTCTGCCCGCTGCATGTTTAGCGCCATATGAACATGACCCCTTAGTTGCGTTTCACGGATGTCTGACTAAACTTAACCTTACAGTTGCCAGGGAGGGAGTCCTCCTCCTCACCCAAACAAGAAGGGTGCGCTATCTTTGAAGTGAGAGGCACTTCATAGCGGCTTGTCTTTACTATTCAGAAGAAAACGTAATGAAAAATCTATGGGGTGTGCAATTATTAGACCCCACAATAGTCCATACATTCACTGCCAAATATCAGAATGAAAAGGACATTGAAGCAATGCGGCTTTAGTGATACTTTTACCCATTACCTCCATTATTTTGGTTGTGGTTTGACAAGCAAGTGACTAGAATGGAGACCTAGTAGTTAACATGTGTAATAACACGTCAGTAATGTGCAGAGCTACAGGCACCATTTCTCTAGTCTACACAACTTCTAGCCTGAGGCCATTCATTTCAACTACAAGTGAAGTGAGCCATAAGCCATTGTGTTGTGGAATGTCTTATTTATTCCTGCAGGCAGGAACACAACAACAGTAAACCACTGTTGGACAGCAGGGGTCTGTCACATCAGTAGTAGTACTAGGAATATCTTCTGCAGCCATAATGGCAGCAGTTTCATTCCCAAATCTATCCGGGGGAATTCATCAAGAACGGTCTCAAGAGAATGAAGACCAACTTCACACAAAACCAAACACAGGTATCAATTTTGTACAGCTGCAGCAGGAACCAGTAGTGTAAGGTAACTACTTAAGTACTGTACTCAATACAATTTTGAGGTATCCTATTTGTACTTTACTTGAGTATTTCCAATTTTCTGTACTTTTACTTCTAGGTCTACTCCACAGTACAACTCGGATCCAATTCAAATATTCTACTTTTACACACTCCACTAAATTTGAAAACTTGGTTACTACTACTAGTTACTTTGTAGATTGATTATTACTAGTACAGACCATACATTAACCACTTCAAACCTATATTATACATTTCCGGCCATTTGAAAATAGCAGATCTGCTATTTCCAAAAGATTTATAACACATTTGAAAACTTGGTAAATGGGACATGCTGCATAATGAGTACTTTTACTTTTGATACTTTTAAGTACATTTTTATACAAATACTTTTGTACTTTTTTCATTCCGGACTTTTACTTGTAACTGTAACAGGATTTCTACATTGCATTATTGATACTTTTACTCAAGTAAAAACATATGAGTACTTTTCCCCCAACACTGCCATAATGGCTGAACGGTCTCAAGAGAGAGAAAGGGAATAACTTCACACAAAACAAAACCACAAGTATCAGTTGTTGTTTTTTGCAGCAGGAAATCCCAACGGTCAGTTACATTAGCCTACTACTACTCTGATACAAGCACAGACACGGAAAACAAGCACACGTCACGTTACGTCCTCAACCTCAAAGCAAAGCAGTCTCACTTCATTAGAGATGTTTGATGTTGGGGGAAGAAAACAGCAAGCTAATTATCTAATGAGGTTCCTCTCTCTCTCTCTGATGCGTCGCTCAGCCTCAGTCAGTCCGCATGCATTGCAGGGCCTGTTTGTCCACAGAACCATTACTATCTATCCATGTTGTGGTCGAACCAACCAACCTGGATTTATTTACCTTATGTTATGTTGTCAAACTAAAGCTGCCGTGAAGGCTCGGGCTGCTTTAAAACCCCCACAGCTAGCAAGCAAGCAGCAGCATGCCCGTGTGTGTGTGTCCAAAAACGCGAGACATTTTGTGGATCATTCAGGATCATGTTAGGAAATCAAATGATATTATATGCGAACTTACCTAAATCATCCATGGTTGGCACCGGAAATCGTCTCAAGGAGAGAGGGAACCCGGGCTCTGGTGTGTTCTTACTGGGAACACTTGGGCTGACTGGTGGCCGCTTGTTTGGCTCTAGTAAAAGCAAGCAGATCCCAAATCCCACCAGATCTCTGCTCTCCACTGAATGCGGTTTAAGTTTTCAAGTTCCCTACTCTCTCCTCGATGAAACGGATCCGTCATCAGACACACAGCTCGCCCCCATCTGGAGCCTCCAACAAGTTTACACATCATCGTCCAGTCTGTCTGTGATGACTGAGGACGAGGCGACATCTAGCGGCCGTACTGCGCAGCGACATTTCTGGACAAAAACTGGTCCAACTTCAACAAAATGTAGCTCTTTCTAAATCAGTGTTTCTCAAACTTTCACATTTCAAGGTCTCCCCTTAACTAGTCTGACAATGTACAGATGGAACTAAATGGACCCGTAAGGGTTCAATTGGTTCCATTTGTACACTGTCAGAGTTACAGACTTGTAAGAGTCAATTTATACCCCCCCCTGAAGGAACCCATGCATGAGAGTCCCTGGAATCCACTCTGAGAACCACTGTTCTAAATTACACTAAATAACCAGTGTTGGTCAGTAACTAGTTACTAGTAATACATAACATTATTACAAATATCAAAACAGTTTGTTTAAAAGTTCAAGAGAGATTGCTGCTATATTTTACAGCTTATGCAATGCACGTCCTTATTAATTATTATTCCCCCAAAAAATTGATTCAGTTCTAAAAGGAGCTGGCTAAACAGATTGTGTTGTATAGGCCTACATCTTATATGGTAGGTAGGTAGGCCTACATACATGGGGGGGGGAGTATAATAATATGTAATATATTACTCTTGAAGTAATAAGTAATATAATATTACTTTTTTAAGGAGTTATATGTAATCAGTACCAAAGAAGAGTAGGCCTACAAAGAACAAATATTCCAGACGCACCATTGAGAGTTGGGGAGACTAGACTAGTCCAATAGTTTGACAAACTAGCCCATGCTTCTTGGCATGACCAACTGCATGCCATGGTGCTGTGAGCAAACGAGACAAGTTTGAAACAAAGGCATTGTTCAGGAGAAAAAACATCACATGGAGGATTATCAATCATCACCTCCTGACTGACCCACACATGGTTCTCAAAGTGGGGTACGGAGAACTCCCATGTGTCCTTGGGGAGTTCCTCAGTTCCAGGGGGTTCCCCAGCAAAACTAGTTAATTATAACATCAAAATCAGTTTAACCATGTTAACCCTATTTTATACTTTGAAACTATCAAGTTCACAAGTCACAAAACATAATGGTCTTGTAGATCTGCAATTTTTGAACTTTAAAAAATGTAACAGTTCTGGAATAGGCCTAATCTTAAGGGGGTCCGTCCCTGGTAGCCTACAACATTATTATGTTATTAGATGTAGGTCCAAGGCCTACAACATAGGTCTATCAATTGGGGGTCCTTGACATGAAAATGTTTGAGACCTGTGCTTAGTGCTTACCTTCTGTAAAATACCGCACCTGGCCTTTTTATTCACCAGAATGACCACTAGAGGGCAGTGGTGTATTGTGGTCAAGTTATATCTGACATCCAAGTTACACAGTAATGATGTATTTTTCCTCAAGTGGGCCCTGGGGCCTTTTCAGCAAAGCCCTGCTTATATACACACATTCATGGTACAACCATTGTCTTTACTGTCGGCCACTTAACCTTGTTAATCACTTCCTCTCCTAGATTTTGACTGCCAGATCGGGGGATCAAACCAGAACCTTTAAGGGCAAAAGCATGCTCCTCTACCATGTTTTGTGTTACAGGGGAGCTTGACATTGACATCCAATTTTATATTACAAAACTATTTTCTAGTTTTAGCATATAGAATGGAGCCAAAATAATATCAAGGTTAAAAAAATAAAATACGATTGAATACTTTTGAATGTTGTCCTTCCTTCCGTATAGCCTACAACCACAATCTCTCAGGCCCTATCAATCCTCTTCAGCAAAACTCCAACTTATAGCCTACTTTAGTTAGTGGTGAAGAATTAAGACAACAACTCTTGGCATTGTCTATATCTATGAAGAACAATGAAAACTTTCCAGAGCCAAACAGAAACATGGGCAGGAACTATCATAATGGTTCATTAATGATTTCCCCCAAACACCAATTATAGAACAATAAGTGTGTGTGCACCCCAAGGCATGTTGGGAAGCCCTTCGTTCTCAGCCACATTGCTACGCAGCCCCCACCTGAGGGGTGTAACTGTCCCCAGTAACCCATGCACCGTGCAGTCTGACCACACCCCCTTTGCTTCCCAGACCCCAGAGGGGTGGTTGTGGCTCAGGGGTAGAGTTGAAATCTTAGAACAACGGAGGGTTCCCAGTTTGATCCTGGGCTCCCCCAGTGTTAGTATCGAAAAGTCCTTGAGCAAGAGTCTGAACCCCTAGTTGCTCCCGGTGAACCTTGCATGTTTTCCTCTGCCATCGGTGTATGAATGTGCGTGTGAATGGGTGAATGTAATGCAAAATCTCTGTAAAGCGCCTTGGATAAAGGCTCAGCTCAGCTGTTCCAGAGAGTGTGACCTACTCCAGAAAGAAACAACAGCATCAACAAACTGTACACGTATGATGTGAAGGACACTCACAAACACAAGCCGTTACAGCAATGTATAGCATGTATTGGTGTTATTGATTCCATTCACATGCATTTGTATGTTTCTGCTCCAGCATTATACCCGTGGAGCTGGAGAACAGCAGATATGAGCTGTGGAAGAGACAGCTGAGTTGATAGAGCAGAGCTTGAGGTGAGTCCTCTCTCTCCTACAGTATTTTCAACCGTTTCATGATGAAACTTTCATCTTTTTCAAGAGGTTGTGATGTATTGGGGACAGCTCAGGAGACTCAGGAGGAAGAGTGACCGCTTGGGAATTGGAAGGTCTCCCAGCTCCCCCGGGGTTGTCGAGGCGTCCTTAAGCAAGACACATTTAACCACTAACTGCTCCTGATGAGCAGGTTGATGGATTTGACACATTAGAAAGAAATAAGTGTGCGGTGCCTGGTCGGTTTTATAAATTATATTGCTGTTTGTGTTGTACTACAATTTAGGTTCACAGCCTAGCCAACTCCCTGGAGAAACGACACACCATGAGGTGTCTGGCCAGCAGAAGACCTACTGTACAGTACTTTGTTGACCTTTTTGCCAAGATGAACTGTGACCCAGCATCCAAGCAACTCAAATCAATGACGACAATGTCACAATTTATATTGGTGGGTGGTAAACCCCTCCCTTTAATGTAGCTGACCTAAGGATAAATGCACAGACAAGTTCTAATGTGGCTCAGGAGGCAGAGTGGCCGCCTGTGAATGGGAAGGTTCCTGGCTGACTGGGAGCCCTGTGTGCTGACTTTGATTTTTTGATTTGCCTCTATCCCTGGCTCCCCCTGGGTTAGTGTCAAACTAAATCGAAAGTCTAGTCTCAAGCTAGACAACTCCTACATAATCTTTGAATGTCATCTGTCATTTCCGTTCATAAAAACGTATCCCAAAAAAATATATATATAGAATTTCCATTTCTGCTAAGCAGCAAGCTAGGATTAGACTAATATGATTTAGAGTTTATCCACTTTATTCTCGTCCCATTTTTCAGTGCTTCTGAACAGAGTACTGTTAAAATGAAACTTGTGAGCCAACAGTCTGTCCTTGTGCAAGACACTGAACTGAGCAGGTTTGTGCCTTAATGGTTTCCACTGCTGTCGGTGTGTGAAAGTGTGAATGTTTGTGTGAATGAAAGAATGTAGCGCACATTGTAATGATGTCTCATGAAGGCCTTATAGTACAGTAGGTCAAAAGAGTTTAGTCATCTTGATTCTCTCACTGTTCTCATTATCTGGAAGTCTTTGTAGGATTACAAAGGATATACCCTTACCTTTACTCCTTATGTACATTTAAAGTAAATCTTTAGTGAGCAATCGACATTCAAAATTATCTCAAAATGTGTTTTAACACAGTGGTCTCAGTTATTTGTGGCCCCTAAACCATGTTTTGTGTTACAGGGGAGAAGATCTCGGACTGGCAGAGTTTGTGTGAGCGCATGTGGTGCAGAGACAGTAGACTAAATCCCCATGTGCCCCCTCTGCAAAAATAAGTGGCGCTTCATCTCCAAGTCTCGCTGATCAGACACTGTAGACACAGCCATCCTTCTATACAGGTGTTAAATCGAACTCTGAGAGTGTACAAATCTAGCCAAATGGATCCATACACTTCATGAGTTATACATTGATAAACAAGTAACACTCCCTCGAGTAGCGACCGCAGGGAGTACCAGGTAATTTGACTATTCAGACTTACCTAAAGATTTAAAAAATGACAAAAAAGAAACACGTCAACATAAGCATATGAGACATGGTGGGGGCGGACATTAATTGACGATAAATATTGCGTGCAGGCGAGCATAATTGCATGTAAACTTACAAGCAAAGGCTCTTCAAAGCACACGTAAGGAGGAAAATATTTCAGTCTAGCATCAATGATGCTGAAAACAGATAATTAAAGCCTGCACACACTGTAGCTCCCTTTCGCAGATAATAATCATGTACAAGTACAGTTAGTAGAGGAAGTGGATATTACAGGTTATCCTTACCAACGGGAGTCAGAGTCTGCATGTGAATGTACAACACGTGGAATGTTTTGCTTTTTGTGTGGATAGATACACTGCCATAATATTTTCATATTCAGAGTGGAATGTACAGTGGTTTCTTAGAATCAGAATTGTGCTAAATTCACTGTCCTCATAACATTTTGTTCTTATTATATTTCTCTTTTTAAAATTAAAAGGAAGAAAAAAGAAAACATTAACTTTATGACTAATGAGAATCAATTTGTACTGTACCACAGCAACAGCAGGAATACCAAGAGAATGATCATTGGTCTATGACTGTAGTACTAGTGTAGGTAGCCTACAGTTAAGGTCAGGGTGTTAATGTACTATTTCTCCCTTGTGTTCCACTCCGTCAATGGCCATAATCTATTCCCAGAGACTGTTAAAACAGGAGGGATGAGTGCTCATATGTCTAAAGTTGATCCAGGCTCTTATCCCTTGCTGCCCCCTCCAGCCCTTTCCCTCCCAGAAACAATGCTTTACTCTGGGGCTGACATATCAAACTGCCCCCCCTGCAACCTCTTGCCGGGACAACAAGGGATTTGCGCCCTCCTGCCAAGGTCTCTGAATGCTGTTGGTAAGCATGGGCGAGGATCACTTTGAAGCATCCTATTGTATGTGTCTGGAGCAGTAACCCATAGTGTAACCTTACCCTCTTCAAATCATCACTGCACTAAAATAACAACAGGGCTTTGTCTTACTAAAGCCCTCTCTTTAGGAAGCCAAATATTTGATACATGCAGATGCACACCCAAACACAACGGATGCTCATAGAAGGCCTCCATGTTCTGAATGTATCTTCAAGGGACACTAATGTATTCCCTATTCTCCTAAGTGCAGACACTGATGACTGTACATGGAATGTGAAGTATATGGGAGGGCATACCCATGTGTTCTACCACTAAGCCTATTGTTCTAGTATCAGCAGAGAGAGTATCACATTCTCTACACCGTGGTGATCTGCCCCCTTCGCTTCCACCGAACGAAATGTCCCAAACATCAGAGGGATAGATGTGTTTCTACTGCCTACAATTTTCAAAATGTATATATTAGGTGAACATGCAGAAACATAGATATTCTCTATGAAAAAAATGCTTTTGGATTTATTGAACAAGGGGTATCACAAAACATAGTAATCCATTCAGTCTTGGGTGAATGTAGAAAATGATGGTACAAGGCTTTGTCAAAATGCTGTCCATCCTCTTGGCTCGTGGCTGATGGCTTACAGAGAAGCAGCACACGGCAGTAAGGGAGTTGTAGTATATAGAAACAATAGAGATGAGTAAGTTCTAGTCCAGATTGCCTTCAAAGGCAAGGGGCAGGTGTCAAGCCACAGATAGGCTGGATGTGTCTTACTCCTGGTCCTTCTCTTCTCCATGGGTAATGATATGAACCAGGTTCTTGTAATCCAGGTTCCCTGCTACGTCAGGGGGGAAGGCAGCGAACATCTGCTCCATCTAATCAATAACACAGATATTAGAATCGCATTGATCGTGTGAAGAATGCCTCACAAATAATAAATCCAGTGTAGCTGCATGTATCGTCTTTGTGGGGAATTCTTGTTGTATGAGTACTGTAAATTAAGCTGGGGTCATTATTGTATAATTTGGATCGTCTCACACACTGAGCAATCTGGCTTAATTATAAGACATCAATAAGTGATAAATGAACTTACTTCTTCAGGAGTGAATCGGTCTGCTTGTGTCGTCAGCATCTGTGTTACGCTGGACAGAAAAATTGTGATACGTTATATACAGTTGATGATACATTATCACCATTTCAGGCTTATTAGAGCACATCATATTTTGCACTGCAGACAAAGTATACTTTGAATGAGTCAAGCATGTGTGGGAGAAATGTGTCAGGCTACTTACTAGTCCTTCCTAAGCACTCCTTTCCCTTCAGGGTCAAATACTTTGAAAGCATTTAGGATGGTCTCCTCTGGGTCAGCACCTAGATGTGTTCACACATTGTGGAAATGCTGTAAATGTGTTGGAGGTTTCAAACTGAACCATTCTAATTTTCTCCACAGATTTATTTGTCCATTTACCTTTCAGCTTCTCTCCAAACATGGTGAGGAAGACGGTGAAGTTGATTGGGCCAGGGGCCTCTTTCAGCATTTCGTCAATCTCTTCCTGCTTCACATTCAGCCGCCCTGTTATATGAAGCATATGAAACATTTGGAATTCATCAATATCACTTCACTATGCTTGATGACTGTACTTGATGAGTTCTTTTTCCATCTACGGCCAACTCTCCAACAAAAAATAGCAGATCTACAAGCTCACAACGCGTCACGTTGTGAGCTTGTAGATCAGCTATTTTTAGGTGAACCTTCCCCCCAGATTAGGGATGCTGGGTTAAACGTCAAATATAAAGGAAACAGATATTTCACTGTGAGATAGCCTTACCGTACCCAGGTGGAAAGATGTGCATATATGATGTAAGAATCAAAAACATGAACAGTGTAATTGAGGGGTGCCGTGGATGAAAAAAGTTATTTTACAGCGGTGCCTTGAGTCAAAAAAGTTTGAAAAACCCTGCTGTAAAGCATGATTTATTTTTTTGTTGTGTGACGGTGTAAAGATCATTTATCATTTTAGAAATGAACTAGTGAAAATAGCAGATCTACAAGCACACAATGGCGAGGCATTGTGTGCTTGTAGATCGGATGTTTTCACTACTTTTGTGAGACAGCCTTGTGTGATGGAGCAGGGCTTTACTTGGTGAAAAAACATACAAATTTGAAACTTGAGATACGAGGTTTCTGTCCGACAGTGACGATATTTCATATTATATTTCTCATTAGGCCTTTGAGGACTGGTCATTACAACATATATCAACTCACACTTGTAATAGATTCAGTTCAGGTGATATGATCATAACCCACCCAGAGCAGCGAAGGTGTCCCTCAGGTCATTCTTGTCAATGAATCCATCCCGGTTCTGGTCCATGATGGTGAAGGCCTGACGTCAACACACAATAAAACATTCAAGCCACTCATCAGAATGAAAACGTATCAGTTTCACATTCACTGTTCCTCCTCCGAGTTCAATCTTTATAGATGGGTGCATTTTAGTATTTATAACCTGACAGTCCCCGGGGTTTAGACTGGCATTCAGGGTATGGCCAGCAGTTTATCTGAAGCCTAATCACTGATGACATGGCCTGGAGTGTCTGGGCACCAGCCAGCCTCATACTGTCATACCACAGGCCTCAGTGCACTCATACCAGGGACCACACAACAGACAGGTGGGCATATTTGGACAATGAAGAATGAAGATGACAGAATTGTTCCATTATTATGACTTGCATGTGTATTCATCTATCTATACTCTGTGTGTACTGCATGTAAGCCAAAGGGGCAATGATAGATCTGCTGTACCTTCATAAATATAGTTACTGAACAAGAATAATGATGATTTATTAGTGGTATGGTAAAATGCTAAAGAACATCAAGCTGTGAGCTGGATGCCCTTTCTCTCACCTCCTTGAACTCTTGGATCTGGGCCTGCTCAAACATAGAGAACACGTTGGAGTTGGCTCCCTCCGCTGTCCTCTTCTTGGCTTTCTTAGGGGCCTTCAGGTTAAGACAAATAAGATTAAATATGTTAAATAAGTGATATATGTTTATATGAATAAGCTACATTGCACTGTAGATAATGGTTAATTAAACCGCAACTACGTGTATATTGCACCAAGACTACATCATTAGCCTGCCTGTTATATCACTATGTGAGCAAAATAACCACTTAAATGAAATGTACACGAAAAGACACACCGTTATGCCTAATTTATACTAAGTCATATGATGGTGTTGCTCTCAGAATATAACAAGCTATTTGAATCGATGCTGCCATGCGACTATTATTATAAATGAGTCTAGGACGTATTCAAGACACACACAAGGCACACAATTTAGAATCAGTTCAAAATCAGAACAATTCAATTAATTGGTAACGACTGAGGTCTTAGAAGAAACAGCTTACATGTAAAACGACACCTTTTTGCTATTATCATATTGAAACATTAAGTTTACAATAGTTTTTCATTGACTTGGCTAATATAAAAATAGATTCAAATATAAATGTGCAGATAACGTTGAGAATATTTGATGCATTAATGCATCGGTGTTCCAAAAGCATCTTCGAGAGAGGTTTGTCCATTCGGCGACACAAGTACTGTAACAGTAACAGTGACTTACCATGGCTGAGACAGGCAGGGAAATCCGGAGGACAGTGACTCAAGTGAACAATGGGGAGCATCATGATGGCCTTTTGTAGCCCCCCAATCCTCAGCTCTACTGGATGATATTTATAAACCATGCCCTCTTTAGGAAGTGGCAGGTAAATTAGACACACACTTCATACATGATGTGTATACAAACCACAGACAGACATGTAGCCAACTGTAAATACAGCTCTCCCTTGGGGCCAGGATCCCCAGGTTGACATTGGCTCAAAGGCTGGTTTAGAATATCAAGAGTGGCTTGTTACAAGGTTAAAAGACCGTAGTAGTGCTTTAAAAGTCTCCTCCCTCCTGTCTGTCTTTTTTGGACTAGTAGGACTGGTGGTGAAAAAAAAAACAGATTACATCTATACAGGACTGGACACCAAGCCTCCCCACCCAGTAGTTTAACACTGATGGTTTTACTTTGAAACTTAAATAGCCAATGAATTAAATCAGGTAAGGCTTCACATTGTCCTGTCTTTAACAACAATAACATACACCTGTCATGTCCCTGTCCTTTGATTTGAGTCGATATGAGACGTAACACAGCAGTTACCAGCTCATCAAATCTAATTTATTGAGCCGTCAGCGGAAGTGTGTGGCTGCCACTCTCAGTCACATCTCTCACATGCTTATCTGCATGAACGGCATTTACAACTCCCACCTTGTCCCTGGCACTGACATGGAACACTGCAGCACCCTATAAATCTACACACATCCATAATACAGTATCTGGCTTAAAGTCCTGTTCGCAATTTGGTGTTAGGGGAGTTTCTCACCTGAACTGAGTCAGTGGGTCCCTAGACATTAAAAATCACAGAGGTGCTCGTCCGCCATAGTGCCAGGAATGGCGCAATGGCCAAATCAAATATGGCTGCCATCGGCTATGATGAAAATCCAACTTTTCTGTTTCTGGGTGTATTTGCACATGTAATACCTCTATTTGGACTAATTGTGGTGTGGGGAATTCATTTCTGATATTGTTTTGACCATTTTGGGCGATTTGGACCTCAAAAGGTCATGGTCAAGGTCATTTTGCTATTCCGAAGACCGTGGGCCATAACTTGGCCATTGTTAGGAGTAAAAACAGGTGCAGTAGGTCTAAATCAACTAATGCTGACATGTATAATTCATTTCTGACATTGTTTTGACCATTAAGGATCATCTTGTCTTTGAAATATCAATGTCAATGCCATTTTTCAAAAACGATTTTGTTCATTACTTGCACTTTTATAGTATTTTGTGTAAGTTTGTTACTATTTTATAGTAAGTTTGTTTTGTTTATAACAAAAGACATACTAGTGAGAAATACAACAAGTAAGCATCCACATTTAACTTTAAATTGGGGTTTAAAATGGGTGTTTAAATGAGCAAATAAGACTATTTACGAATAAAAGTGACAAATAAAATTACACAACAAAATCACACACACAATTAAATAACAATTTCCCTCAAAGTGCACCATATTGGGATTGTGTGCATGCAAGTTAGTATGAGGTGTTTTTACAGGATTGATTTGGCATTGTTCCATGGCAAAATATGATGCACAGAACTCCATCAGTGTCGAGTGTCTTGCTTCAGACATTAGGAGTGTACTAAAGTCAAAGTGCTCCTTCCATCCATCAGAGCTTGACATTGACTTTTTGAGGCAGTTGTCCTTTGGACAAGTATATTTCCCATTCACTTGTCCGGAGACAAAAGTCACTTGTCCGGATAAAAATGTCATACATTGAAATAATAACAAAAGGACGGCTAATGACCCCCCTTGCTCCCTCCACTCCATAGTATGGGCACTTGTCCCGGACAACAGGACAAGCCTTTATGTCATGCCCTGTTCCATGTTCCATTGGTTCTAGTCTTTCCTCAGGTTCCTTGGCTGTTCAAGCAGGTGGCAAGAAATGCGCTAGAAAGGTGCCTTGTTGGTCTCAGCAGTTGTACTTCTCTGCTACCAATACTGTGTCTTGTTCTGTCAAGGTCTTTGCCTCTCCAAAGTTTGTTAGACATTGTACTCGGTCAGAAGCCATAACTACATGTTTAATCCTCACCTGGCCCATGCAGTCATCTCCTGTCTCCAAGGCATATGTGCCTTGATCACTGTCTTGGCTAGTGGTGCTCCAAGATGAGACTGCTTGATGCAGTGCAAGTGAGTCTCACCAGTGCCATACTGCTGCCAGATCTCCTTCATCCCCAGTGCTTGGAAATATGGGGTGTAGTATAGCAGTAATGTGAAGGAGACAACAACTCTCTGGGGTCCGCTCATAGTTCCGACATCCCATTATTCTGACCATTAGGTTAGTGAAGGTTAGGGATAGGCTTAGTTATAATGGAGGCTGTACATGCACCAGGTGTCAGCCTCCTTAATCCTATTCAAGATGTCTGGGATCTCTTCTCCACTAGCGACATCATCAACAGAGACAACAGAGCTGATAATGGTAAATGGACTGCATTTACAGTATATAGCGCTCTTCTCCAAAGCGCTGTACAATGTATTTCACATTCACCCATTAACACACACATTCACACATACATTCACACCAAGAAACCATGCAAGGTGCTCATCGGGAGCAGTTAGGGGTTCAGTGTCTTGCTTAAGCACACTTCGACAAATAAGCAGGAGGAGACATAAATCGACCCTGGAACCTTCAGATTCCAAGGCAGCCGTTCTACCTACATCGCCACAAGCTTGAATGGCCACCATATTCCGAACACACAGCTGGAGAGCTGTTTGTTCACCTCAGACACCCAGAATGTGTCAAGTTGATGAGGGATGGGTGCGTCTATCGACTCTGTTATCTCTGATGATGATGAGTGGCTCCCTGCAAAAGGGGCTGGAGATGAAGAGATCCCAAAGATTGAACTAGATTGAGGAGGCTGTCACCAAGCTGCTGGTACATGTGGAGTCAACTGGCCCTATTATAACTAAACCTACCCATAACCCTAACCTAATGGAGGGAATAATGGGTCGCCAGGATTATGAGTGGACCCCAGAGAGTTGTCGTAGTGATACTTCCAAGCACTGGGGATTAAGTAGATCTGGTAGCAGTATGGCACTAGGTGTGCAGCGGCACATGCTTCTACAGCATCAAGCAGTCTCTCATCTTGGAGCACCACTAGCCAAGACAGTGATCAGGGGACATATGCCTTGGAAACTGGAGATGACTGCATGGGCCAGGTGGGGACTAAGCATGCAGCTATGGCTTCTGACCGAATACAATATCTAACAAACTTTGGAGAGGCAAAGACCTTGACAGAACAAGACAGCATTGGTAGCAGAGAAGTACAACTGCTGCCTGAGACCAACAAGGCACCTTTCTAGTGCATGTCTTGCCACCTGCTTGCAACAGCCAAGGAACCTGAGGAAAGACTAGAACCAATGGAACATGGACGGATGCAAGGAACACTTCGACTCTCGAGGATATGGCTGCCTTGCTGAATACATCCTGTAAAAACACATCATACTAACTTGGATGCACACAATCCCAATATGGTGCACTTTGGAAATTGTTATTTAATTTTGTGTGTGCTTTTGTTGTGTGATTTTATTTGTCACTTTTATTCGTAAATAGTCTTATTTGCTCATTTAAACACCCATTTAAAACCCCCCTTTAAAGTTAAATGTGGATGTTTACTTGTTGTATTTCCCACTAGTATGTCTTTTGTTATAAACAAAACAAACTTACTATAAAATAGTAACAAACTTACAAAAAATACTATAAAAGTGCAAGTAATGAACAAAATCGTTTTTAGAAAATGGCATTGACATTGATATTTCAAAGACAAGATGATCCTTAATGGTCAAAACAATGTCAGAAATGAATTATACATGTCAGCATTAGTTGATTTAGACCTACTGCACCTGTTTTTACTCCTAACAATGGCCAAGTTATGGCCCACGGTCTTCGGAATAGCAAAATGACCTTGACCATGACCTTTTGAGGTCCAAATTGCCCAAAATGGTCAAAACAATATCAGAAATGAATTCCCCACACCACAATTAGTCCAAATAGAGGTATTACATGTGCATATACACCCAGAAACAGAAAAGTTGGATTTTCATCATAGCCGATGGCAGCCATATTTGATTTGGCCATTGCGCCATTCCTGGCACTATGGCGGACGAGCACCTCTGTGATTTTTCATGTCTAGGGACCCACTGACTCAGTTCAGGTGAGAAACTCCCCTAACACCAAATTGCGAACAGGACTTTAAGCCAGATACTGGATCACCACCTGTATGCCTCAAGTTATAAGCTGTCACAGAGGATCAGTGCTAGTATGTACAATTAACCAGATTCAATTGATGCCTGTCAGTTGATAACTACCATCACAAACACAAATAGAAATTCTGGTACTTATGACTACTAGTAAGACCGGACGCCTCAGGGCAACATGCAACCTCGCCGTGCCAATTCTTGGCCATCTGGCCAGTGATGTATATCGGACGAGTTACCCATATATGGAGATCCATGTACTGTATATGGAGATATACTGTGAGAGCCCAAACATGCTTACTCAGTTATTCGTTATGGGAAAGTCCTATGACGTCTGAGTCCTATGACGACATCTGACATCATACCCTTTTATGCCCATACATGGAGATCCCTGTCTGTAGAACCAGCCACACAGATATGGGCTGTCTTGGCCATATTTGGATTCTGTTAGTGTGGTATGTGGCCGATGTGGCCTCCATATATGGGCATTCCCATATGCATGCCTGACTGGCAAAATATGTTGTCTTGAGGTTGTTTTTGTTTTTTTTGATCTACAAGTTCACAATGCATCACATTGAGATCTTTTAGATCGGCTATTTTTGGTTAAGAAGTTGCGCTTATGAGATGTTGGCAGCAATACAGTAGGAGTGACACCGCTGACCCTGTGAACATCACCTTATAAATGTGTCAATTTAAACTACACCATTCACACGTCCTCCAGTATGGCAGTTTCTCCCTGGGTAGAGAAAAGTGGTAGACTGTGAAACTATTGACTGTCACAGGGGCCTTACATGTGCAGTCTAAAAAAAGAGTGTCACTGAAAGCCTCTCCTCACTTACTCCAGCATGTCATCATCCTCCCTCAGAGTGTCACATAGAGTTAATGGACTACGAGCAGATCACACATTTCCTGACATTGTGCGCACAAGATCAGTGTGGGCCTTGTTATCATCTCCATACCCAGTGTGGTGCTGCACAGTACCAGTGAAGATTCGATTCATAGCATGGGCCCATTTATCTGGCCATGACCAAAAGAAGATGCTGTGCCTTGGGACAGCTGCCTCTTTCACTTCCTTCATTTTAAGCCTGACTGATGCTTATATGACAGTGTCGCGCACCAAAAGTAGCAGAACTACAAGCTCACAATATGTTGCCTCCGTGACGCATTGTGGACTTGCAGATCGTCTGTGTTCAGCAAGTGACGCACTCATACGATGAAGCATAAATGAACCAATAGATGCTCAGTTTGGGCGAGATGCAGGCCTGTCACAATCATTAAATAATCGCACTTGCAATTATTTTGCATAACCGTCAGAATAATTTCCATTCATCTGCATAATCTGTTGAAAAATTATGATAAATATTCAAAAAGCTGATCTACTAGCTCAGCTTGTAGATCAGCTATTTACACCATTTTTGAAAGTATAAAAGTACTAGAAGTTTGCGGCCCTTCGGGCCGCAAAAGTCTAGAGTTCAGGCCGCTGTGCGGCCTTCACCGCCATGTTGCGGCAGTGTGGTGTGTGTAATGGCCAAATATGGGTAATTCTTTTTTTGAGAAAAAAAAAGTTGTTTGAGAAAAAAAAAGTTGTTTGAGAAAAAAAACGTTTTTTGAAAAAAAAAAAAGTTTTTTGAAAAAAAAAAAAGTTTTTTGAAAAAAAAAAAGTTTTTTGAAAAAAAAAAAGTTTTTTGAAAAAAAAAATTTGAAAAAAATTTTTTTTGGGGAAAAAAAAAACGCTTGCGCACACACACACGCGCACGCACACACACACCCCCCTCTGTTGTAATTCGATACTCTACTCTGCTCAGCTCCTCTCCCCCCTCCCTCCCCCTCCCTCCCTCTGTAACTTGATACCCTGATGATCATTTTGAGGTTTCAGCACTGGCCAGAATGTTCAGAATACTATGTCAGGACTGGCTGCTCTGCGTGAGGCGAGATGTTGTTAAATTGAAATAAATGCGGTTCAAAGAGTGGCATGTTTAAAATGTGGACAGTTGTACATTTTCACGTTTGTTCGACATGGTGGCTATGTTTGTGAGAGGTGTTTGTGAGAATATGTAGCTAAACATTCTGGTTTAGGTTTGCCACCAATTGCTCCAGTATAGATGCTTGATTAAAAGGATATTTTAAATAGTAGTTTTAAGATTGATCAAAACTACCTTAAATGTTTAGTTTAGGCCATTTTAGAAATAATTGGAATGCATGTGCAAATAAAAAACCTAATACTTCCTCAATATGAGCATCAAAACAATATTTTAAATGTTTTATTTGCACGTGCATTCTATAGGGCTGGACCAAATGACATCAACCTGCGACAGGCATTGTCCCCCTTAAGTCAAAGATGAAACGTTTCTAAAATAAATAACAGCCTATTTATTGAAATATATATTTGTTTAATTAGACATTTTGGTTATACTGTAGAAGACAATTATGTATTAAGGCTTATTAGCCAGGGATCCTTTATAAAATATGGCCTGTTTTGTCCATAGTACGTTATCCAATTAGATTTTTGGCTACCAGTCATTGTCAGTCATTTATTTCTATAAAGGCCTCTCCATACTTCGACCGAAATGTTCGGTGAGTTGTGTTTTCCGACGTGCAAATTTCCGAACTCTCGTTCGGTCCAATGCTTTTCAGAAGTCCCGAGGGATATAATTTGATGGTAGAAAAGGACCTTTTGACCAAAAACGGCGGTTTCGGTCTAAGTATGGAGAGGCCTTAAGATTGTCATATCTGCTCTGTGCAATCTTTGAGAAACTTAAATCTCCCATTCCAATGTTCAATGTCAAAAACACAATTAAATTGTTAATCGCAATCATTGGAATGATCAATCATAAGGCCTGTCACAATTATTACATAATCGTCTAATCACAATTATTTGACATAATCACAATTATTGTCATAATCGTTACCATGTTTAAAAAAGGTTAATATATTTTCAAACATTTTCAAAAAAAGGGGAAATAACAGATCTACACGCTCACAATGCGGTGTGAGCTTGTAGATCGGCTATTTCCACTATCAATATTTAAGTATAAAGTTGTCAAATATGTCAGTAATCTCTTTGTATTTGGGTTATGTGTCATATCTGCCATGTGCAACTTCAAAGCCTAAAAGGCAAACAAAAATGTAACTGTCAACAACAAAAACAATTAAATAAATCGTTAATCGCAATTATTTGTGTGACAATTAATCGTCATGTAAAATGTCATAATCGTGACAGCCCTATAGTGGCCCTATGCAGGCTGATGTCCACAGACTGGCTGCTCATTGCTACACTGGAGGTGGTCATTCATTGGATGACAGCTGAGATCAGACAGACATCTATAAATAGACTAACAAAACCAGCACCATTTCAACGAACATGAATCAGTCATCGTACTGGCAGCCTTTTCTGTAGCACAGGGGTCTTCAACGTTTTAAGGCCAAGGACCCCTTAGCTGAGAGGAAGATAAATCAGGGACCCCCACAATATATTGTATAAACATTGTGTTGCAGATTTTCACAGATTTCGTATTATGTGATTCATAGACTTGTTTGACAGCACCATCATCAGTCTACAGTATGTTCGATTTGTGTTTTTCAGACATTTAACCACTTAATCCCTACACCAAACCTATTTGCCAAAAATAGCCGATCTACAAGCTCTCAACGACTCGCGCTTTGGCTAAAGTTCTCCTCAAAATAGGGATGCGAGGGTTCAAGTTCTTAATTTAAAAAAATTATCCTATCACAAAGATTTTGGCAGCCACACATGTAGTAAATCTGAGGACACCCTAGGGGTACCAGACCCCCCCCCCCGTTGAAGACCCCTGCTGTAGAGAAAGAACACCCCTTTGTCCTCCTTCAAAAACAGGATATAATGGCTTAGTGCGAAAAGGTTTCCTTTTCCTAATACATTTAATTCAATCGTGATACTCTGCATTTGAGCCACAGACCACCATTTGATGAGATTTAGCCTCTCAGACCCAAGACTTTTATTTTATTGTCGCTGGATAAAATTTTGTCCACGATTCCATGCTGTATTGATGTTGGTACCATAGGAGACACAACAGGCCAACATTGATCAAAATAACATTTTTTTACATTCTCCAATTGTGTAGACTTGTCAATTACATAATTTTAACTCTTGAGAGCGTAAAATCAAATTTGGTTTCATTTTACACTCAGAGTTATTAGATCATCTTAAATATCTAATAAGGCTCCATTTGGTTACCAAATCTCCATCAATTAGCTGGGGACCACCTGGAACGACCTCAAGGACCACTGGTGGTCCCTGGACCACTGGTTGAGAAGATAAGACCAGAAAGAAGCACTTCATAAAAAGGAGAATTAGAATGTAATTACATTGGTTATATTTAATATTTTGACAAAAACTACAAGGAAAGCTAATAAAAGATTTGTTAGCAAACATCAACATCATACTGAGTACTATGTTTCAGAAGCATGTGAAAGGAAATTGAAAAACAAACCTAAATTAAAAAAAATGCTAAATAAAACAAAAAGGTATCCCTTTCAAATACAGTCTTTTTTCCCCCTAAATTATCTGGAAACCAGTATAAAACTTGTGCAATCTGTAATGCTGGGTGCCTCGTTGATCATTAATGACCTTTGGGTCAGTTCCTGTCATCTTGGCTTGAAGTACATTCAAGAACACGTTACATTAGAGAGGAAAGGAAACATATACAGATTTTTGGCTTATTGGGCCAAAAGAAGTGCCATGGGGGAAGGGAAGCCCCATAGTTTGGAGGCACACTAGGCAAGTTAAAGTACAGTATAGAATTTCATGAATCTATGTTCTTGATCATTTAAGCTAAAATCACAAAAATATACATATCATATACTATTACAATTTGATATACAGAAATAGAACCACTTTTGTCAAGCAGGAGCATGAGTACAATATACAACACTGATCAATGGACATTCAATGAGTCAAAGATCCATTGAGGCAGATATAGTGCTTTTTGTGAAACAGACTGCAGCAGCTCTTTAACTTGCCAAGTGTGCAGTTATAAAAGAAAGATAGCTACTGTACAAATGGATAACTATTAAAAGAACAGGGATACCATAACAAGAAAGATGTCTTAGGATGTTTTATCATTCACGTGCTTCACTGTTTAAATCTTGGGAATTAAACGATAACACAAATGAGGCAGAAGCATAAGACAACACTCCATTTCATTTCAGATAATACATATCCATGCCATTTATGTATCAGAAAAACAAAGAATATTCTCGTCGTCAACCCGAACAACAGTTTGGGTTGTATACAAGGGACAATGTACAAAAAGAAATGTTCAAGTACTATGTACTATGAAAGCTTCAATCATGACACCCCCCCCCCCCTCCCCCTCCCTCCCCATAGCCAGCAGCATAAGTTTTCTTTTTGAGAGATGGAAATGCATACACAAGTTGATACTTGGATGAAATCACTCACTTTGATCAAGGACATTTGGATATACAGGCTGCTGCCAAAGTAAAGAAAGCCATATTGTTCATAGGAATACACACTACACCTTTAAAGCTGCATTGTGCAAAACTGTAATAGTCTGCAATATGAATATACTGTAGGTTTCATTGAGACTCAACACTACCGACCAATACAGTATGTGTACAGTACATGCGGCCGTCCATGTTGTTTTTGCCTCCTTTGCATGTTGCCAAATCATGCCAGATAGAATAAGCTCCTCATAGGGACCATTACATACTCTACCCAAGCAATGCACACAAAGGGCTACACAATGTGTTGTTGCATAGCAAAATGTGCAGTCCAACATTTCCCCACATCTGCTACCATATCATGCATTTTTGGGGAGCTACATTTGGCTATTTGGGCTTTTTTGTTTACTATTGTATTCACACTGCATAATGCACCGACCTGCACAAAGACTTCTTTTAGAAGAGTTTCCAGTTTCCACTAATTAAAAGGGGTGCTACAGGAAAAATACTACTCGACAAGCAACTACCAATGAAGAACAAATAATGTCCTGTGTAAACAAATGCGACAGCCAGAGTGTGGCAGGGATTTCATTTGTCTACAGGCATGATACCTCATCATCACTGCATGCAGGAAGACTGAGAATATAATGAAAGAACCCCTTCCTCTACGGTGGCCATTTTTTAAATATTACAACAGTGTCACATTGCCTTTGCGTCCCCCCCAACTGAATTAGTGATTTATAACCTCAGACGGTGCCCAAGGAAATCAATCAACGCACAGTTAGAGTGAGTTTATACATGCCATACTTTCATTAGTGCATGTGCACCTTGTGGAGAGCATTAAAGGGGGTCAATGACTCCAGGCTCCCCCAGCTCCTGCCAGGTTTGTTGAAATACCTTAGCAATTCCTCATCTCTTTAACCTTACCGTGGTTTAATGGCAGTTAACAACAATCTGTATCTGTGTAAAAGTCAGGGGAAAAGCAGGCTTGTTTTGAAACACAAAGGCTTGTTATATAGAATATATTTATTATATATTATATAATTGCCACTGATTATTGGTAGGAGTCTTATTGCACAATGGAGCTTTACTGCATTCAATAGCCTTTGTGTCTCTCATTTACTGAAGAGCTTACTTTATTTTGGCAGTTACCTATATTTGAAAGAATACTGGATAGACATTCAAGAGGACACATAACAATCACTTTCTCTTTAACAAAAATAGACATGGCTTATCCAGCCTTGAAATTCCTTCTTGGTATATATAAAATTAAGTCTGCCTATTTACAATCAGATAGCATTCTGGAGAGTTAGAAAGGACCTGTTTCATTGCTGCTGGGGATTGTGGGTAGTGCAGTTTTGTTGTCAACCTTTTCAAGGGCAGACAACTAATGGTGAGTGAATAGGGCTCTACTATGTGTTTCGCTCCAACCAAGTCTTATCATAGCCCTAACCACAGTCTGGATACAAGACTCAGATTAGTATATATAATGATTGTGACAAGCTGATGATGATTGAATGTTGACTATGTTAATGCTAGGCTGGAGCAAAAATTACCATTAAATAGACTACCATGCCTCGATCTCTACCTACTGTGGACGGAGCCAACAAAGGGCCGAAGACATTTTGTAATAGTAAGATACTACAGAGTGCATCTTTCCCATTTTAAAATAACCTTTTCCTTAATTTGCTTTATGTGGCTGGTTACTGTCGACTTGCAAGACAAAACTGCTACAGGTGTGCTTATCTGTTATCTCTGATTTCACTTAACTAAGGCTTACAAAACCTGCTGAGTCAGGTCTTGAATTGAGAGATTCTGATCTACAACTTTTGAAGACGCCTCATGGAGCATGAGATACCTGATCTCTTCCCACAGGGGACAAAGCAAGTATTCAAATAGACGTGAGATCACCCTGCTTAAAACGCTGCTCATATGGCATTCTGTTGATCTAGGTCAAATAAGTCAGGAAAATAAATAATAAACCTGATTTTAATGACATCTACATTTTATGGTATTTCTCTCCTCTCTGCTGACAGCTACAGCTGATTTCTCGGTGGGTTTAGTCATTTTAAGTCAGATAGAACAGTTTGCGTGGCAGTGTTTCCTTGGTAGTTGTTGGCATTCTCGGTACCCTGCGCCCACTCTCCCATCCCTCAAGACATAACCAGCTCTGTTCATGGTTGTGCTGAGTATGGTACGTACTCCATTGATGTTTTGCTGTGATTCAAACAGATGACTGGTCCCATACCTGTTGAGATTCATAAGGATGTTATCAGATACATTTTGAGCATGAGAAGGAAGGATTGGTGATGAACATTTAGTATGCAAAGTGAAAATAAACAAGGGACAAAACACACAATAATAGCAATCGATATCGGTGCATCAGATTCATCAGTAAAGAGAATGACCTTACCGCAAGTACAGTACAGGGTTCTCACACATTTTTACCAATTAATTTCCAAAACTTTACCTGAATATTTAACCCAATTTCCAGGACTATATAACAATAATTCAGCTCAATAACAGGTCGCTTACTCTTATGCACAATGCCCAAAGACAGGTAGTGTATGGCAGTGGTTCTCAACCTTTTCAGGCTGTGACCCCGAAATAATCATGTTTTAACTGGGGACCCGGCACCCTGACGAGCACTAATAGTTGAGGAATTTTGTATAAAACGGTTCTATTGTGAAAATAGCCGATCTACATGTAGATCGGCTATTTTCACAATTTCTGCCTCTAATATTTGACAATTTGGCCCATGTTTAATTTGTCATTTCAGAGGTATTAACAAAATCAATAACCAAAGACAACGCATAGCTATTTTTTCCAGGACCTTCCAGGACCCTTGATAAATTCCAAAACCTTTCCAGTACTGGAAAAATATTTGTCTAATTTCAAAATATTTCCAGGAATTTCATGACCTTGGGAACCCTGACAGTAATAAATTCAACACACCTTGTTAACAGGGTTGATGGGTGTGCGTCCAGAGCCAGTGTGGAGTCTCTGGCGCTCTTCAAAGCGCCCAGGGGACCTCTCCCTCCGTACGTCCATCAGTCGGCCAGGGGAGCGGTCCATGCGGGGGTCCGCCATGGCCCTGCCCGGGGAGCGGTCCATGCGAGGGTCCGCTAAGGCCCGACCGGGTGACCCCATGATGTGGCCCTCCAGCATCCTGCCGGGAGACTTCTCTCTCTCCATCGGACGGCTACTAGGGGACTTGTCTCTGCGGAACTCGGTGCGGGCCTCTCTGTAGCGGTGAGGTGTGCCAGGGTCTCCGTGAACCACAGGACTGGCTGCCAGCCTCTTAGAGATGTGCTCGTTGTAGGTGGGAGGCCCACGTTTGTTAGGGCTGTGGGGGAGGAAGTTGTGGCATCAACATGGCCAACATGTTCCATTTGTCAAAAGAAAGTGGATGTGTCTCATGGGTCATGGGGTTTTTGGTACAGCTGCAGCATTTGTCTACTGTTGCGGAGAGGATAGGTTCAGGGACGGGCTAAGGTTCTTTAACCATTTATATATATAGGCTACCTGAGTCTGTTTTGAGTGTCTTTCAAAGCCACCCACTGAGCACTAGTCTAAAATTGGTCTAAAAGTGAAAGTTTTTTAGACATCTACGGTTAGATGTCTATTCAATGTCTAATCTAAGCTTAGACATCTAATAAAACTAATTTTTAGACACATTTTAGACTAGTGCTCAGTGGGCAATCCCAAATTTAGCAAGGAATATCAAAATAAAGCACAAATGTAGCTTGTTTTCTGTTACTGATAAATGTTTGCATGTAACAGAAGAGTCACAAAATAAAAGAAAGTTTATTGTTTATTCAGTTAGGTCCTTCTGACACGCAAAATCAATTCGAATAAAATACATGAATATATCTCAGTATATACATTTTCTTTTTTTATTTCTTTCCTTTTTTTATTTAAAAGTTTCAACTTCGTCACAAATATACAAATATTAAAATGCACTCTTCTCCCTGAAAAGAACAAAATGTCAGCATTACTCCTCTGTTTTAGAACAGAATTATGGAGCCCAACTGTTGTGAACTCCAGTGCCAGCTAAATCCAAATGCCCTTTGACAACACCAGTGTAGATTGGATTAGGCCATGAAAACACTGCTGCTGCTAGCCCGCTTAAACCACAACTCACCGTGCAAGTAAAACAGAATGGTGCAGTGCAGAACTCAAGGGAGGAATGGCATGCATCACATTACTAAACAGTGCTTTAAAAGGAGTAGTTCACCCAAAATAATCACTTATTTTCTATCAATTACACACCCATGGATGGAGATTGTGTTGTTTTGTTGCATTCCTAAGCCAATACTCTTATGACCTCCGGAGTCTCAAATGCAGGTGAATTGAGTCTCTACCGGGCAAATTATTGGCTTAGGCTAGCCGC
The DNA here is from genome assembly GCF_963921795.1 of Nannobrachium achirus. NCBI lineage: Eukaryota > Metazoa > Chordata > Actinopteri > Myctophiformes > Myctophidae > Nannobrachium > Nannobrachium achirus. The sequence goes on from NC_137815.1 coordinate 49,821,387, forward strand.
AAATTGCAACACTAGATTTTTTAAATATGTTGAATCCAAACAGTTTTTTTGCTATCCGATTGTATTAGATGACGTCAAACTCACCAAAGAAAAAAGTGTTTGTTTCATAAAAACCCACCGTAGACATGTTATGAGCTACTTTTTGTCACTGTTTGGATGCATTGGCTGCCAATGGGAGGTATTGCAACACTAGATTCAACATATAAAAAATAAAAATCTAGTGTTGCAATTTGCAGCTAGGCTTAGGCATGCAAAAAAAAGAAAAAACATCTCCATGAATTCAAGGCTTGATGGTGTGTGTAATTGATAGAAAATAAGTCATGTTATGGGTGAACTACTCCTTTAAATGTAGGGATGGCAAGTGTTGGGGAAGAATAATAAAACTTCACCAGAATAATAGTGTGAAATAACAGGAAGTGAGTATAGTCACACATACAGCACATTTAACCACATAAACCCTACATACGTCATTGACCAAAATCTCTCCTTGTTTCCTTCTACACCAAATCTTCTCTTTTTTACCAATAATTTTTATCTCACGATTTTTGTAACGCATTTTTTTCACACAGTGTCAATTGTCTAATGTAATCCTGGGCGCTACACTCCCTCTGCCAACCTGGGGAGAGCAACGGACTGAACTCATGCCTCCTATGCATGAGGAGTCCACGCCATTTATTTTCACCTGACAGGGATTTTTTCTAGGGCTGACCTTTGATTGTATTTATTAAATCGAAGTTTATAAGCCAAAAAAAAGGGAGAAAAAGCGTAACCGATAACCGTTAAAATTAAGGAAATGTGTTAAAAAATGCGCTATTTTACTCAATTAACTCATTGAGTGCCAGCCTATCACCACTAGAGGGCGCCCAGTGACCAGAGAATAATAGAGATATGCTGGTAATGCATGCCCAAGCCCTGGAGCCAGGACTTTTTTTACAAAGGAAAGGACACTTTCCTTTGTGCATGTACAGGAAGAGGATGAAGTTAGCTTGAAGTTAGCTATTGGCTACCAAGCATTTTAGAAGCCTTATTTTCGTCAACTTAGCCATGATTAAACCTTGCACACCTCATGCATGGGAAAAAAACAGAGAAGAATGAGCTCTAAAAAATCCAATGCAATCCTGGATTGCATTGGAGTGGATTTGTGCAGTTTGTTCACAGCTTTCAAACAAAAAAATCCGATTGGAAATCCGTTCAGGCATTCTTGAGATAATCGCCATTATGTTTTACATGTAATGTAAACAAAAATGGCTGCCCTGTATGTTAGATGGGGTTGTATGGGGGTGGAACATGCAAAATCGCGATTGAAATCATGTTCACCAGATTTGATGGGGTCCCAAAAAAAAAAAAAAAAATTCAAAAAAAAATTTTTCAAAAAAAAAAAAAAAAAATTTTTTTTTTTTTTTTTTTTTTTTTTTTAAAAGCCGAACTTGTTCGGGATCGGCACACTACGATACGCTAATAAAGCCGAACTAGTTCGGGATTGGCACTCAATGAGTTAAAAAAGGGAAAACACACATGTTTTTTCCTCTGTCAGCGTGTGGAGGACAGTTGCATGCATGGATGTTACACCGACATTGGTGCCGGGGGCTGACACAGAAATGTGTGACCGCATCGCATATAGTTGCATGGGTGATGTTACTCAGACATTGGTGTCTGTGACAGCGCGCTGCCTTTTCTTTTTTTTTATTATCGGTGACCATTGGGATGGCTTCATGCTTGCTCTTGTTGTTGTCGGCTTGTTGTTAATGTTAACGTGTGTGAGGAGGAGTTGACGCTGCACTGGAGTGGAGCGAGGTGCAAGGTAAGGCCCGCGCCCCCCCCCCCCCCCCCCCCAAAGGATAAACGGGCAATTATTCGACTTTCTTTTTCAAGTTCGAAGCCCGTGCCATCGAACAAAGCTTTGAATATTTGATTTTTTGGGGTCAGCCCTAGAGTTTTCCCGGCTGGACGTAGCTCGTGAAAAGAACATGTTATTCCAACCAGTTCCTTTCCCCTCCATCAAGCGCCCCGGCTGGCCAGGGTGAGGCATTATAGAGACCAGGATTACTGGTCAACACCAAATCCTTTCATCGAAAATAGCAAGCTAACAATCTGACATTTTCGATGAGAATAAGGATGCTGGGGTCCATGTGGTTAAATAATAGTCTTGTTTAAGCTTACCTGCGTCCAGAGCCGTTCCGCTGTAGGTCTCCCCCGCCATCCTGGCTCTGGGCCAGGTTGCCCTTGCAGCAGATGACTCGAAGCTTGTTCTGGTAAGAGGAGGCCAGATAGATTGCACCTGAGGAAATGGCTGGCCCCAGGTGGCGAGGGTTTGGGATGTCCAGGTGGGCATACGAGTGGGGACTCCAGAGAAAGAAAAACAACAACTGTAGATTAGACACCAAGATCCACTGAAATAACAGAGCCCAGGGGTCATCAATATTTTCGTACAAGGACAAATGTGTCTGTGGCAAAGACTTGGCCTTGTCCGTAGGAAATATTTTTCTTTTTTTTTTTACACACCATTATAATGTTATTGATTTTATTTTGACCATAAAGACCCAATTACTGTATGTCAAGTCTCCAGGTTTTCTTCAGAATATGTATAACAATTATTTACTATGACACATCCACTAGTCCACTAGTTCTAGTGGTTCTTAAACGTTTTATTTGCAAGGAACCCCATAACTCAGAGTGTACAAATGGAACCGGTAGGGTCCATTTGGTTCCATTTATACACTCTCAGACCTATTATTGTCCACTCATTTTGTATGTCCGTGGCAAAATAATTACTGACAAAAATGTTCACCACAAGCCTGCATTGCGATCACCCTTGGTAGAGCCATATTTGGTGATTTTTGGAGAGCTACCCAATTGGCCAAAATGGCAATGCAAAGGTAACCAACTAGAAGCAGTGCTCTTCCGAGCACAGGTCTCCACCAGGCCAGGCGTCCTGGCCTGGGCTATATAGGCCAATGTAAAAAGGGTGGCATGTGTTCTTCGCCAATCTTAGACCTTTCATGGCAGTCGGACGCTGCATGCATGATTTGAGGCATTGTGTTCCAAAAATGTGTTGGAGAAAAGTTGATGGAGTAATTGCAAAGAATGTGTTTTACATTGTTGTCCTCCTGGTGGCACTATAAAAGGCGAATGTGAAAAAAGCAGGGCAAAGGTTTATCCTTAGCCTCTAGGTAGTGCGCATACAAAGTTTTCCACTTATCGGTGGAGTTAAAGGTAAAAATCAAACCCAAGTTTGAAGTGAGCGGTGGTGTGTGTGTGTGTGTGTGTGTGCGTGTGACACACACGGATACACACACGGCCACGCTATGGAGACGGTGTGACCACCGCTCAAAAACACAAATTGCCCTGTTATAGCACCACCATGAGGCTGATTTGAGAAATTTGAAGTGGCATTTCTTCCTCTGCCTAGTGGGAACGTGCACGCCCAATTTCACCAAGATTGCACGCTGTGAGGCATTTTGTTCAAAACGGAGCAATCCTGCAAACTTTGGAAGCCAATTATAGCCAATCAGGATGGAATATGGAAAATCGGACATATCCATGATGATCACATGACTGTAGAGATTAGCTGGTAACAAACTGGAGGACACATGGACGGACGCACGCACGGACAGACAGACAGGCTGGTGGAGACAATAAAAATGTCTTGTTATCTGTACATGTCATACCCAAGAGCAGCATGTCCATGGATCTCGATCACATCCAGTGAGTTGAAGTAAGTCACAAACAGGTATGGTTCCCTGTAGGCTGAGAAGAACAACAAAAAAGCTCTATTGAACGTATGCTGGCACACACCATGCATTAAAGTGCAACTTTGCCTATTTTTAACCTGAATCCTAACGTTCTATTGTGAGGAGGATTATGACGGTTTGGCACTGACCAAAAGACAGAGGCAGTCGACTCCACTTGATATCCTCACTTCTACTCCTGCGGCCGTACGCGTCCACAAACACACCAAACTCTGTACAAATAACAATGGCATCAATTAGGTTACAGTTTAAAGGTTGTTGCACACTGCTGCGTTTTTTCGTCCGAATATAGTAGCGAATTTAGGAGCATGTAAAAGAAATCAACCTCACGTTATGTCAATCACGTTTGCACACTGCCGCCAGTTTCGTAATTATTTTCGAACCACGGGTCCCCTTGCTCTCTCTATCTCCCGCTCCTTGCCTTGAAAAACGCATTTCGCAATGAAAGAACGCAACCGTGTGCAACCAGCTTAATAGCCAATGTCATCAGTGTGACACAACACTATCATGGATATATACAGGAAAATAATGTCCCATTAATACCACATTAGAAGTTAATTGGATTTTTTATGTCCAATCCCACTCCCGCTCTGTGCCAAAATTAGCAAATTTCGGCACGTGAAACATGTGTGATCGAGTATAAATCAGGCTTAATACAGAAAAAGTACAACAGCAGTCTGGATTAAACAAATACAGTGACAAATCCTTCATATCTACTTGCACACTCAGACATGCTTGCTTCCCTGTGTACTTAACATACACATTAAATCATATATCTATATGAGTTAAAGAGAAGGATCTCCTTAGAAATAAGCTGCAAGACTTATCCAAGTTTCCTTTTATTTGACCTTGGACCTGTGAACTGTACTGTAATGAAACTGTACCTTTCTTTCACTATGCAAACTTCTAATAAATACTTCAATCAATCAGTCGTCACTGTCGGGCAGAAACCTTGTATCTCCAAGTTTCAAATTTGTACGTTTTTTCCGTAAAGTAAAAGCCCTGCTTCATCATAAAAGACTGTCGCACAAAACAAGTGAAAATAGCAGATCTACAAGCACATAACACTTCGCGGTGCAAAGCGTTGTGTGCTTGTAGATCGGCTATTTTCACTAGTTTAAATCATTTTTAAAATGACATACAAAACGAACAGTTTTGACCATACAAGGTTTCTGCCCGACAACAACGATGATATACACACCGTGGAAACAGAGCAGGTACTCGTCCTTCTGCGGCGCCGTGGTCACCTGGATGATGGAGATGGGGAAGCTGTGCGAGGAGGCAGCGAACACAGCCGAAGCTAGCGTCACGTCATTCTTATCCAGGAACTCTGAAGAGAGGAATGGACAGGACCTCCGTCAGTTGGTATGGTATGGTTTATTTCTTAATCCCGTGAGGGGAAACATTTTTTGCCACCAGAGCGAGTACAAATACACAAACAAGAAACGGTAACATACAGTACGAATTACATAACAGTAAAAAAAAAGAAAGGAGAAAAAAAAAGAGCTAGCGGTGTTCATTAAAGAATTTAACAGCAGAAGGAACAAAGGACACCTCAGTCGCTCAGTAGAGCAACAAGGCATCAATAACCTGTTACTAAACGAGCTATGCAGAGCATCAAATACATTGTACAGAAGATGGCCTTCGAAGGAAAGAACAGTGTTCAATTTGGTCCTTATTTGCTTGGCTATAGTGATCTCCAAAGAATCAGGGGGAAGGCCAATCACAGATCAATATCAATATTATCAATATTAGAAAATTCCGACCAGGGTTCCCACTATACAGTATGTGCTATATCAAGTCGTCATTACTACATATACAATAATAATTTTAATTTAAACCATTGGATGTTTTGTTAAGATAAACGATTTTGTCTTATTCTACTATATTCTATGAAATGTATAACCTCCAACAGAACGTACCATTGTTGAGGACGGCAAATGTCCAGTTAGTTTGACATGGTAAAGTAATTTTCATTGCGACAATATTATTTTTGAAATTGACAAACTTTGTCCAGAGAGGATCAGTGTGTGCTATACTATCCAGTATACAGTATACTGTAGCAATACAGTATATAGTTAATCTTGACCTACCCTCAAGTATATACTGCTTCATCTCAATCTCATAGAATTTATTAGTGCCGATGATGATGCTGTAGCCTGTGAAGTGGATGCAGCTGCATGGTTCTGATGTCTCCATCTCCTGCAAAAATAAACACAAGATTACAGATTAAATCATTTACTGGGAGGCAGGCTTTCAGATGCAGACCATGTTAAGCATATGGGAGAAATGAAATGTCCCAACAACACAGTTGCTTTCCGCCCACCCTCATCACATATCTGTTTATTTCACTCAAGTCTGTGCATCATTTGAAAATCTGCACTTGGAGTGGAAGAACTGCCAATCTCTGGGCTCATGATGTCACCCAGGTATCCTTCCTTCCCATGTAGTGTTGGCATTATCCATAGAGCTGCGAAGTTTGACGTCATTTACACATCCTACCTCGATGTGTAAATGACGTTCCCCCCCATTCTGAATTCCCATAGACTTTTTTCATATTGCGTCATATAAGAACTGTGTTCCAAACAAACAAATGATCTCAGCGGTTTGACTCATATGGATATGAAGAATCAACTGATGGTGCTAATGCTAATGTTACTGTCGCCGAATTAGTAGAATTTTCCCCAGAAACAGACTGTATCAAATATTAGTGACTGACTATCATAAACCATACAGAGCCACCTCCCCGACAATATTGCGGAGACCGTTTGCTTATTTTTGGGCCACAATGCTTATGAGACGATTTTAAGATGACTCAATGTTATTCTCCATAGTGAAATTACTTCCACGAACCAGGGGATGAGCGAGTGAAGTCATGACTTTGTTACTCTATAGGGTCAACATAACTCACTTGTCTGATGCAGAACTTGTTGAGGCTTTCATTGTGGCGGAGAATGGTGATCTTGTTTGGCATGGCGGCACAGATGCATAATCCGTTATCAATCTGCATGGGGAGAACAATGCTGTCAGATAGCGATACACATGTCGTCGCCGTCGGGCAGAAACCTTGTATATCTGTTCTTTTAAATGTTTATGTATTTACATCAATTAATGTGTCATACAAGTGTCTCACAAAAGTAGTGAAAATATCAGCTCTATAGGCTTGCACTGCGACACGTTGTGAGCTTATAAATCGTTTATTTTCACAATTTAATTACAAAAAGATCGGTTTTACATACAAGGTTTCCACCAGATAACAATGATTATTTGCTACTGTATACTAACGTCGGAAATATAAACAGTATGCTGATGTGTTGAACTTGGTGGCTTATTACGTTTAGCATGGACAGATTCTGCACTGTGTGTGTAATGTACCTTGCCAGAGGAAAAGAGGTGGCATCCCTTGACGTTCTCAAAGACAAAGGCGTTGAGGTCAGGCTGGGCCGGGAGGTGAGACTGAGACAGAGACTGTTTCACCCTCTTTATGTCCACCAGACAGAGGCTCCTCTCCTCTCCTACAGCACAGAGTACCATCACATCAGTCACACGCACCATCCATGTTTTAGCTGTGCTTCAAGGAGCTGATTAAAGCCATTAAGACCGGGCACGCATTATTACTTTAACTATTATTTTATGCATTGACTGTTAAAAAATAGCAGATATGCAAGCTCACAGCGCGGCACCGAGTGCCACGCTGCAAGCTTGTAGATCTGCCATTTTTGAAAAATAGCGAAAATCTGTTTAAGTCTTTGAATATTTATGACCGGATTCTATAAATGTCTTCTAAATCCTTCTTCTAAATCAGTGGTTCTCAAACTTTTTCTTGTCAAGGACCCCCAAAAGTATTTGGCCGCAGACCCCCCATCTCAAAATATGTTGTTCCAGGGACTCTCCAGAAGCAAAATTTGAGTTACAAATGTTTGCTTTAAAATAATATACACTATATTCAAAGATTTGTACTTTCTGTACTGAAGGAACGCTGAAAATGAACGCTGCAGGGGTGCTAGTGCTCGAGGATATATGGGGAACGCAACAACACATCATCAGATTTATTAACATTAAAATACACAAGCAAACAGATTTCCTGTATATTTCCAATGCGTTCGTCATTTTGCTGTGAGTCGCCTTCCGACGCTCGCAACTATAGAGTATTTCATAGTTTTTCGAGAATTTGTAAAAAAGATTTCTTTTTTTTTTTACATGGAATGGTTATTGTGGACAAGATTACATAAAAAATAACTTGTTTAGTTGAAAAGGTTATACAGCATGACTTGTAAAAAGTGTATTTAATTCCAACATTAATTCATCGTAATTATAACGGCACTATATAACGTAATTATAACGGTTGTTCTTTCTCAATTCTTTCTAGATAACAAACACGATGTTGGTCCTTTGCTATTCTGGAACCTTTGCTATTCACTAAAAAAACATTTTCCTACAGTCTAATTTCCTTGCGAATTCTGTTTTTTCCATGTTATGGGAAAATAGACCAGATGCCGGTGTTCATTCATTTGTAATCAGTTAAAGAACTTCATGATTTTCCCCTTCACGTGATCACTTGACATTCTGTTTAAGTTCTAAGTACATGTTTCCATTGAACTAGGGATGTTCCAGTAAAGCACTTGTGTATTGGTGTGTAATGGGTTTGTAATACTGACCAGTGATCATCAGCAGCTTTTCAAGATCTTTAAGGATCTGGATCTGGAAAACGGAGGTCAGGCCCGGGATGTGGGTCAGAGAATTCTTTATGACGTTGAGAGCATAGAGACCTTCTTCAGAACCAACCAGCACAATCTAGGAGAGATGAGAGTGACAGATTACATGGATGGGAAATATGTCAAGAGTCGTCCTTAAAGTTGGACAGGCTGGTAGTCGGAAGATCAAATAAAAGTTGGCTCAAGAAAGTTCAGTCAGTAGTGGCGTTTCCATAAAGCCTCTTAATGCGCATTTACGGCTTATTCGCAAAATCTTTTTATGGAAACACTTCAAAATGCGAATAAACTTTCATTATCTGCAAAAAAATGTATCCGCTTTGAGGAGGTGGATTTTGAGGCTTTATCGAATAAACTAAATGCGCATTTGTGAATGGAAACGGGTCAGACAATAAATGCGAATAAATTATGAAGTTCTGGGTCCATATCGTCCTCCAACTTAACACTTTCCCCTGCCGCTTAACGTCCATTGTATAGCGTTAGCCCACAAAACAAACCAGTTGTTTGTTACACACGGAGTGACACGGACCGTGTGTAAATTCCTCCCGTTTTCACCTCCCGGAGTCAAGCCATCCGTGGCTAACCCTTCCTCATCACACAGTGTTGTGTGCCAAAAGTGGCCGATCTACAAGCTCACAGCAGCTCGCATCCGCATCTCCGCGCCGTGAGCTTGCAGATCGGCCACCTTCCAGAGGACGCTGAAACTTGCAGGATGAGCAATGTGCAGCGACGCGACAGCGGTTTTCCCGGTGAACCTGAGCGCAGCGGTGGGGACGCGGGAGTGTGGGGAACACACACCACTGACTATTGCCGATGGAGAGGTTAAATAGCTTCATGTATTGAGAGGAACTCTTGCCAATTTCGTAAGAGACTCGTCGCCAATTGTAAGATATTTAAAAGTTATTTGAGGCCATGATGATTGATAACCCCTTCTTCCCACTAGACAGCAACCGAGTCACAGCAGTCAGACGTGCAGTGCTCAGGTTCAGTCTGAAAAAATCAGCCCGATCAACTCATGCGACTGTCGCTAATTCGAATGACACCCGCAAATGGAAACATGCTAAATTCGCTTCGTCTTAATGCGTATTTCTGATAATTCGCTTCCCTAATTCGAATACGTTTATGGAAACATGGCTACTGTGACATAACCATGTCCTCTAAGTTTGATTCCCAGCTGAGCAAGGAAAATTAAAAACTGAAACTCAATTATTCGCTTAAAGGCAGATTAAATCGCTCAGAGGTTCTAAACGTCGGTTTCGATATATTTGGTTAATTGCCCATCTCTTTCTAATTTCCTGTCTAAATATTCCAAGAAGATCTTCGGTTTGAACAACATACTGAACCATGACTGCCAATTCATGACAAGACTTCCAGGGAAGGAACAGCAGCTATAGGCCTGTACCAAAAGTAATGCAATGTCAAAAATCGAACTTTCAAATGAATCTACAATGAACATGGACTATTCATGGCGTTCCTTTCTCAAGGCGCTGATACCTGGTCTGTGAGAGGCAGAGTGCAGTTGATATCCAAACGGTCATCGCCCTCCAGCTTCAGCAGAGAATTGCCCAGCAGCTTCTATCAGGATATGAAGGCAGAGAGAGCAAAGGAGCACCACATGGGACAGGTTAGCCAGCAATCACTTTAGTGCAGAGACAGGTTAGTCATTATGGAACATAACCACAAAGTGGTTATCCAGTGTCTGAGAATTTCAATCCATGTTCGAATTCCCGTGGTTACGCACTTGAACTCTATTGTTGTTGTTGACTAGGGTCACCCAGGTACGTACTTGATCCCGTAATTCCCCCCCCCATAAACCAAATGTCTTGTTGAAAATAGCCCATCTACAAGCTCAGTCACAACGCGTCTTAGGGCAATGCATCGTGAGCTTGTAAAGCTGCTATTTTCGACTAATATTCCCTTATCTTTTGGCAAATGTTCGCCTGCAAATGTTCGCCTATTATGATGTGCCCTGAATAGGGACACTAACATTAGAATTCATGTGGTTAAGTCTTTTGTTCCAGTCGTAACATATTTACATAAACATTTTTGTACTGCAGTACTAGCACTAGATTACACATCTACAACCGGTCACCCAGTTCAGTAAGGAGAACCGGAGACATGACGGCACGTTTCAGAAACAGATGTATACATCTCAGTAAAAACATAATACAATTACCAAGGCTCAGTAAGCGGAGAATGACTGCATTAATGCTGCCAGCAATTAATACACGAAAACACCCAGAACAGAAGTGTGCAAGCTCAGGAAAAGCTTGGTATGCTACAACAGTGTGCACATGTGCCTCTACAGAGAGTGCTTCAATGAAGAGGGCTGAAGCAGAGCATGGCTTTTGGAGAAGCATGCATGACATAATATGAGACACTAGGCCAATACTGCACAGCAGTGTCTCTTCACATCCATGCACTGTGTGTGTGTGTGTGTGTGTGTGTGTGTGTGTGTGTGTGTGTGTGTGTGTGTGTGTGTGTATGTGTGTGTGTGTGTGTGTGTGTGCACGCGTCTGTGCTGTGTGCATGTGCGTGCCTGAAACTGAATGCAGTTGCATATCAAAGGTTGAGCCTGATTTATACTTAGTTGCACACCAGTGTCACGCTCCCAAAAATGGCAGCTATACAAGCTCACAACGTGTTGCGTTGTGAGCTTGCAAAATTACAAAATAGTCATTTGTGCTGCTGCCAAATTGTGTGAAATTCCTCGGCACAATGTGAGTATTGTATTATGGATAAATATATGCCTACTGCATGCTCAGTCAGTCGGTCGACTGAAGCCCAAGCGTTCGTGCAGCCACTTACTGTACCTGAACCAGAGGGGATAGGTTCTTCGGTCTTTTAGCAACACCTGCCTACAATATGATCCACACAACCCCATTGGGTGGACATACACACACAATGTAACCACAGCAAGACAGAACAATGACAGAACACAGGTAGAAGACATGTGTATTGAAAACATGCAGATAAAAAGAAGGAAAGAGAAGAGGGAGGGGGAGAAAAAGAAGTGAAGGTGCTGGCTGACTATTCTTGTAAAGCGGACATTCGCTGCTTTGATTCATTTTGTCTCGTTTACGTTTTCATAACAAACACACTGCATGTTGTACACATGCGCTCACAGACGGAACACACTTGAGGGTTAAGATCGCTATTTTGAGATGGATGTCATTACTAAGCTTGTCAGGTATGAAACAGCCAATAGGGCCGTACATCTTACACTTCAGGCAGCCTAAAGCAAGCTTGAATAAATGACTGACCCGTGCCCCCCAACACACCGTACTCACAGCATCGGAGTCCACTTTAGACCCTCGACTGCCGGCCACCACAGACTCCAGTACAGCCACCCAGCGCTGCTTGTCGGGGAAGCTGGGCGCCATGAAGTAGAGGGACTGGCCCACCCAACAGCTGGTGTGGGGGTGGGACTCTAGCTTCAGCACGTAAGGGATGTCTGCGCACACACACACACAAATACACACACTTATCCTAACAGTCCAGTCTCAGTTCTAAACTGAATTGTCAACATTTGACATTTGTTATTAACAACCAGACAATATACCGTACTTGTCCGACTTTTATTCCATCCATCCATCTGTTCCTTCCTAGATAAACGTTATTTTGCCGCGCTATTCCTCCCACAGTTTTGGTGGCACACATTGGGCCATATAGAGCATCGCAGCGGAAGTGGATTCCTGGGGTCACTTAATATTCCCCATTCATTTTCGCCATAGACTTTTACAAATATATTTATAACAATTATGTTAAGCCTCGAACCAAGCCTTCCAGGATGGAGGTGAATCATGATAATATAACCTTTGATCCTATGTGAAAACATATTTTAATATTACATTATTTGATATACTACAGGTACATTTAATAACTACCCTTTGTTTAGCGATTTTCAAAATGTTATTTTCATAGAAAAAAAGGTTATATGGCCATGATTCACCTCCATCCTGGATGGCTTGGTTCGAGGCTTAACATAATTGTTATAAATATTTTTGTAAAAGTCTATGGCGAAAGTGAATGGGGAATATTAAGTGACCCCAGGAATCCACTTCCGCTGCGATGCTCTATGTCATGGATTTCCATATTGAGGCACAATATGTCCATATATGGGCATTCCCAGATATGGGATAAATACTGATTACATCAGGGATCTCAATATATGGGAATTGATATGCAAGTGTGACTCAGGTCACAGCAACCACACTTATCAATTGCATCTTTCTAGTACTTCGTCTCACACCAGTGTCACACACAGAAAATAGCGGATCTACAGGCTCACAATGCGTTGCAATGTGACACGTTTTGAGCTTGTAGATCCACACATTTTGGTGCGCAATACGTTGCACAACCAAGTGTAGTGGGGATTTACAGCAGAGAGGGGCCTTGTGGGTTCAATTTCAAGCCTGGAGAGGAGGCAGACTCCTAGAAGATGAGTATAGTAGGCTTAGGCAGGATTGATCCAGTACCTGACTTGGCGGTGTTGATGAGCTCAGAGGCTCCCACAGCTCCGTGCACCGTCACCTCACCATCAGGCAGACACAGCTCAAACTCCTCTTCAGTCACACAGTCTGCAGGACAAACACCAGTAAACCAGGGATGCAACTATTTATCATTTTCTTCCCGATTTTCTGTCGATTTCTTTGTTCAGCTTGTTCTTGAATACGAACAAATGGATACCAAATAATTTAACAGATCTCCTGCCGCCATAGCCGTTGTTTTATTTTGAAGAGCTAGGAAGAGCCCTGGAAGCCGCGTGCATGTGCACGTGTGTGTAATCTGACGAATACAGGAAAGAGATCTGTTTGTTTACAAATGGTCGCGAAACAAAATTCGTAACCGGGACCGACCATCGCGCTTGAGTGTCGCCGTGAAAAAAAGGCGGCTTTCACCCTTTTATGTTACAGCATAGAATAGGAGTCAATGGAGCATGGACGCTCCGTTTTGCTTCCGTGCGCATCATGACCAGCGTCTTTCACAAGCACCTGCAGCAAGCGACTGTTTACCTTGGTAACCATGGCAACGCTAACCCGTCTGTGGTCGGGTAAGTCGGCGGAAGTGTTAAATTATCGACTTAAGTCTGATTAACCAACCTTCAAAAAAAAAATTAAATCCATCAGTTCAATTAACTGTTAAAAACCTTAATTATATACCGTATATATGAACAACTTTATATTTTACACAAGGACACATAATCCCCATATTTCTTTAGAAGCTTTAACAATTCTCATACTGTACATGGAATGGTGATTCTCAGATTTTCCTTAAAAATGTTACTCATACAATGCAATTGTAAATACAATATATTTAGTAATAAGCACATACCTTCTCTGGGCTCAGTCTCAAAGACAGAGACTTTGGTTCCATCCAGTACAACATACTTCCTTTCCCAGCCCTGCTGGCCACGCTTGCCATGCCTGTGTGAGTATATGCACATCATTATGAGCAAAGTAGAGTCTGACCGAGCAGATGGAGAGTTCTACAACCACCTATTATATAAACCATGTTTTATTGTTTATTTCTTTTTTCTTTCTTTTTTAAGTGCAACATTTTCTTATCCATTTTCTTTTTTTTTATCAATTTATTTGACAAAAAAAAAGAAAAAAGAAAAAGCTGACAACACACTGTGAACTTGTAGATTGGCTATTCTATAGCTACCATAAAAAAAGTCCAATAATGCCCAATATATATCGGCCAAACTGATGTATCGGTCAAGCTCAACACACCAAAGGTAGAAAGAAGCTTGCACATCTTTCATACAAAAAGTAAAAAAAAATCACACCCGTGTGAACTGAGCGGTGGTCGTGGAGGCTGTGCAACAGCACTACTGGGTGGGTGCAGCGGGGTTAGTGTGCTTTACAATGCTGTAGTTTCTTCACACACTCTAATTTATTTGACCCTAAAACATTCAGTTTGTTAATAATAATAATAATAATAATAATACTTGACCACACATGCTGACCCACCCTTCCCCCCTGTGTGTGTGTGTGTGTGTGTGTGTGTGTGTGTGTGTGTGTGTGTGTGTGTGTGTGTGTGAGAACAACAGCGCCCCTCCCTTAACATGTGTGGTCAGAAAAGGTACTGCAGGCTTGAGGCTACATACACGGACGGCCGGACGGCCGGACGGATACCCACACACACGGCCACGTATAGGAGACGGTGTGACCACCGCTCAAAAAACAGGTGCTGGACAAGTTACCTACCTTGGTTGTTTCATCCATCCCTCCAAGCGAACATGCCCGCTGGCCTCTTTGACCTGCAGGGCTGGGGAGTTGGCCTTGTCCCGACACAAAGCCTCTGTGAAGTGAGTGGCATACTCAGCTGGCAGGCCACACGTGGCCGGGAGGCACGGGGAACATTTGGGGTGGCACAGGGTGTGGCACTCTGTAGACAAAGACACATCGTGGGGAGAAAAAAAACAGTCAACAGAGTTCTATTCATATATTGTTTTCTCTTAGTTAAATTATTATCTTTATTTAATCATTTGTCTTCTATAAATTCACACTTTATTTGTTATACTCTATAATGGGGTCTTTTTAATCTATCTATATACTGTACCTGCAAGCACTTCTAAGTCCAATATATATTAAATATGCATTCACGTTATTCGTAACAAAAAAGAAAAAGGGAATACAACTAAACTTCTGCTTCTGTACCGCTATACTTCACAAACCAGTGCTGGGTGGGTACAGTCTACAGTAGTGGTTCCCAAACATTTTAGCCTGTGACCCAAAAGAGAAATTAGACGTATGCCGGGGACTCAAACTAGTGAAAATAGCATATCTACAAACTCACAAGCGTTCGAGCCACGTTGTGAGCTTGTATCTAGATCGGCAATTTTAACCCTTCTTAAACATTAAGTTTTGTAATTTATGGAATTAAACTTTTATTTATTAATGAAAGAACTTGGAAAAATCATGGAAATCTTAGATTTTTGGGGAACGTTTTTTTGAAAATGTTTTGAAATCTCAGCTTTTTGGGGAATGTTTTTTCAAAATGTTTTGAAATGATAACTAAAAACAAAATGTAGGAAACAGTGGACTACAGACCTAGACAGGTGGCTGCCTGCCGTCCAAAGTGCACAGTGTCTAGGCAGACGGCACACTTGGCAGCCCTCATGTTGAGGCCCACAGTGAAACGGTGAGGGATGTTGTGGTGCATCCTCTCCTTCACGCGACGACCAAACTCTGGAGGTACACAAGGAAGAAGAACGTCTGAGTTATACAGTATTGCACGCCGAAAATAGGCATCTCTACAAGCTTGTAGATCGTCTATTTTCAGGCTGAAGTGAGGAAGGAATGAGAGCCAACGACTGCAAAGAGGGCTGACAGGATCCACATTATTGTCAACGCTTGTTTTCAAGTTGTACAGTATGTATCCATGCTGAAGAATCTCATTACTTATTTATCACAGTGAGTGGGGCTGTGCATGCGTTACATTGTCTATGATACTGTAGATTGGTCCATAGATGCAAGGTAGCCTTGTGATAGTCTCAATCACATCTCAAGTCAGCATGTCTGGGATTTACCAGAGATAAAGTCCAGGGAAGCCTCTGACTGACTGGGCTCTAATGGAAATACATGGTTTGTCTGTTCATATTGTTTCTGACACACATTGTGTGTGTTTGATCCTTAACTTAGTTATAAGATACAGTGATCAATAAGAGGTGAATGAGCGCTATTACCTTAGATTCAGACAATGGTGTCTATCTAATCAGCTGGCTATTGTGACACTAGCTCAAAGAATAGGTTTGTGATTTCACTTGTATGGGATATCTGTGGTCATAATGGGGCATTCTAAATCAAAAGTCCATATTATCATCTACTTACAACCAATAATAATGACAGGCACCAGTCAATCAGTCTGCTAGACGGTAGAGAGAGGTGCTACTCTGAATGTCAAAGATGCCCGACGCAGCTAAACAATCATTTCTAAACATTTGTTTAAAAACTAATTTTATTTATTATTTCTGCAACCCCATTTGGAATTGCAGTAACATAGTACTGCCTTGTTGCAGTGCGCAACGTGTGACACAGCGTGCAGGAGTTTAGATCCCCTTGGTAAGATGCCTGAACGAGTTTCATTCAGTGAACGACCTGCCCCCACTGCCTCTATCACTGTGATTGGTTAAGGAAGCACCCAGCCCCTGTTTCACTGGGAAATACGTCACGATATGGTCATGAAAAGCCATCTCAGCTGGTCTTTAATGACGACCAGAGGAAACAAAAGCAGCAAGACTGATGGCAGACAGCTTACTGCCCCAGACACTTGGCCATGGAGGTATTGAACTGGTGTGCTGACATGTTACTGCCATATAAATCTGAACCGTTAACATGTCAGCAGGACAAGACAGACGGATGAGCCGTGTGCACATGTACGTGTGTGGCAGTGCATGCAGATGAGCATGGTAGGATGCAGCCATACAGTGGAAGTCCTGGAAGACCCATAACTTACTCTCAAAAGTGACCCTCCTCTTTTCTGCGAAGGGCAGTGGAAAGGGAGAGAGAGAAGAAAGAGGTCTAGCAGCAGCTGGGTGAAAGCAGACATACCTAGTAGAGTGAAGGCTAGAAAAGAACCTGAAGTACTAGGATCACTGGGCAAGAATGAATAAACACAGCAGACACAACATAGACCAGTGGTTCTCCAACATTTTCATGTTGAGGCATGTCAACGATTTGCAATGCCATGCGTCACAACTTTTGATCGAGTGGGAAACCCATATTAACTACTGAAAAGGTGAGGTGTTTGAGTGACACAGCAGTACATCACCTACATGTGCATTTGTCTACAGTACTTGCCAGTGTTCCCACGCATGACTGACCTTCTGGAGTGGCGGTCTCTTTGCAGCGTGTGGAGGGGTTGAGAAGGCTGCTGGGGCTGGGTTGATGTTCTGGGGATTTGACGATGGCCGACATCAGTATCTGCTGGCGGGCCATGGC
This sequence comes from Nannobrachium achirus, assembly GCF_963921795.1. Classification (NCBI taxonomy): domain Eukaryota; kingdom Metazoa; phylum Chordata; class Actinopteri; order Myctophiformes; family Myctophidae; genus Nannobrachium; species Nannobrachium achirus. Next base: position 49,838,796 of record NC_137815.1, read on the forward strand.
AGGCGTGGACGGGGCAGCATGCTGCTGATGCTCCTGAGCTTTAAAATGTGCTGCTGTACCATTTAGGAAGAAAATAATACCACAATTTAGTTCACGAAAAATAGCTCAATATGGAATGATCTTATTTGTTACTATCGACGTTAAATTTACAAAAAAGCTTGGACAAACATGTTGTTTCTGATAACTCTGATTTCCTCAAATGAATGAAATAAGGCATGCAACAAGATTGCTTGTGCCGTATGAGCTTCAAAGTACTCACACTCCAAAGTGAGGTGCTCTAGGAGCTCTCAAACGGAAATTAGAATGAGTCTACATCGTATCTGTGTAAAGGAGCCTAAATTGATGAACCTCAAACTGTCAATACGAGCCTATCAAAAACAAGGGGTGGAGTTGCATATTCTCATTAGAGGGTATGCGCATGCATAAAGTGGCAAAGTGAGTTAAACGTTGTTTAAAGTCGTTTAATGCAATCAGATAGGACTTTTCTTTTCGGATGTATGGGCTGTCAAGGCCAGAAAGTCGTTTTTTGCCACTCAGTAGGCGTTCCCGCATAACTTCCAGGTATGATGATGATGACACACGCATACGCTCCATTATAGCAGTTAGCCTCCTGGGCTCCACTGAGAAAAGGCATTGGATAATAAAAAAAGGACAATATAGGTAGTCTAGTCATTGTGAACACCCACCCTCTTCTCTGAGGGACCGTAGCTCGATCTTCATCTTCTGAAGGGTCTCCTCCAGTTCAGAGCAACGAGAGCGCTCCTTCTCCAGTGCCAGCTTCATGTCACTGTACTGCACAGGCACGACTGCCTGGAGCGGAGGACCCAGCGCTCCGTTCGTCGTGGTGCCCACGTCCTCCCTACGGCGTCCGAATATACCCCCCTGACCACCCGGACACAGAGGAAGCCACTGAATTAATTAACAACCAGTAAGACTCCCTAATCGGGAGATAAGCGACCGTTACGTCGCAAACACAAACTTTAGGCAGCAGAATAGAATAATATACGGGTCATTCAGAAACACACCACGAGTCAAAATAATAACATGGTTGTGGAAATTGTTATGGTGTATTTTGAATAATTTATGGGAATCTTGTTTACAATTGCCTTTTTCTTCTTGGTGGGCTGGTCCATTTTGGCTTGGAGGAAGTCGATAAGTTTGGTCTGCTGTGAGATGGTGCCTTCCATCTTCACCTTCTCATGGGAGTACACAGCCTGAGAGCAGGAAGAAAACACAACCTCAGAGAAACACTCACTTCTAATTTGAACTCATGAGATTTGAGATCGCCATGGTAACGTCAGGATTTATTTGATCCCATTGATCCTCGTGAGAATGGTGCTGGCAGCACCATTCTAGACAATGTTCTGATTGTGTTGCATCACATGCAGACTAGTGGATTTATGCACTGGCACATGAATGATTAACATAACAAAATCAGTTACAAAAAATATAACACATAACAAAAAAACAGTTGTTACATTGAACATTTTTATTGCGTCATTCAACTACAAAAACACAAAAACCTTCATCAGATTCAACAGAAATGAAAAAATGTTTTTGTCTTATGGAGCCAGTATCCATGCACTGAATATTTGAAGATGGCATGACTGAGAACAATCCTTATTACCCCCCCGGCCTCACTGCGAGCATCGTGTCAGCGCTGGGAACGCTCCCTTTTTAATCAATGAAGGGTGCTCCACTGCCGACGTCAACGTCTGACGCCAAATTCGCCCCGGTTCATTTTTGCCGCCGTCACGACACAACGCAACGATCCTGGTGGAGCCCTAGCCTTATCTTCCACACCCAAAGTCCAATACATGTCTGTTATGGAAATGGTCATGTATTGTCTTCACTCTGATAGTCTAGTGTAGTCTAGACAAGTGTGGTTAGAGCACATGCCAGCAAGGGAATGCGGTTCTGACACCAAATCAAATGGTTTCAGATCTGAGCCAAGCCTCCTGAGGACACGTGCCTGGAGCCTGTCCTGGCTGGACGGGAGTCTCAAGACGTAAAAACCTATGATGACTGTATTCACTGATGAGTTGCAGTAAGCAGAATCGTGTGTGAGTGGCAGAGTCAAAATTCAGCCCAGGAGCAGTCATGTGTGTGACTGTGAACTGTTTTACCTCAACCGCCACAGGATGGCGGTGTATTAATGAAAGTTGATGGACCCTTTTCATAGACATGTCATAGATTGTGATTGTCCACCAATCACAACCTATTTTTAGGCAAAATACACTTCAAAATCCTTATGGGATTACGTACTGAATGTACAACCTGTACATCTAGTCCTGATACTACCTGAATGTTCTCCAGCATAGGGTTGGGGTCTTTAAGGATTTTAACGATTCCTTAACGATTCCTATAGGGGGTTCCAAAAGGATCCTTGGAATGTTATGGTGTTACGTTTGAGAACCACCGGTATCGCAATTGTAAAGCAGAGGACGAGAAGTCCACATACCAGCTCTGATAGTGATAAAAACGGGTTCCAGGAACGGATCCAAAATGAGATGGAACCGATTACTCCAGCTGGTAGTGAAGGTACTGTACTACCTGTATGTTCTCCAGCTGGTACTCCAGGTCTGTCCTCTCCGTCTTCAGCATGTCCGTCTGGTCCAGGGCCTCCTGCAGACCCTGGGTCAGACGGAAGATATGACTCTTCTGGAGGTCCATCTGCTGCTGCAGCTTCCCTTGCTGAAGAACAACCCATCAAACATGGACAGTTTGATTAATGTATTCCAAATACATCTCATTTTACTAAAAGAGGTTGTTAATTAACTAAAAACACAGATGGCCTCTTTGGTTCCCTTTCAAATGTTTGTTTTGGTGTCTCACTATGGGGGACCACTGTGCATTAAGAGGGTTTTGAGGCCATTATGTATGTTAACACTTCTGAAATTAAATGTGTTTTGTGTGTGATTGTATTTCACTTTTTCTACCTCATCCATCAGCCTTTGCTTCAACTCTCTCTCCGTCTCTAGTTTCTGCTGTAGGCTGCGGGCATTCATCTCCAGCATGGCATGTTTCTTTTCCAGATCATTGAGCTGTTCAAAAACATTTTAAATATTTAAAACACCTTCAGTGCAGGGCTTGACATTAACTTTTTGAGGCACATTCACTTGTCCGACAAAAGTCACTTGTCCAGTTAAAAATCGAACCTCTGTTCGAAGTGGAGCTGTGTGTGTGTGTGTGTGTGTGTGTGTGTGTGTGTGTGTGTGTGTGTGTGTGTGCAACAGCGCCCCTCCCTTAACATGTGTGGCCAGAAAAGGTTACTGCAGGCTACATACCCGGAGACAGACAGACAGACAAACAGACAAACAGACAGACAGACAGACCCACACACACGGCCACGTATAGGGAGCTCCACACAGCTCCAAAAATGTCGCAGTCAATTCTTTCTTAAATGCATGCATAGGAGTCAGACATTGAAATAGAATGAATAACAAAAGACCCCTTGCTCCCTCCACTCCATATTATGGGCAGTTGAGAGTCTGCATACAGCACAAAGTCACCAGGAGCGTCACAGAAAAAGTGAAACCAAGAGCCACTTGTCTAACGGACAAGTACATTTTTAATGGAGCTTGTCCGGAAGGGTTTATTACTTGTCCCGGACAACAGGACAAGCCTTAATGTCACGCCCTGCAGTGTATTAAATGGTTTTACTCTCCCATGTAAGGCAACCATTTTTTTTAATGCTAATGGCAATATCAGATACCAGTATTACAAAGTGCTTTGCGGGCTAGAAGAATGGGAGTTAAATTGACCAAATTGAAGATGTGTTACTTACAGTATCAGAGAGGCTTTCGGCCTTGAGTCTCTGCTCCTTCAGGGCCTGCTGCAACGCCATGATCTCAGCCTTGTGCTCTTTGACTGCCAGCTCTACTGCCTGCCGAGACTCGCTGCTGCGCTGGTCCGCACGGAGCCTTCACATAGAACCAGAACAACTCTGTTTTACTGTAATGGCCAAAGATGTTTCTGAGGCTCTGACGTTTTTCCTGTGTTCAAAATTTTGACTTACAGTATGTTCACAGCTCCTATTTGTAGGTGCATTTAGTACATATTTGTGATGTGTTGTGTTGTCACAATTTGAGAGTGGTTCCCTTTCAAAATTAAACCACTTTGCTTTTGTTTTGACAGGAACAAAATGAATAAACCCAACACAAGAGCACTGGATTATTATATTTCATCATTTTACTTCAAGTCTGTGTGCTCTATTCAGTCCAAATAAAGGGGAAGAGACACACAATATTTGTTTCGACATGGCTGTCATTCGTCAACCTTGCTCACGGGAGACTGTTATCATCTGCATGGAACTCAGTGACAGCGCTGCACTGGGGAGTTGGCAGCAGAGGGCGGCAGTTTACCACCCTAAAACTAGAGGCCAAAGTCTCTGCCGGTAATTAAATCTAAATGTTTCACAAATTAAGGCAAATGTTAATCCAATGTGTCTCTCTGTCAACTAACGTTCTGAAGAAGCACAACAAGATTAAGCAAATGTCATAACAGCTCTATATCAGGTGTACAACACTGTGGAGATATAACCAAGTGCCTTCAAATAACAATTTTATCAAAACAAGGTTCTTGCCCCACCCTAGGGATGGGACGAAATGAAAATTTCATGCCACGATTATTGTGAACAAAGAAATTGTGATTTTACGATATTATAACGATAATCGTTTATATCCTGGGGCGGAACATTTGCCAAAATATAGCAGATCTACAAGCTCACAACAGATCATCTATTTTTTGGCAACGAGATTTGGTAGAGAATAAAAAAGACTAGCAAGTACAGTACGTTCTTTCCAGGTCTGTTTTACCATTACAGAGGGTTTAAATTGTACCTCATATGCAGCTCGGCAAATAAAAGGTGAATTCATCCCAGTGCATGACGATTGCAATGATAATTTCACGATAGATTAAAATTTCCATGATACGATTAAAATCGCCATGATACGATTATTGTGAGTGTTTTTTTAATCATGATAAACGGTAATAACGATTATCGCCCCATCCCTAGTTTTGTCTGTACGATGTAATTAACAGTTTAGTTTGTGTGCGTGTACATTTGACAATATGATCATTATAATACACTATAATAGATTATAACATTGATTATTATCATCATGTACTACAACTATATCCTGGTGGTCTAAATGAAAAGTCAGTGAGTGATCAGTCATTATGAAGTGTTTGGCCCTGTTTGGCCTAGCTCAAACATACTCTGGAGTGGATACTTTTTAGTACCACTTTTAGTACCACTTTCACACCACACTACCCAGGTCCATGTAGAGGAAAACCTGGCATAAGTGGGCGGTGTGGAGTGGTGTGGTGTTGGGCTATGTCAGTGTGAGTGTCTACCTATTCTGCTTCTCGTTGTCGAACAGTCTCTGCATGTCCCTGGTGCGTCTCTCGGCCTGGCTCTTCTCATCCTCCAGCGCTGACCTCCAGGCCTCCCACTGCCTCTCCTTCTCCAGGAGCTCATCATTCAGGGCATCCAGCTCCACCACCTGCTCCTCCAGCATGCTGCAGCTGGTCTTCAGCGTCTCGATGGTCTGCGTGGAGCACCACCACACTTACAGTGAGGAAACTAATCCATTGAATTGATAATAAAGAATTATCGATAATTGAACAAACCTATACTAGTGCCCTGAACGGGCATTATCGATTTTTTTTTGTTGATAATTTAATAAAATAAGCCGTTTTATTCATCTGTCTGTATCACTTTTATGCCCATATACTGTATGGAGATCTCTGTCTGTCTGTCTTCCTGTGTTCCTTTTATGCCCATATATGGATACGGATGTCATCAGTATATGTATACTGTATACAGTAGGTGTGGCGAGTTTGAAGTCGATCAGTCAGTGTGAAAATCAAGCACCACACTGAACAACCGAATTGGAACGAATGAATATTTCAAACTATAATAACTCTTAGCCTTTATGCCAATCTGTGTGTGAAAGGTAATGTTCAGATTGTTATGTAGTTGCACTAGTGTGTGTGTGTGTGTGTGTGTGTGTGTGTGTGTGTGTGTGTGTGTGTATTTATCACCTGTTTTTGGTTATTGAGGTGCATCTCGCGGTCGGCGACCTCTCTCCTCAGGCGGTCTACATCCTGGCTGAGCTGCAGCCGGTCCTCCCTGTCGTCCGAGGCCTCGTCCAGCTGCTTGGACAGGTAGAAGTTCTGACGGTTGAGCTCAGCATTCTCCTGGCTCAGCTGTGTGAGCTGCTCTTCCAGGTCTGTGATCACCTGAGGCCACACAGATAGTAGAGCTGTTACCATTGCATAACCCGTTTAGATTTAACCATTATTTTATGCTTTAAAGGAGTAGTTCACCCCCAAAATGACTTGTTTACTATTGATTACTCATGCCATGGAGACTTGAGTTCAAAAATATTTTTTGGTTTTTGTCGAATTCCTACAAGACAATAATTTGATGACAATAAATGTACCCCCAGTGATTCCATCCGGAATCAATGGGGGTAAACTTACTTTTTTTGTCTTAAGAATGTGAAAAAAAAATGAAAAAAAAACTCAAGTCACCATGGCCTGAGTAATCAATAGTGAACAAGTCATTTTGGGGGTGAACTACTCCTTCAACTATTACAAAATAGCAGATATACAAGCTCACAGCGGGGCACAGAGTGCGAGCTTGTAGAACTGCTATTTTTGAAAAATCACGAAATGTTTTACAAATCTTTGAATATATCTTTTTTAAATAACAGATGTATAATGATATTGCTAAATGTTATACACTGTTGTAGAGGTATTGAGCTCAAGGCTACATAATGTTTTCAATATCAGTTTTCTTTGCTCGATGGAAAACCAAAAATATGCAGCTTCATCTGACTATTTTATCAAAACAGCTACAATGCCTTTTCATACTAAAACCATGCAGTCAGTCATGTATACGTAAAAGACCAAAGCATGTCATCAGAACATCACAACAGCGTGCCAACAGACGAACAGAGTAGTGTTGATTTCGTCTAATAAAACTATGACAAAACAAAACTTTTTTCTCAGACAAAAACGAAATAAAAACTAAGCTATGATGACTAAAACTATGACTAAATATGCTGTAAATATGTGGACATTTTTGTCAACAAATAAAAACTAGAGGGAGGGACTGGTGAAGAGATCCAGCAGAACTAAAATACAAGTCATTTTATGTTTGGTTGCACTAGGGTGTTGCACTATAGACACGTTGTGAGCTTGTAGATCTGCTATTTTCAGAGCGCAACCAAATATAAAATCAGGCATTATGGCGCCATCAAGGCACCGCCAAAATACATGTTAGTCGACTAATCAACTGTAGATTCAGTCAACTAAAATCTTAATTTATAGTTTATATATTTAGTCGACTTCAACTAGATTAAAACTAAAACATTTCAGATGACTAAAATTAAATTAAATGTTATTCAAAAGACTAGGACTAAAACTAAATCAACATTTGCAGTCAAAATCAACACTGCAACAGAGCATGATGACCCGGTATAAACCCAGGCCATGGCGGGGGCCAGATGAACTTGTCTAAACAGTGACTGTGGCATGTGGATACAATCTCTCTAGGGGGGAAAGGATGCACAACGGCTAGATGTGACACATGGGGTGACAGTGTGACATCAACATTAGCTGTGGCAAGCCAACACAGAGCGCAAGATATCTTTGTGAGTGGATCAAGTATGCAAACTGTGCCTCCATGCCACGGTTTAGATTCTGTCAAATCTGTTCTGTTGTCTTGGCATGTTGTTAGTATACTGGCAAACAACTTGATTGCCATAAATACACAATGAGTTACAGTGAAAACTGTCCTGCCACAGAGAGAAGAGACAAAAAAAATAAGTAGCAGCAGTACTTACAGAGCAGCTGTCTCGCAGGGCATCAAATTTGCGCTGAATTTCATCTCTGTGACTCTGTTAGAGGAAGGGGGGAAAATAGCTTTAAATTCAAATAAAACCCTAACCTACAATTAATACATAATAGTCTAATCGCAATTATTTGACATACCAGTAATTGCAATTATTTTGCAATTATTTTGTCAATCGTTTCCATGTAGAAATATTTTCAAATATTTAAAAAATAGTGGAAATAGCAGATCTACAAGCTCACATCTGCTATTTCCACTATAAATGTTATTTTTTAAGTATAAAGTTGTCAAATATGTCATATGTGTCATATCTGCCATATGCAACCTCAAAGCCTACAAGCCAAACAGAAATGTAATTGTCAACAACAAAAACACAATTAAATCGTTAATTGCAATTATTTGAGTGACAAATTATAGTTATGTAAAATGTCATACTCGTGACAGCCCAATTTGGCTCAATGGTGTTCTAGATTCTTTCGGAGGGTACACCACAATTATTCCTCCCACACGCACGGCACGCGGCCACGCGCACATGGTCACTGAATGGCTCTAAACATACATATATATATATAAATACCAGTAAGACTCCCTAATCGGGAGATAAGCGACCGTAGGTCACTTATCTCCACAAATAGGGCAAAAATTTGTTTTTCCAAAATCTGCCTGAGCCATGTTGATGACATGAGTGTAGACATACTGTGTAGTGATTTTCGTGATTTTAGGGCAACATCTGTAGGAGCAGTGTCCAAAAATGTGTTTTTAAAAATGGGCCTGAAGGTGGCGCTATATGGGACAGATTCATGTTGATGGGATGAGTGTAGACATATTGTGTAGCAATTTGCGTGATTTTAGGGCCAAAACTGTAGGAGTAGTGGGCAAAAATGTGTTGTAAAAATCGGCCTGAAGGTGGCGCTAGAAGAGGGCCATGTGAGAAATGAGGGGTGGGGTCTCCGCGTTGCCTTGGCGGACGAATAGGTACCGGCCCCGGCTCTCCCGGACGCTCCTAGGCCGAGTTACGGCATTTTATGTGAGCTGCAGTGGAGGGGGTCCTCCACTGGGGGCGTCACCACTTTTGCATCCGTTCTGGAGCACCAGGAGTGGGTGGTCCCCAGGAATTCCCCGTGAGCAGCCCCGTTGGGGTGGTCATTTGGTAATTTTTGCACATGTGCTCATTTTTTACACTTGGGGGTCCCCGAGGGAGCTGGGGGTCCCTGGAGCTCCGGGGGTCCTTGGAGGTTGTAGTTTGGCAGGTAAGGAGTGTGTGTGCAAAATCTGGCATGGATCGGGGCAACGGTTGCGGAGATATGAGCAGGGCAAAAGTGTGACGTCTGACGTGTGACGGACGGACTGACTGACGCACGGACACCTGGTGGAGCTTTCTGTAGTAAGTGCGACATACGGTCGCAATAAAGATTATTTTGGACGAATGTCTTTTTTTGCCAGATGGCAATGAATTAATGGAGTGAGATAGCAAACACTTTCTCCACGCATCTGTCACCAGAAATGGTTGACATCTCCGAGACAGACAAATAACGTCAAGGCATGTCGGAGGTTGATGAAAATAAACAGCTGAGATCCAGGTGGTAAAAATGCTCCAACATGGTATACAATGCTTCAGTGGCTGGAGCTGCAGTGTTGCTAGGGTGATTACAGGGTGGGTGGGTCTGCGGTCTAGCTTTCAGAACTCTTGATGTTGATGTTAGGACGTATAAAATAAATTTGTCCTTGGCTTGCAGAGCTCAGCCAACCCTGCTGACTCTGAACAAAGTCCTTTTTTAGTTTAAGTATTCTGCAGCCTTAAGGCAAATAGATTCTCATTCTTATTTAGGGGCTTTTAGGCTCATACTGTATGCATGTACTTAAAGTACTTAAAGGATATTATTTTTATTATAATAAAAATACTATAATAAAAATATAAGCACGCAAGGCGTTGTGTGCTTGTAGATCGGCTATTTTCACTATTTTAATAAATGATAAATACAAAACTAATGGTTATGGGACATACAAGGTTTTCACCCGACAACAGTGGTTTGCAACAATTTTTCTAAATTTGTCCCACGATTTTGTAACCCATTGTTCACCCAGTGCCAATAAACCCTTTTGCAAATCCCGCCCCATTCTGCCCTGTTACTATGATGGGACATTAACCCTGGGCAGATTGTTTTTATAGTGGAAGTGGATGGGATTTTTTTTCCCTTCATAGCCTCATTACAGCTATATAAAGTACCAAAGGAAAAACACCTAGGTGATATTAATAAAAAGGGAAGACAAAGGTACAGTAGTTACATTGCAAAACAGGGGATTTACCCGAAAATATATGTTTTAATTTGTTTAATCCCAGTGGGACAGAATCCTCTTTGCAGATTCTTTTATAGTGGTAGTGGATGCGATTTTTTTTCCCTTCATAGCCTCATTACAGCTATATAAAGTACCACAAAAAACACATCTACGTGATATTAATAAAAAGGGAAGAAAAAGGTACAGTAATTACATAGCAAAACAGTAGTTTTCCCCCGAAAAATAAATGTTTTAATTAGTTTAATCCTCTGGATCAGAGATAGAAAGAGAAGCGCATTGCATCTTGGGTACTAGGAAGAGGACAGAGAGAATGTTTCTCCTCACATAATAGGCTGGCTTTTCGTAATTCTGCCCATTTAAATTATATGTACCCAATCGTGACTCTTAGACCATTGATAAGGTACATGTGAACTAGTTTGTTGAAGCTTATTCGTTATGATGAGCGAGATCGCTTGACGCTTGCCGTCGCTATCACCGTACCGGCCGATCTCCGTGTCGCGCACTGCGGACAGTTTTTGAAAGGCTGAAGCAACATTCTCCACTGCACAAACTCCACCCCCGATAGCAAAAAGTGAATGTTTTTTTCTGGTTGGCCAGTCAGGGAGTCTCAGGGACCAATCAGAAGGCTGACAAACGGTCTATTGCCTAAGCTGTAATCCTGGGCACTGCTCTCCCTCTGCCAACCTGGGGAGGGCCCCGAACAGAGCTCATGCTTCCTTCCCCGGTTGGATGTAGCGTGTGGAAGGAACACGTTATTCAAACCAGTTCCTTTCCCCTCCATCAAGCGCCCCACCTGGCCAGGGGGACGTATTATAGAGACCAGGATTACTGCATGTTTTTGTGAGGGTATCTACCCTAGGAGACACGGGGAGAAAATGCAAACTCCACACAGACAGGCCATTGCGCCAACCCCACCTAGGGGGTGGGCACTGATGACACGGAGGAGAGAACACGGCCACAGCGCCCCCGGCGGGAATCGAACGCAGGACCTTCTCTGGGCAACTGATTTTCCCCCTTGGGATAATAAAAGGTATCCATCTATCTATCTAGCTGTGAGGCGACAGCACTACAGACTGCGCCAGCGCCACCGTGCCCCACAATGCTCTCTCTGGTCTCACCCTGAGAGCAGTGATCTCCTCCTCGGCCTCGGCGGTGGTGTCCTCCAGCTCAGTCTTGGCCTGCTGCAGCTGGCTCTCCAGGGCGTGGCGTGCAGCCTGCAGTCCACTGATCTGGGACTCCCGCTCCTGCAGGGACAGGTTCAGCTCCGACACCTGCCTCTTGATCTCCAGCTTTTGCTCCTCGTGTTCCAGGCCCATCTGCCGGTCAAACAAAACTACAGTGATTCATGCCTTTTATACAGCAGTGTACACAGAGTGGCAGCCCAAGTAAGACAGCATTAATGCATGCGATTTTCCCGTGCATTGCGACTTTATTCATGGATATATTTGTAAAGATATTTTGGGGGACCTTTAGTGATGGTCAGTAGTGAGAAAGAGACATGACACTTTGTAAGCGAGTGGGGGAATGACATGCAGCTAGAAAAACAAATGAGTAAGAATCATAATAGAAAATGAGGAAGGAATGAATCCAAACGAAACAGATTAGGCCAATGTATAAAATAAATAAACCCACTTAAATGGTAAATGGTGGATTTATATGGCACCTTTATCCAAGGCGCTTTACAGAGATTGTGCATTACATTCACCCATTCACACACACACATTCGTACACTGATGGCGGAGGAAACCATGCAAGGCATCAACCTGCTCACCAGGAGCCACTTGGGGTTCAGAGTCTTGCTCAAGGACTCATCGAAACCAACTCTGGGGGAGCCCGGGATTGAACTGGGAACCCTCCGTGTTCTAAGATCTCAACTCTACCCCTGAGCCCCCTGCCGCCCCACTTGTCAGCTCACCTCCCGTATCCTGGTCTCCAGCTCCATTAGCCGACTCCTCTTGCTTTGTTCCTGTTGACTCATTTTCTCCAGATGTTCCTCCAGCTTGGCATTCTGGGCTTCCAGTTTCCCCGCCTGAGACTCCAGGTAGAATTTCTGCTGCCGGAGCTCTGAGATCATCTCCTCCTGGGCTTTCCTGACAGGAAAATTTAAACAAAACGAAAAAGAGATGTCATAGCCTGAAAAGTCAAGCACTGACACTAAGGCTTGCCCACCTGCCCCCGGCAGGTAAATAAAACTTTCAGGCAGGTGAAGTTTGCTTTCAGGTTGCCCGACCCGGCAAGTGCTTATTTGAGAAGGGACGCAACTGTCTATAAACACAACACCAGATATCTGTCTAAACACCTACACGTGGCTAGAGGGCACTGTCTTCTGGTCTGTGGAATATAAAATAAGAGCAGTGTTTACCTTTAATGTGCTGTTTTTACTGTTGCTACAAGAATATAAAATAATGTGTGAAACCACATACAATCATAGCTATGTAGGTATTTGGATTTGGAGGTATTAAGGTATGAATTATTTTTATCACACAGCCCCAGAAAGTAAGAAATAAGTGTTAAATTGAGCTGTAATTAAAATCTTGCCCATTATTTTATAATGGATAATTTACTTTTCGGGCAAGGGGGCATGACTTTTGGGCAAGTAGAACATGACCTGTACTTGGGCAAGTGCCTCTGAGACCTTAGTGTCAACCAGAAAATATCAAAAATGATGTTATGAGCAGAAGCTCTTACTGACCTCTGAAAAGACAAAATAGAATATATTTTAATCTAATGTGCTGCAGTAGAATCAGCTTCCATATGAGCAGTGAGCACAACAGTGCATTATTAATTATTGGCACAGGTTTATGGCTGCCAGCTGATGAGAGCAAAGGCAGAATTTGAAAAGGACCTCCGCTAACTACACGTTCTGCCTTTTGATTTAAGTTGCTTTGATGTTGCCTGGAAGTTTGTTCACAAGGGAGACACTGATCAAAGCCTATCACAATTCATTTTGAGATCATCTTTCATAATAGTCACTTCCATGTAAAAAATAATAGTGGAAATAGCCAATGCACAAGCTTACAAAGCACCACATTATGACGCCATTATTTATTTATTTTGAAAGTATAACGTTATTAAATATGTCAGTCGTTTCTTTGTATATTAATTCTCATTCCTGCCTTGTGAAATTTTGTTTATGAAGCCTAAAATCCAAACAGAAATGTAATCTTTCTATGCCAAAACAAAATTAAATAGTTGTATGACAATCAATAGTCAAATAAAATTTCATAACAGCCCGAAGTGTTTCAACTTTAACATAAGAGACTAATAAGGGACTAATGAACATGCTGGAGGCTTTGGAAGATCGGGCGGGGGCTTGGATGAGAGGATGGCGTAGGGCCGTAGGCTGAAGATCTATCAGCTAACTTACATGTTCTTCTGGGTGTAGATGCTGCTGTTGGCGGCCAGCTTGTTAGCCTCCGACAGCTCCGCAATGCGCTGTTCCAGGTTCTTCATCTTGGAATCCATGGCATTAATGGTCTGAAGGGGGAGGGAGACAACGTGGTGGAAACCACCTCCATGTGAAATGACTTTAAAGATGCAAGAGTCTGTGTATAAATAAATAACTAGATTTGAATCAGAATGGCCATTAAACAGAGGTTCATTAAAGGTGTTGGATCTAAATCTCCTTCTGTTAATGTCAGATCACCGCGTTTGGATTGAACATACCTCAAGTCTACCACGAGAAAGAGAGAGAGAGGGAGAGAGAGAGACACACACACACACACACACACACACACACACACACACACACACACACACACACACACACACACACACACACACACACACACACACACACACACACACACACACACACACACACACACACACACACACACACACACACACACACACACACACACACACACACACACACGGGCTTGCCCACAGACAGACGGTTAGTTAGACCTGATCCTGAAGGAAATGTAGTTGTCATAGCAGCACAATATGAGATGAGACAAAGATACAGGAAAGGGTAAAGGGCACGTACAGAATAAGTAGTGGGGCAACACAAACTAGAATAGGCTGTATAAAAGACAACTTTAAGATAACATCTGAACTGGCCCTCTGCACATGGGTTTGTCAGGTGTGCCTAATGCATAATGATGAGTAGATATAAATAGAGGTATCATTCATGAGCATTCTATTACAAATTAAAATGACAGAGGAGAGGAAGGGTGTTGGGGGAGCCTCAGCTTGTGGGCGTCTGGTGGAGTGGGAGTGAAGATCCTAGATCCTACTTGAACCCTATAGTTTAACTTAATCAGTTGCTCTGATGCAACTCTGACCCTTTGCCTTAAATTAGTGTATAATCACACAATGAACTATAACTCCCAGAGAAGAATGAGCAGGTGGTAGCGTGACTGCCTGGGAAGCGTGCATGAGGCAAGACCCAAATTCAGAGTGAACATTTTTAACTATCTTCGCTTCTGGGTGTCCCTGGAACAAAATATTTTGAGATGGGGGTCCGCGGCCAAATACATTTCATTTTGGGGGTCCTTGACATGACAAAGTTTGAGAACCACTGATATAGCAACATTTGTTTTTCATTATACTGTTAGGATTTAGAAGACATTTGTAGAATCGGCCTACTGTATATCAGCGGTTCTCAAACTTCATGTCATGTCAAGGACACCCAAAATGATATGTATTTGGCCGCAGACCCCCCATCTCAAGATATTTTGTTCCAGGGACCCCCAGAAACAAAGATTTGCGTTAGCAGGTTGGTGTTTTATATAAATTTGCTGCCACCACAGTTGGTGTCTGAATGGGTGACTATAAGGTAATACACTGTAGTGCTTTGGATAAAGGCACAATGTAGATCAATAAGCACTGTAATCCATTAAGACATTCCCAGAGGAACAGGCACCACACACCTCTGTTATTTCTTTTAGCACAAGACTGTATGAACCGTCAGTCTTAATTTACGTGAATCCTTCATTGTGCTGTGTGTCTGTTTGTTAAATTATATCTAATAGAGGCCAGGGCTGTCAATTCTCTCAAAATTTGTATTTGAATCCAGATCAAGTAAAATGGTCAAAATGTGAATCTTAATCATTATTTTGGTAACAAATACATTTAATATAGCAAAGTGCAGCATTGAGCTGTTATGTAATGAGGATCAGCTCGGGAACAAGGCTAAGCCACGTTTGTTTATCTAAACAGAAAAAAAAAAAAAAAGCTTGTTAATTTTCCCTGATATTTTTTGGCAGAACAAAAAGATGTGGGATGTATTTGTGGATGAATATCACTGTGCAATCGCGCATTGTCTGTGTGAGCATCTGCAGAAACACTGCACAAGGTGCTTGTAGAGGTGCTTGGACACTAAATACAGTGATTACTTATAATTAGTTCTAGTACCAGGGACATGCTGGGCCCCTGATTCAGCCCGGGAAAAAGAGTTGGAGAGGCTCTCATTGCGCGCAATAGAGAGAGATCTCTCTCTATAGCGCTGCTGCTACTCAAAGATTTGCCATTTCAGATCATGACAAGTGACAAGCCAGTGGGCCAATTACATGAGTTATATTTAGTTGTTGTCGGGTAGAAACCTTGGTTTCTGCCCGACAGTGACGATTTACTTTGTTGGCCTCCCAGCCCCCAAAATGGAACGAAGGCCGACATTCGGCCTTTCCCGACATTCCCGGCCGGTCCGGCCGGGAATGAACCGGCCGTTCGGGAGTTGTCCCGCTTTTCCCAATGGCCAGCACGTCCCTGAGTTCTACGTCTGGTGTTCTACTGGAGGCATGTAAGGCTAGGGCTCCACCAAAATGACGGCGTCGTGCCGGCGTCGGACGCCGTCAAAAAATGAACCGGGGCGAATTTGAGCATCCGACGCGGACGTTGACGTCGGCAGTGGAGCACCCTTCATTGATTAAAACGGGAGCGTTCCCTGCGTTGACGTTGACGCGGCGCTCGACGCCCGTAATCCCTAACCCCCCGGGGGTTAGGGATTACCAACGTTCTCGTAAGTCACATCATGTCACTTTTCATCATGTAAAACGGATATGAGTTCAAATCTCTGGTCCATCTGGCCTATAAAACCACAGCAGCAGCATCTAGAGCAGAGGTTCTCAATTCTCAAACTGTTTTGGCTTCAGTACCCCCTTCTCCTGATTTCTGGATCAAAGCAACCCCTTTATGAGACTACAACATGTTGCTTAGAAAACTATCTAGCGATTGTTGCTGTCAGGCAGAGCATTTTGCCATTTTCGTTACTTTTGAATTTGAATTCTGAAAAGTAGACGTTTTGGACATGATGGACTATGAATGAATAACCCACTCTTTGAAGAATATATTGAAGAATATACATTTTCAAATAAAAGTAGTGAAAGACTTGAAATTAGAGCATCCTGAGAGCATATTTACTTTAAACTGTATACATTTTTTTCCAATTTCTCACGTACCCCCTGTAGTACCTCTGCGTACCACTACGGGTACACGTACACCCATTTGAGAACCACTGATCTACAGTATGTGCTACAGTATGTGTTCCACTCAGCCACAGGCAGATCAATGGCAACAGCAACAGCAGCAGCAGCACAGCACACCACGACCAGCACTGGAGGACTACTTTATTTGTATATTTGAGCGGTGGTAAACCGCTCCACAGAGTGGCTGTGCGTGTGTCTGTAGCCTTTTTCCTCAGCGTTTTGCCATAGCAAAACGTGTGTGTGTAGCATAGCCTGTACATCCTAGACTCAAATCCTAGTCTGAAGACGTTATGCAAGCACAACCACCGCTCACTTCACATTGGGTGTGATTTTTTTTAATAACCCTAATTTTTTTTAACTAACCCTAATACATCAACAAAACCATGCTTACGGCTTTCTGCTCGCTGATGAGCTTGCATTTCTCTCTGGCCTCCTCCTCCTGCTCGGTGCGCTTGGCTTCCAGACTGTCCTTGTCAGCCAGGTCCGCCTTCATCTGGGCCTCCAGAACCTTCACACATAACAGGGACAATTTAGCCAACACAGCATTTGTGGACATTTGTCAGGCAAAGTATTACGTCACATAAAGGAATACTGTGAGATTGTCTAAGATTAAAGAAGAACTCATTAAATAACAGGGATCAATCTTGGACTTGGACTGCCTTCTGAAATTCATATTTACTGTACATGATATTTACAGCAATGCGATGGATGCACTGATTTATTTAATGTCTATATTTGAGTTAATCTCCATTAGTTCAGTATATATCAGTATAATGTACTATGTCCCACTCTGACAACAGCAGGTGGACATTAGACTGCCTTACCTTGATCTTGTCTTCATAAAGCCGTTCTTTTTGAGCCAGGTGGGTTTCCATTCTTTGGGCTGTTGACTGCGTTTCCCTCAGGTTCTCTTCCAGTTCCTAGACGGGACGATATTACACAAGGGAGTATTTAACATGACTGCTGTGCTGTCATAATACACATTGATGATACACATGATAGTTCACACAAACAATCACTATATCCATGTAAAAAGTCCGGGAGTAGATGTGCCGCCATTTTTATTGTACATAGTTCAGACATTGTTGCCATCAGTGTTATTATTTTTTTCCGGCAAATTTTGATTTAGTCTTAGTCTTTTGAATAACGCACCATTTAGTCTTAATCCTGTCTTAGTCTTCTGAAATTGTTTTTGTCTAGTCTAGCCTTAGTCGACTAAATATTAAAACATTTTAGTCTTAGACTTTTGGGATTAGTCTTAGACTTTTAGTCTTTGTCTTTTAGGAGTTTCTTAGGCTAAATATAACCACATAATTCTGTAAAATAAACCGGGCTCTGAGGAGCATGTTTGTGTTTAAGTCTATGCATGTGCTGAGTCTTTCTGGACGGACTGCATAGCTTCTTGTAAGGACTCAGCCTACAAGCAGCTCCCTAAAGCCCTGCTTGGGGAATGTGTTCAAGGATAAACAGGGACGGAGAACAGAGGCTACACAAGGACGGATTCACCAGCCAGACGCTGGAATGAGTTGGTGCGTGGGTGGGGGTACGAGAAGAGGGGCACAAAGCATTAGACGGCCTTATTCTCTGTGGCTCTCTCACCAGAATCTTCTCAGCCATCTGCTGGATCTGTCCGGATTTGGTCTGGATGTCGTCTTTCAGCTTGTTCTCTCTTCGCTCCACCATCTCCAGTCTTTTCACCTGGTTCTCTAGGGTTTTCCTGCCCTCCTACAGAACACACACACATTCACACGCACAGATAAACAGACTCACGTATCTGTCTGTGTTTACGCCTGTAGCCAATCAGGGACCAGCATTCCTGGTGACGTCACCATCAACAGCCAATGAGGGACCAGCATTATTGGTGATGTCACCATCAACAATTGCGACCTGATATAAATAACAAGGAACGCTCTGCTGGCGCACAAGTAGGCCATACATGGCCAAGAGCGCACAAGATGCAAGTTGGCACCTCGGCAGAGTGAAGTCTAGTTAAGTTAAATATTAAAATAAGAGGGGTGGACTGATAAAAATGTTACTAGTACTGTTACTGCACATCTTACAACCAGACAGTGTGACATTAAGCCATGTGGATCAGGTAGACCAGGCTCATACCTCGGTCTCTCTCAGGCGGCGTTTGAGCGTGTCGCTGGGGTCGGTCTTGCCTTTTAGACGCTCCAGATCTCGCTCCAGCCTTTCTTTGGCCTGACGGATGTTCTGCAGCAGCTCGGTGGCTTCTGTGCTGGCTTTCACTGCCTAGGGGAGGTCAGGATCAGGTCAAAGACCTGTTACTTACAGTAGATCTCAGTACAAACAAGGCAAGCTTGTTGATTTGACAGGGAGTGGTGGGGTAAAGCTAAACCATCTCAGTACACAGTATGGGAGACACATGTTTGAGACAAAACAACTATTATGTTATTCTGAAAATGAAACGTACAGCATTTAAAAGTAAGTTAAAGTCATAAGGTGTAACTTTTTTTGACATAAACTACAGTTCGTTATTACAATCTTTCACCGGTATATTTTTCACAGTAACAATTTCACATTAATGTCTTTTTGACAACTTCTCTAAACACTATTAATCATTTTTATTAATGAGTGTTTGTCCCTGAAGTTGGCACCAGAAGAGTACCAGGAAGGCAGGAATGTATTAATTTGTGTACTGCATTTTAAAGTTAATAAATACCGTTTCTGAATTAAATATCCTCGGGCAATGGGACCGTGCAGCAGTCCTTTTTGAGCAACAGTTCCGTACACAAACGTTGTAATGACAACCGAGCTGCAAGAAGCGTTGCCAAAAACACAGTATGACTTTAAATGTAAACGACTTTAGAACTTTGTAATTCTCATCATAATGATCTCTACTTTGCACTGTAATGTATCTATACTATACATACTGTATCCCTCTACGTAACATAGTGTTACGTATCCACTCTTCTCTGGTGTTTACCCACTACTTTTCTTGTCTCTCCATTCTCACTGCTTCCATCTGTCTTTCTCTTCTTAATAACTGGCTTTCCATCATTTGACTTTTAGTTTTTTCCCTCATAACCTTTTCTTTCAACCTTGAACAATCTGCCCTTACTGCACCTTCTCCTTCATCCATGTCTTTGGCTCTTGCATCTCCAGTCTTTGCATTCCTTCCTTCTCTCTCTCCTCTGTCTCTGCCTTCTCTTCCACCTCTGTCTTAAATTATAATATAGGCCACAGACTTAAAATCTGAGACAACTCGTATACTGGCTCTGTAGTTACTTACATCAATAGAGCGGTGGTTCTCAAACCTTTTAATTTAAAGGACCCCCATAACTCTGAGATACTGTCAAAAGTTACAGACCTATTAGGGTTCCATTTAGAACCCCTCAAGCCGGAACCGTGAGGGTCCCTGGACCCCACTTTGAGAAGCACTGCAACAGAGTATCATGGATGAGGAACCTGATATAATCATTCTTTTAGAGTAACTAGCTAGTTCGAATTATACTTCCACTGATTAACTAGTAAAATGGATTGGTTTGCTACACATACTGTAAGTGTAAGTGCAGTAAGGTACTTTGTGCCATTTTTTTTACTCTGTGAACCTTTGGGGAGAGAGCCTTCAGTGTGGCAGCCCCCACCCCGTGGAACTCTCTCCCAATGGAGAGTCACCATGCTTGAACTCTGGACTCAATTAAGGCTTCCTTGAAAAGACAGACATGATCCATCCACTTGTTTAGTTTATTTGTTTGTTGGTTGTTCATTGTCTTTCTGCCTCTGCCTTGATGTAAAGCATCTTTGGGTCTCTTGAAAGGCGATGTATGAATACAAGCTGCTATTATTATAATTATAATTATTTTCTGCACCAAATTATCTTTTAGTGCAGCATGTTTCAAATATTATGTAATCTTTTCTAAAGAAGGCTATCTGTCTCGTCTGTCATGCAGACTGAAGGCAGCAGTCCAGGCGAGGAAACGCTTGGCTTTATCCTCACCAATAACAAGTGGGTGGTAGGTAGAGGACTGCTCATTATATGTCAGACCTTTATATACAGTATAAAACAATCATATTGAACTGCCGGAAGCAATTTGACTGAGAAAATTCTGAATTGGGCACAGCCCTAGTTTTTGAGCACATTGCATTCAATAACTGTTCATTTACTGAAAGTTTAAAAGATATCTGAAAAATGTATTTTAAAAACTAAAAATATTTTGATCTAACCAGTTTAGAAACGTTATGTTGGACGCGGAACATAAGTATAGAAACTTTAAAATATTGGTTCTGTGGGTGCTTCAGTGGCATAGACGTAACGTTCTTTGTGACTAA
This sequence comes from Nannobrachium achirus, assembly GCF_963921795.1. Classification (NCBI taxonomy): domain Eukaryota; kingdom Metazoa; phylum Chordata; class Actinopteri; order Myctophiformes; family Myctophidae; genus Nannobrachium; species Nannobrachium achirus. The sequence continues at coordinate 49,859,682 of NC_137815.1, forward strand.
ATGACACGTTAATGCATATAAGCCGGAAGCAGAATTAGCAATGACAAATAATAGACAAAGATTTGCATTTGTAAAAATGCCTGTTAAAATGATTAATCAGACATGTATAGCAATAGACAGACATAAATTACATAATAATTATCTTCTAAAACCATTGAGGGAAATGTTTTACCAGAAATGGAGGTCATAAAGTCAGAAGGCACTTACCTTGGAGAGTTTGTCCTGGAGCTCTTCGATTTTCAGCTGCTGTTCAGAGTTGGTCTAAAAATAAAACAAGCCGAGTGAATGACAGGCGAGTTTACTAGACCAGTGGTTTTCAACCAGTGGTCGGGGGACCACCAGGGGTCCTTGAGGGGGTTCCAGGTGTTAACCAGCTAAATGATGAAGAGTTGGTAAACAAATGGAGACCTTATAGATTTTTAACTCTTGAGTGTAAAATGAAATCAAATACCCTTACGTGTCCATTTAGGAGTTACATTATGGTTAAACATCTGCATTCATTAATTTACAAGAAGTCTACACAATTAGAGAGAGTAGATTTTTTTTATTTAGGTTAACGTTTGACTGTTATCTCTCCTATGGTACCAACATCAATATCAGCATGGAATTGTGGACAAAATCAAAATAGTTTTGTTATCGTCAGAGCCTACATCTGTTGGTCCACTGCTCAAATGCAGAATAAATGTTGGACCTTGATATGAAAAGGGTTGAAATCACAAGACACTTAATGTACCTGTAGCTCGGGAATGGAAAATCAGCTGATTCTTAACTTACCTTCTCCAGTTTGGTGAGTAGCTCCTCTACTTCGGATTTGCCCTGCTCTCTGGCCTAAGAAATAAACAGTGCAACAAGGAGACATCAATACACAAAATCTCTAAACCTATCTTTTCATGTATTATGCACTGGCATCAAAATGGCTGGAGAGAAATTGTCTCGACTTAAACATCTCATCACTTCTTGAGGTTGAGGTTGCATTGAATAGTAAAAACAGACATGCAAATCATTGTCCAATAGAGAGGAAGAAATATTAATGCTTTGCAAACCATTTCCCATGTCAAATCCCACATGGCTGTCAAATCTTTTTAAAATATCTATCTTCAAATGACAGTGGCAGCTTTCTCCATCTGTTCCCACATACCTTCTGGATTCTCTGTTGGTATTCTACAGCCTTCCTCTTCAGATCCTCGCTGGTCTGCCTGGAATCTCTGAGCTCGGACTCGTACAGGTCGCTGCGGCGGCGGGCAGCTGACAGGTCCTCCTCCAGCTGCCTGATGGTCACCTGCATCTCCTCCAGCTGCGCATGGTATTCCTGAGGTCACAGACACGGCACACAGTCGTCATGCCAAGCACAGCAGAGATCCAATTGTAGAGACACAAACCCTAGCGTCCCTATTCTGGGCATGTCATATTGGTTCACATTTGGCAAAAATAACAATGCAAAATCAGGGTCTGGATCACGTTTCAGAAAGCAACAAGAAATGGTGGGTGCAGGTATGTGTGACACCATACATCCACTTGGCTAGAGCAACGCATTCTCACACAAGTCGTCACTTGGTCAAGTGTGTTTTGTGTGCGACGCTGAAGCAGAGGACCGCTTTTCACGTACCATGATGACACGGACGGATCATAACCAATTCTATGATAACCAATCATAACTATATAACTTAAATTCTTTAAGATAATAAGATGGTGTAGAGTCAGAAGAAGCAGACATTGCATCACTCAATGCGGGCACTCACTAACACTTATTTGAACATTCGTTTTCAATGTTTTTAATGGCAACAGTGCGTTGACCCCAAATCCAAAGGGGTCCCGACCACCAAGGACCCCCTTGGTGTCAGTCAAGTATATGATGAGTTTGGGAGTGAGAATGTGTTGGCCAGAGAGAAAATGTGAAAAGACATTTCCGCACATTTTTAACCATATCGGATGGTCTACAACAATTTCTTCTAGATTAAGGTATGTATAAGTAAGTAAGCTTTACCTACGTACGAACAGTAAGTAAAGATTTTAAATAGTCAAGGACGTCTTCCAAAAACAATCATAGGAAACAAGCAAAACCGTCTTCTACCCAGCCATGTCTCTGTCTGGCTTCAGAAGGGGTGCCCTGTGGGGAAGCCATCTGAATGCGTGCCATCTGGAGGGATGACCTTGGCATTTTAAGGACTGCAGAGAGGGTATCCTCAGAGGGAAGCCCTGCATGCTTGTGCACTGATTTGGTATCTGAGCTTTTACCTGTGGTGGTGGTGGTATAACTAGGGCTGTCACAATTATTACATAATCGTCTAAAATTTGACATAATCGCAATTATGTTGTCATAATTGTCATAATCGTTTCCATGTTGAAAAATGCTCGTATATTTTCCATATATGTGACCTTGTAGATCGTCTATTTCCACTATCAATGTTCTTTCTTTTTTTTTTTAAGTATAAAGTTATCAAATATGTTATCAAATGTCATTTTGTATATTTAGTTTGTGTCATATCTGCCATGTGCAACTTCAAAGCCTACAGGCTTAACAGAAATGTAATTGTCAACGACAAAAACACGAATCGTAAATCGTCAATGATAAAACAATTAACAATTAATCGCCATAAAATGTCAAAATGGTGACTCCCCTAGGTATAACAAGAACTGTACCTGTTCCTTGATCTCTTGCAGCTTGTTGCTCTGTTCACGGATGTCGTGCAGAAGCTGCAAGGCCTTGTCATCCTCCTGGGAGACTTCCACGCGGGCCTGCTCCAAGCTACGCTTTAAGCTCTGCCAAAAACATACATAAAAAAATATACCATAATATAAAGCTGCTGCTGAGAGCAACACTGGAGTTATAGTTCCAGGGCAAAAAACAAACTACCAAGCGTAGTGCTTTCTCCAAGTTTCACACTGGCTAAGAATGAAATACCCCGTCAGCACAGCACAGTAGTACAGTGTGTGCAGTGCTTGCCAAAACACTGGGGAAGTTGAGGTGACAGTTGGCCTAGTAACGTTTTGGTTATATCAGGGGTATTCAACAGGGGGTCCTAGGGAGTCCTCAGAGTTACTACAGGGGGTCCTCCAAATCTTTGTGTGATAGAAACTTGTTTTTTCCCCTCTATTTTATATTAACCACTTGAACCCTAGCATCCATATTCTGAGAATCTACAAGCTCACAACGCCTCGCACTGCGAGGCATTGTGAGGGGGAGGGGGAAAGAGCAGACTAAGTACTGACTAAGTACTGTGAAAGGTCAAGTTTGACGGTTCAAGTGGTTAAATATCTGAAAGCCCACATTAACATGACTCCAAAATATACTGATGATCGTGCTGTCAATGAAACTATATGGATAAGGTTGTGGGGGTCCCTGCTTCATCTCTCTCTCAACTAAGGGGTCCTTGGCCTGAAAACGTTGAAGACCCCTGGGTTATATTGTTAGGCAACCCAAATCAACAGGGTATGACTTGCTACCTGGTTTCATGAGACAGATTTTCACTTCAAAGAAGCAGCCAAAAGTAATTTATACTGCGGTTTTCCACGCGTCCCTCTTACTTGACTTCTGCTTGCTATTGGACCGGAATTTCACCACAGAAAAAGTTCAGGGCAATGCTCACACTTATGCCACGGCACCAATTTCACAGCTGTGCCAAACCTTTGAACCCATCATGTTGATAAAAATGAACACTGCTCTAAAACTAGAGGTCATATGTCAGTGTTTAGTTATTTATATCCATAATAATACATTTTTCCATTAGAAAACGTGCACTATTGACAGATTTCATATAGATTTCATTTCTTTGCTAAATAGTTACTATATTGATTTTAAATCATTGAATCTAATCGGATCGCCATTACCAATATCGTCCATGTATCATATTGTCAACCATGTATCGTGATGCGTATCCTATCGCTATTAAATGTATTGTTACAACACACACACACACACACACACACACACACACACACACACACACACACACACACACACACACACACACACACACACACACACACACACACACACACACACACACACACACACACACACACACACACACACACACACACACAGCAGTACTGTAAGAGACTCACGCTGCATTCAGTGATGTAGGTGGCCAGGTCTTGCTCCAGGATGGTCCTCTGGGTCTCCGAGGCCTTGAGCTCCACATCTTTCTGGTGGAGCACCGACTCCAGGTCAGTCATCTTACGCTGGAACCTGGAGATCTCCTGCTCCATCTGATCAACACAACAACAAGACCAGCTGATCAGATGGAGATCTCCTACTAGCTGACCGGGCTACCGTTTCTCTGTGCTCCTGTTGCTGTTGTTGTTTAAGCCAGGGTTTCTCAAACTTTCAAATGAACCCGTTACAGACTTATATGGGACTTATATATCAATTTAGATCCCCCTAAAGGAACCCACAGAGTCCATGGAATCCACTTTGAGAACCACTTTCTTTTTTTCTTTTTTTTTTTCATTTACATTTTTATCCCACGATTTCGTAACCCATTTTTCATCCAGTGCCAATTACCCAAGCTGTAATCCTGGACGCTGCTCTCCCTCTGCCAACCTGGGGAGGGCCCCGAACTGACCTCATGCTTCCTTCAGTGCATAAGGAGTGAACAAGCCGCTTCTTATCACCTGACAGGGGGGAGCTTCACCAGTTGGACTTAGCACGTGGAAGGAACACGTTATTCAAACCAGTTCCTTTCCCCTCCATCAGGTGCCCCGGCTGGCCAGGGGGAGGCATTATAGAGACCAGGATTACCACATGTTTTTTGGGAGGGTATACCTACCCTAGGAGACACGGGGAGAACATGCAAACTCCACACAGAAAGGCCCTTTCACCAACCCCACCTATGGAGTGGGCGATGATGATACAGATGAGAGAACACTCTCCCAGCGCCCACAGTGTCCCGAATCCAGGACCTTCTAGCTGTGAGGCGACAGCGCTACCGACTGCGCCATCGTGAAAACCACTGGTTTAAGCTGAGCTTTGGTTGAGTCAGCTCAGCAGAGAAGAGTTTATGAATGATTTATGAATATAGAACTACAAATGTATTCCCATAAGTATGCTGTAAACGTGATCCCTGAAAACAGAACCGGAGGCAAATGCACGGCCCTCACCTTGTGACATTTGTCTTGAGTTTCTTGTAGTTCTTTGCTTTTAAGGTGCAGCTTCTTTTCCATGGAGTTGGTCTTGGCAGGAGAATTGAGGCCTGCAGACACTGACCTAGGAGCAACAACATAAGATATTGGTATTTATAATTGTACGTACTACGTAATGAAGGATTACCAGTTAAACCACGACAGATATAGTCTGGGGGGAAAAAATGAATGGGGCAAAGGTAAGCACAACAAATGTGGCAAAGGTATACGCACAACAAACAGACCATCTGACAACATGACAAAGGTCTAGGACTACAACGATCGATTCTTTTCGAATCGAGGAACTCTTTTGACACTTTGTGAGCTTGTAAATCAGCAATTTTCACTTTTTTAAATATTCGACACCCTCTAGTCTACATAATGAATCAATATGTCCTGATGCAGTCATAATGGATGCACTAGCTCATACAGACAAACGAAAAAAGTTACGGATGCTAAGGGAATGTTCAAACACGAGGCATTAGCAGAGGATGAGTATAGTACATAAACATGAACATGTATTGTACATAATCTGTCAAAAGGATTAGGATAAATCACAAAAAAAGCTTGAGCTTATTTCCATTGAGGTCCTTTGAGTGCAAATAATTATGTGTGTATACTGTAAATCGAGTGCCATGTGTTGGGGAGGGGGGTGGGGGGTAACAGAGACAAACAAACATAAAACCATTAATAATAAATTATAATTGTTATGATATTATACTGTTGTTTAGACTGTCATGATGATAGGTTCTTGGTTTTCCCCATGATCCTAGATTACCATTTCTATGCATTTGATGCATTACCTCGTGTTTGCCTTGCTTACTGTGAGTCGCGCTGGTTTAGGTGTGTCTGCTAAATAGTGTAGGAAACAACATGAGGTTTTTGACCATTTCTTTGTACTTTTGCAAGGAGTCTGCCTCCAGAGGTCTATTAGTAGGATGTTATGTGCTGTGATGTTGTTTACATCCATCGGGCATATTCAATCTGTTTAGAGTACACAAGATAGTCATTTTTTGTGTTCTTGGGCAAAAAGGTGCTTCTGAATGGAGGCTGTAAGAGACATGAATCTGCTTTGTATGAATGAGTCTACAAATACACAGATGAGTCAGTCTGACTCTTGAGTCACTAAGTTAAAAATAATGTTACTGACTGAACCAAGTGTTGCTGCTGCAGTTGATATTTAATGACTTTTCCACCAAAGGCTTTGTTTGGTGACTGAATGACTCACTGGAAATGTGCCATGTTGACATTTCAAATTCACAACGGTGACATCACATGTTGGCGCACACACAGATCATTTGGCAAACAGTGCAGAGAAACCTGCGCAGAAACTTAGAAAATATTCACAATTCCAAACACACTGCTATCCTAACTGCCTTTTTACTTAGAAGCAGACTTGCAAAGTCTGCAGAGCTCAGGAAAATAAATAAAACAATGAAAAATGTCTCCTCAATTCTGGTGGCAATTTGATTTTTTACTGCAGTACGCCTACTTACAGCATGCACTGCAGTCCCAGGTTAAGTATTCAGGTAAAGACTGAAACGCTTACTATTAATCAATTTAACGATACAAAGCTTGGGCAATGAAATCATTAGGGTGAATACTGTGCCATTAGAACTGGTTTACACATCGAACTGTCATTGGCATGGTGTTTAAACAACCCAAGAATCTTAATGAATATCACAACCGAAACACAGAGTCTAACATCAGAGCCAATGCCCCAATAAATATATAGTAGTGACATAGGAGACTTGGTCAAATAAATGTTACTAGGCGTAGATTCATTGGTTATCCGAGAGTCAGTAAGGGTATTACAATACAACTTTATTGTGAGATATAATTGATAAGAGAGTTAAAGAGCTGGCTGTGCTGAAGAGCTGCGCAAGACTTCAGAGACTAGCACATACTGTATATACGGTACACTCACACACAGACAACGGAAGAAAAAACATGGCGCAATCAACACACGCATGGAGTGGACACACACACGCACAATATAGAGTCTATGCACACCTTCAGTAAACACTTGTTTCTGATATGAAAACCAGTAAGACTCCCTAAATCGGGGGATAAGCGACCGCCAGGTCGCATACATACACTTTAGAAGGCAATGGTAGCCATTCTAGCCAATCAGGAGGGAATATGGGAAATGGGACAGATCCATGTTGATGATGACATGACTTTAGGATCTGTAGGAGCAGTGTCCAAAAATGTGTTTTACAAAAATCAGCCTGATGGTGGCGCTAGTTGGGACATGCTATGCACACCTTCAGTAAACACTTTCTGATATGAAAACAACCGTTAAGAACACAACACCCCCCTAGTAGATGTTTTGGTGCTTTAAGATGGTTTGTTTCCAGGGGCACCCACAGGCCTACTGGTCCAGGCGCAAACCACATAGGCATTGCCACATGGATACCTGGCGGCGGCGCCGGTTCAATTCCCGATCCGGATGACATTTGCCACGTGTCTCTCCCCATCTCTCCCCCCATTTCCTGTCCTATCCAATAAAGGCACAAAAGCCCCAAAACAAATCTAAAAAAAAAAAAGAATGATGGGTTGTTTCCATTTACAAATAGAGAGAGAGACAGAGAAATGTATACATGCACAGTGAAGAAAGAATGCCATGAAACCCAAAACACATGATTAGGATTTCATGGCTCGGCCAGAGTGCATTTCTCTTTGGCTTTTCAATGAGGAAAACACACAAACACGCAGTCGCACACCCGCACACACAAACACATTAACACTGTACACAAGCCATTAGCTTGGAGCTCCATTTCATTAAGTGCACAAAAGGAAACGACTGGCTTCAGTTAAAAACAATGATGCTGGGGTGAACAGAGAGAGAGAGAGAGAAACATGGGAGATAAACATGGGAAGAAGGAGAACATTGAAAGAAAATAGAGGAGAGGAGTGGAGATGGGTGAAGATGGGGGTGGGGGAAGAACAGACGAAAAAACCCATCTTGGTTTAGAAATAGATTCTCTCCCCCCAATCTATGATCATCCTTTTCACCGTCTAATGTGCTCATGCTTTTTTTTCCTCCATTCCTCCTCCTGTCTGGCTATGGTGCGTACGTAGTCTATGGCTTAATTAACCTGCGGGAGCCGTGCCAAGGGCTAGGGAGATGAAGCTCCATCCTCCTCACGCATTATTATTATATATATTGAGACGCCAAAGTCTGCCTGGTAAAATGATGGCTCCGAAAGCCAGCGCAATAAAACTCACAAGCCCCATTATACTGCACAGTAGCAGGCAGAGCACAATAACGGCATTAACAGCAGGGAGGGTGTGCTGTGCGCATGAATGTATGTGGTGGTGGGGTTCTCCACCTCACAGAGAGCCTCTTTGACACACTCAGCCGAATACCAATCAGCACCGATGGCAGAAGAAGATAACACTGCCTCACATCCTTCAGCTCATTCAACTGATCTATGGGATCCCTCTCACACAGATATCACTGAGAGATGCCACGTCTGATCCCGTATAGTACATCAAGGGAAAAGAAAACAACACCACAATAACGGCTTTCGATGTTTAATTCAATGGAGAGCCACATAACACGGGAAGGGGACACCCCCCTCCCCTTCCCTCCCTCCCGGTCTGACACAGCAGCCATACGGCCAAGCCCACTGGAGTTCCACCAGACACAGACACCACCACCACCAATGTGACTCTGACGCAACACCAAATGGCCCGGGTTAGTACTGTAGGTACTCTGGAACAAAACTGCCTGGATATCGTTGCCGTGGCGATGAGTCTATAGGAGCAAGGATGTTGCCACCTGTAACGGGAGGTCTTCCAACCAATTGTCAAAAGGGGAGAGGGGGGGGGGGCTGACCAGCAGAAAGGGATTATGGATGGATGGAGGGTGTCTTTGAATGAAGTAAAGCTGCTTATATTAAACAGATAGTACTTACTCAGCCTTAGTCAATGCTGTCAAGACCCTGCTGTAGAACCAGCCTAGAAAGGGCAGATCCTGGCCCTGGAAGCCCGCTGGCAGAGCTCCTCGCTGGGCTGCTGGGGTCGGCCGGGGGGCTGCAGCCTGCTCCGGCTCCTCAAAATTAGAGGTGTCATCTTCGGAGCGTAGCGCAGGAACAAAAGGGGGGAGGACTGCAGGAGAGGACAGTTAAAAGGAGGGAGAGGAAAAAGGAGAGTCCAGAGGGGTATGAATGAAGCAATAGAAAAACGAGGGGGGGATAAGGAAAGAGAAAGGGAGCCGAGAGAGGTAACGGAGCAGAGCGGTGGTGAGCCTAGAGTGCGGTAAGTCGCGCGCTCATGCACATGCTGCCTCGGTCTGTCCCTCCCTCTCTCTCTCTCTCGCTCTCTCTCTCACACACACACATGTGCTCGCTCTCTCTCCCTCACTGCAGCAGCACAAGCTAATCAGCAGGAGCCAAACCAGAATCATAATGCTCCATCTACATTCAAAATGTCAACAAACCATGGCATGCCTAGAATACCCAACACACACACGTTTATTTGTTATTATTTATTCTTTTGGATGGTTGTAGTTTTTATTTTATTTATGACACATAAGAAATCAATAAATCAATTGACCCATCGTCCACCCCACCCATACACGCACAGACGAACCAACGCAAAAAAAGGACCAAACATATCAATATACTGTAGTCTGTTGGTAAACACGAGGACCCTAAGGAAAACAGGTGAATTTATGAATAGGTTAATAATAAGGCTGGACTCACACATATGCTCAACCGCAGCCTGTCTTTTGGCCAAGAGACACGGCAACGACAAAACACCAAACAACCTTCCATTGACAATGCATTAGTACGGCGCCCCCAGTGGCCATTCTCAGACGATACGGAGAAGATGTTTCACGCAAATGTCTGTACAGCGCCTAAGACAAGCTTGTTTTGATAGGCGTAAATAAACTTCTACTGTTGGTACAGAAGAACCACCAAGCAAAGCTTTTTAAAATAATGTATTAAAAGTATTTTTCATAAAGAATATTAATCTATTTATTTTCATTACAAGAATTGTGGTATGTAATGGCAATTTCAATCCTATAAACAAAAAATAACACTATGCCTTTTCTGTAAATAAATATCTGCGTTACCATAATTAATCAGTGCATGACTAACAGTGGCTGTAAGTAGATGCTGCAGATGTGATTCATGATGCCACAATTCAAAACAATCTCATTCGGTGCAGTCTGAGGTTTGGGTAGGTGGGTGGGTGGGTGACAATGGGATTCAACAAACGCACGTGTATTTCCTCTACAGCAAGCGTGTCTGTCGCTAGCGTAAAAGATTTCTGCTGCGTCTACTGAGGGAGAGATGAGCTGCAGATCTTTACCTCGGTCTCCCTCTCTCGCTCTCTCTCCCCCCCCCTCTCCCTCTCTCTCTTTCTCTCCCCTCTGGAGAGAACTGGCCTGTTGCCAGAGCATCTCATTATTTTACTAATGCACACAACCACCACTGGCAAAGCTGTTGCTTAGTGTGTGTGTGTGTGTGTGTGTGTGTGTGTGTGTGTGTGTGTGTGTGTGTGTGTGTGTGTGTGTGTGTGTGTGTGTGTGTGTCTCACGCTGTGTACATTTTCTCCCCAATGATTAGATTGTACATTCAATTCTGTCAACCAATGGCATGATATGATCCGTCCTCTTCCAGCATGATCACTGTCACAGCCACATGACCACCACAAAGGCAGGAGAATACACTACTTCAGAGGAGCACAGGATTACCCTCCTCACCTTGTCTCAGGTTGTTCCAGTCCACGCTCGAGAAAAAGGCGTGACAGCGCAGCCCCTGGAAGCCCAAGCGCTCTTTGGCTCCGCACAGTAAGCTCTGCACCAGGTCCACAAACTGCTTACTGCTCTGCGGCTCTGCAGGAAACTTAAGGAAACGCTGAGGGAAACAATGTGGATAGCGACTGATTAGAGCAGACGGGCCTTAATAACAGGCACTCATTGCGGTAAAGTAGAGCATAATTATTAATATTTCGAATTAATAAACTGGGAACTGCCCAGTGTCAGTATTGCTGGGAAACATTTAATTATCATAAACATATAGTAGTTTGAATTCGATAGCAAGATATTCAAAATATTTTGACTTTCATTCCATCTTTCTGTGTTGAAAAGGAACATAATTCACCACAATCATACTTGTTCTCTCAGCTTGCCCTTTTAGACCTGTTCTTATTGTTCTCTGATTTCAGTTAATAGATTAAAACATGGAGATACTGTGTTCAGTTGTATAACTAAAGATATTTTAGAGACAACAGATATTAAGTCATATCAACCAGCTGTAGTCAGTCAGCTGTAGCGGTTTATCGCAGCCAATTTATCATTTCTTCACTCATGTGCCCATCCACACCTAAATCAGATGTGTTAACAGACAGTGACTAGTATATCAACAGCAGTATTACAGTATGAGCAACTGTGTACCTGGAAGTTGAGGATGTTCTGAATGGTCTTGGTAGAGGTGCCATCAGAAAAGGGAGATCTGGCATAGATCATCTCGTAGGCTATAATGCCCAAGGACCACCAGTCACACTCAGCCCCATACGTATTGTGTGGGCCCCCGTTCATGGCTGCCAGAACCTCAGGGGAAAGGAAATCCCGGGTTCCCACTGGTACTGTGGCAGCCATCACCTGAGAGACACACACACAGAATCAAAAAATCATTTTCATGCCGACACACATGGTCAAGTTTATTTAGGTTTATACAAGGATAACAGATTCCACATAAATCTTCTCACTGTTTTGTTGGCAGTCAGTCTGGCAGCTGAGCCAAAGTCTGTCAGCTTAATGTGGCCAGTCCGATCGATGAGAACGTTTTCTGGTTTGACATCTCTGCAAGTGGATAGATTAGAGGAAACATCATACTGGTTTTCACACTGCGCTTTGTTTACAAAGTATCACAAAATGTCTACCGCAATGAAATGAAGAGAACTCATCTGTGCGTCTGAGCTACAAATTGTAATACAATACTCTGTACATTTTTAATGTGTTTTCCTATCAAGTTACTGTTCACTTCTTTCAGCCTTTATAAGAGGATCTGAACGGTGTTGCTACCTGTGAACGTAGCCCAGTTGGTGAACAGCGTGTATAGCCTCTACCAGCTCAGCCAGGTAGAACTGAGCCATAGATTCATCAAACTGATCCTCATATCGGTTCAGTAAGGACATCAGATCACCACCTGGCAAGTACTCCATTGCCTAGTAAAGAGAAACAAACTTTGAAGATATACAGTGTGTGTGTGTGTGTGTGTGTGTGTGTGTGTGTGTGTGTGTGTGTGTGTGTGTGTGTGTGTGTGTGTGTGTGTGTGTGTGTGTGTGTGTGTGTGTGTGTGGGCTGAACACTTGGAAATGTGTGAATAATATGATCTTCTGGACATAAATGTTATTGCACCTTTTGTTGCATTCAAACTTTAGAACTGCTGAATAGATAGGGCTGCTCTCCAAATCCAAATTATTCAGTTACGTAACACTGTTATCATAGATTTATCTGTGATTCTGCAGTCAAACGCTTTCACAATTATGCAGACAAATGGGCACGAAATCATTTCCTATCTTTATCCGTGTCTATATAGCTTACACATAAGCCTGTGCTGCTTTCATTCACCAACTAAAATTAGACCTTATTCCCTTTGAAGATTGTAGTCACAAATAGTCAACCATTAAACTTGCTCTTGTTGGACATGCATTTTAGCATTGCCATCTGCATTCTGAATGTACACTAGAGCAGTGGTTCTCAACATGTGGGTCATTTTGGGGGGTCCCTGATGATTAACTTGATGTGCAACATTGTTTTCTCAATCAACAGTAAACAAACCAACATAATGTTTATATGTAACTATGGAAGGTATCTGCACATTTCTAAAGTGACAATTTAAGGACCTTTTAAGACATCTAAAATGACAAATTAAACATTGGCCAAATCGTCAAATATTAGAGGCAGAAATTGTGAAAATAGCCGATCTACATGCTCACAACACACTGCGCTAGAGAGAGAGGAACCTGAACGGCAGATTGGAGTTGTACGGCCGCAGCCATGCAGGCAAGCCCCTGGTGCATGAATGGTCGAGGAGTGTGAATGAACAGCAGCATTCTCCAGTGTTACCTAGCAACAGAGCAACCGGGCGCCTCTCTGACACTTAGATAGAGATGGATTCTTTATTTTTTTCACCATTGCCCAGTAAGGAAGAAGAGAGGCTGGGGGGGAATGGAAGGGGAGGAGGATGTGAAGAGAAATGGAGGGAGAGGGGAAAGAGAAATGCAAGGGGGCAGAGGGAAATACAGATGTACAGATGGGTTTAGCTCTGGGGGGAAATCGGGGCAATGTGAAGACTGTGGCTTAAACAGGCATTAAAATAATGTTTCCCGTCATCATGATTTGGCCAAATGACATGTGCGATTTACGTCAATTATTTTCCTTTGTTATTCTCTTCTGCTAGATAAGCTGGTGTTTGTGCTGGATGTCTGTGGGAAAGGATGGACACTGCATGTCATGCTCACTTATGACATACAAGCACAGGGTCATTCCAGTTGACAGGAGGCATGTCACACTAGGGTGGATTTAGACGTGGTTTCTCTCTCCAGTATGCAATTTCCATCCACAAGGAACTACTCTATATCAATCTCTATGTCTATATTATTATCTTCCAAATCTACCGATTTCTAAACAATTTTTTTTGTTTTGTTATTGGGATCAGGCTGTCCACACCAAAGTCTGGGTTTGGCTAGTCTGAGAAGTTTGTTCAATAAATTGCAGCCAAGACAGTCCAAGTACCAAGAAGTGGCATAAATGCAAACAATTATTTTACACTCCTTCGCTATGCCTTGATACATTTCATACCACTTCAACATGCATATATAGTTTGTTATTTAAACGCCATCTTCCACACAAGTACAGTAACCTATAAAATGCCTCTGGACTGGTCAAAGCTAAAGATAACAGTCTGTATAACAATTGTATCCCATGTCTTCAGGGACAGTATTGGGCGTACCAGATAGACATGCTGTTTGTCCTGGAAGGCATACAGAAGATGTGGGATCCAGGGGCTGCTGTTGAGCGTGAGGATCCTCCGCTCCTCTTCGTGGAACACAACCTGATATGAGAAGAACCAGATAAACAATCAGTTGACAGAAGAACAAAAATAGATTTTACTCCCATGTACCAATACACAAGATGTTAACAATGAAGTACCTTGAATTGATAGTAATTTAAATAGTCCCCAAGACTTAAAGGGGAGTGAACCACCCATTTTCAACATTGAACTATGTCATTAATATACCTTGGAGTTGTTGTGTGGAAATAAGAAAAAAAGTCCCCCCCCCCCCTCCTTTTATGGGAAACCTTGTTCAGCCAAGCATCCTAATGCTGGATAATGCATGACACTTTTCTAGGCGTATAGCATTTAGAAACCATTTGGGGACCTCCAAAGGGCTTTAAACGACTCTGTGTTTGTTCTCTGAGATTAAGTGATGTTTGTTACCACAAGGCATAGCTTCAACAGTTCATTTAAGATATATAAGACCATGCCCCTAGTACTAGACTACCTACTGTACAGCTTGGCCCTGAACATATCCTCGCTTCAAAGCAAATTTAGACATTTTCACTTTTCACTTAAAGGAGTAGTTCACCCCGAAAATGACTTTTCTTCTATTGATTAATGATTACTCACGCCATGGAGACTTGAGTTCAATAATATTTTTAGTTTTTTGTCGAATTCCTAGACAACATTTTTATAGTAAATTTACCCCCATTGATTCCGGAAAGTGACCCTATTTTACAAATACACATCCAATTAAAAACAAATATTATTGAACTCAAGTCTCTATGGCGTGAGTAATCAATGAAGGCTATTCTTCTCCATACAAGTTGTTTGTTTGTTGTATCACGGTCTTTAGATCTCATGTTGCAGCAGCAACTCATGTACTATTCTGACATGTTCCATTCATCACATGCCTGTAAACTACAGTATGCATTGAGACATTTTTGTTGGGCTCCATAAGCCTATAGCACCCCCTACTGTTTATTTGTATTTAAGACATTGAAGAATACACTGCCATAAACAGTAAACACTCAAAGCAGGGAATTTTACCCAAGCCTACAATACACTGCAGTCTTCTGTCCCTCATGGAGAACACAATTCTTTAAAAAGCCAAGCTGATATATTTCAATGGTACAGTGCTTGCCTATCAGTATCGAGCAAAATTAATAAAACTTAAAGACAGAAAATTCAAAGGAATCAAAAGAAAGCTCAGTTAATCAAAATGCAATCCCAGTTGGCCAATTTGATGCATGTACACTGAGTAGTTTGGTGTTTAATTAGTACTTTTATAATATTAGGTTGTGCTTGAAGGGAAGGCTTACGCACACCCAGTTCCTCTCTTAGCAGGTGCGTGGGTTACAAAACATTAGGAGATCTGTGCGGGTCAGTCTGTCTTCTAGTCAGATCTCCTAATAATATTAGGTTGTAAAAATGTAATTAGTACCTACCTATTATATAATATTAGGCTGTCAAATGCGTATTAATTTAAAGGACAACTTTGTTTTTTTACAAGGGTTCATATTTTAGATTGTAATGAGAGAAAAGGGTGAGTGTTAAAATGTTTTTATTTACTTTGTTCTATCGTTCAAGCACGTTTATCGACTTTGATTTCAGTGTCGCTAAACGTGCTAGAATGTAAAAAATGAAAACATTTTAACACTTATCCTTTATTTTATCTAATTACATCTAAAATATGAACCCCAACAAAGTTGTCCTGGATTTAATTACAACTTACATAATCTGCATACTTAATACTCCATTTTTACTATTCATACTTGACCGTTTGTGCCTGGAGTGTACAAAGTGTACAAATGGGTGGAGCGAACAAATGGAACCCCATTTGTACATTATAGTAGTAGTGCTATTATTATATCATGTACAAAAATACAACTTACATTTTCCTGTGTACGTAAAACTGTCTTTTCCATGATTTTGAGGGCACATACGTCCCCGGTGGCCTTCTCCCGGACCACCTTCACCTCAGCGAAGCGGCCACGGCCCACCACTGCACACTCCTCAAAATCACTAGGACCAGGCTGCAGGTCCTGTAGTTCTGAGAATACCTCAGAAACTGACACACACAAACAAACAGGGCTTACTATTGAAAAGATTCATTCAAAAGGTGTTATAATTAGCAAATTGACCACTGCTGCAGATTACTGAATAGCTATAAAATAAACTTGAACAGGTATTTTCACTTTGAAACAGTTTGTAACTTCATACTTCAAATTTGTTTTTATTCATTTTTCAAAAAGAAAAACATTCGAAAGACAATATCTGTCACCAGAACCAAGGATATGTGTTTTCAGTAACATGTTCCGAATGGAGTTCAAATGTATATCAATCATCTAAATATTGACTGAAGCATCCTTTAATGTCTGGTATACACTCAAAAGCCAGATGTTAGAATTACCCAAAAAGTGTTTCAAACCATTTAGATCTGAGGGCGATTCTAAAAACACCTTCTAAATCCAGACTTAAGTTTTCTGAAAAACTTCAAATATTTGTTAAAATATTAAAAAACATGTACTGTATGTACTGTACTGTACCGATCGAAAATCGTCTCGAAAATCGACTCATGCTCACCGCGACTCAAAAAGTATGAGTCGAAAAATTGAGAACAGACTCCATGCTAACGCAAGGAAGAGCAATTATTTATTGTAATTATGATTAGGGCTTTGATGCAAGTTCTGATGGGTGCAGCTGCATAAGTTGTGTTGCTTAAAGTAATGTGCCGTTGTGCTCTCCTCTCAGCTGCTGCTTAGCAAAAAAAAGTGAAAAAAGTCGATCGACGCGTCGATTTTCGGCCTTGACGCGTCGATTCGCAAATAATGCGTCGATTAACATCCCTACTATATAGACCTTTTTCCTTTGCGCTGCCGTGTAGCTGCGCTGTTGCTGTGCAAAGCGGTGCCGCTTGACACCGCAGTTATGGTTGCCGCTCTGAGAAATCGGTCTATAAACGGGGGTACCGCTACCGGGTCTAAATGGGTTAAAGTGAAATACCCCTTTAATACAATAGGCCTATATTAACATGTGTTATACTATTTACATTACAATCATGTACACTTACATTTGTTAACAAACTTGGCGACATGTTCTATCTTCATGAGCTGCGGGGAGCTACACTCCTGGTAGAGAAGGACCAGAGCATCCAGGAACTCCTCCCTGCCCAGATTACCTCCTCCCTCCTGGCCACAGAGACTGACCCGTCCCTGGGGACACACAGCACACAAACACAGGATGAGGAAGTCACTAACTGCAAGCAACAATTTAAATAGTCTCCAACGGTTTTCAACAATGTGCATATACTGTACACAAAAAAAACACCAAGTAAGAAAACATTTTCAAGACTGAACGTTAAATGCAATATCCTCTGGCATAATTGTGCAAGAAGGATGGGCTGATTGGACTCCATTTTATATTTCCATTGAGACATAACGGTCATTTATCGAAGGCAGTTACAGTTACAGTCGTTCAGTCTCTAACAGCACCCTGTTACAGAGTGACGTAGGGTCTCAACCAAATGGATTTGGTTTGTTTTGTTAATAACACTGAGGTTGGGGTTCCGGAGATAAAAATAGATAAAATCAGTATCAAATGATGATGGTCTGTGTCCTAATTAATATCATGAGTCCATGAAATTCAAAAAATTGAGAATCAATGATCTGAGTTATACCTACAGTATAGCATAATAACATGTTTATTATTATTATTATATACAGCAGATTATCCTTGGGTCAAAAAAGACTATCGTAGATGCATTTTATCGAGTCTGACATTTTCTATAAACAAATGTCAGACTCGATATGTCTTGATCCACGGTTGATAGTAGATGTACATTATTATACAGCATGTGTTCATTATTACATGGTACATAGATGTTCATTATTAGACAATTATTAGACAATGTACAACAATATTTTATAAGAATATCAGAGATGGGTCACATAATGTGATGTAAGATCCAGTGGTGTAAAGTACATTTACTCAAGAACTGTACAATTCTGAGGTATTTGTACTTTACTTGAGTATTTCCAATTTCCAATAGCTTTACTTCTATTCCACTGCATCTTGGATACAAATATTATACTTTTACTCCACTGCAATTATTTGAAAACTTTAGTTACTTTGCAGATATAAATGATATTACAAAACACCTTTAGCCCTATCTTATACCTAGGCTATTTGAAACTAGACGATCTGCTTGGGCTTGTAAATCTGCCATTTTCAAACATGTTTTACTTTTGGGTGCTTTTTAAGTACATTTTGCCACCAATACTTTTATAGGCCTACTTTTGCTTAAGTACATTTTGAATTCCAGACTTTTACTTGTAGCAGAGTATTTCTACATTGCAGTATTGATACTTTTTACTCAAGTAAAAAAGATTTATTTTCCACCACTGGTGGTAAGATCAAGGTTTACCTGAAACAGCAGGTTGAGTCTGGAGATGCGAGCTGTCAGGGGGTCCGCAGAGGAACACGGGACCCTTGGGGAACCCAAGTTCCCCTGACTCACGTACTTGAACTTTAACATGACTTCTGTATTACAGGCAACCTGAACAAAGAACATTGACAACATACATCAGCTCACTGGTGTAAAGTAACTACGTGGATTTACTCAAGTACAGTACACATTTGAGGACTTTTACTATACTGGAGTATTTCCAAGTTTAAATACTTTTACTTCTACTCCACTATCCCAAGGGAAAATATTGTATTTTTTTTACTCCACTACAATTATTTGACAGCTTCGTCAGTTTGCTGATTATTGTGTTTGGACTTTGGAGTTGACAGCCAGCCCAGGACGACTTGGTGAATAAACATCAACAACTTTCCTAACGCCACACCACAGCTTGGGTAACGTAACGTTAGCTAGCTTGACCGTTAACACATCTCTCGCTCAGGATATTCAACAGAAGGAATTAAAACACTTACCAGGACGCCATGCAGCTTTTAAACTCTCCTTTTCAAGTTAAAATCGTGAAGTGAAACAACATTGACACACGTACGTCAACATACACAGGCTATTCTTTTCCCTAACGCTTCCGGACTTTCAAATTTGTGCGCGTTCCCCGCCCATGTGTCCAGACTGCACGGTGAGAAGGAGATATGAGTGGATGATGGAGCTTGTTCAGGGCGGTTCCAGTTGGAGATAACAACCAATAACGGACGCCATCTGCCTGCCTTTTATTCAAGGAAACAGTGTGCTCAATGGCAATGCTGCTCTTTGCTTAGTAGATAGATAGATAGATACCTTTATTATCCCAAGGGGGAAATTCAGTAAAGTGCTCAGTAAAGTGCTTAGTGCTGTGTTGTGTTGTGTGGAATTTTGTCTCCGCCAGGCAGAAAGGCATGGCGAGAGTATGTTTTCGCCCCTGTCCGTCCGTCCCCTAATCTTTGGCGCCGTTGTTGGCCCGGTCACGCCAGGCCAAACTGTGCACACACACTCCCTGAATGCCTGGATTTCTCTAACCTAGCCTAGGACGGCTTCCAATTTCGGGCCTTTGATCCGGTCGGGAGCGGATGGTATCCTACGTCATTTTGTATTCAAAATGGACTACAGTTTGGCAGGAAACACCAAACCGGAAACAGTTTTAACCCCTACTTGCGCATGCGCTAACTACTTGCACATGCGCTAACTGGGTTGAAACTGTTTCCGGTTTGGTGTTTCCTGCCAAACTGTAGTCCGTTTTGAATAGACGTAGGATACCATCCGCTCCCGACCGGATCAAACGACCTGTTTAGTAAATGAAGACCAGGCTTTCCCCCAGCGGAAAGCCTGGTGATGCGAGGTTACTCTAACCTCGCTGAGCACAGGGGAATATTTTGGGTTAAAACTGAACTGAATCCGGTTTGATCTTTCCGGCAAATTGTAGTCCTTTGAGTACTACATTGATTGATTGATTGAAGACTTTATTAGAAGTTTGCATAGGAAAAGGTACAGTTTCATGACGGTACAGTTCACTGGTACAAGGTCTACTAAAAGGAGATCCTAGAAAAGACTAAAGCCTCGATCAGAGTCGGGTTCGCGGTGGAAGGCTATCCACCGCGGTGTAGTATTTTTGAGTCATAAAACTACAACGTTAACCCTCAAAAAGACTACACCGCACTACACCCAGCCTTCCAC
This sequence comes from Nannobrachium achirus, assembly GCF_963921795.1. Lineage (NCBI taxonomy): Eukaryota > Metazoa > Chordata > Actinopteri > Myctophiformes > Myctophidae > Nannobrachium > Nannobrachium achirus. The sequence goes on from NC_137815.1 coordinate 49,879,956, forward strand.
CGCGGACCCGACTCTGATCGAGGCTTAAGCTTATTTCCACAACATGACGTGTTGTGGTTTCCACTCCAGACCGGTTACAACCCCGAAAAGTGAAGTGATCCCAGACTAGGATTTCTCACATGGGCCTGTTCTAGCGCCACCATAAGGCCAGTGTTTGCAAAACACAACACTACTCCTACATATTTTGTCCATAAATCATGTAAATTGATAGACAGTATCTCTACATTTTCCATCCAAATTGGATAATACTGACTTCCAAAGTTTGCAGGATTGGTTTTGTCAATTCTGCTCTCAGAGCAGCTTAAATTATATGCATAGAACAATGTTACATTTCTGCCCTGGGGGCGCTTTGTCAATGCTGCTCTCAGAACAGCTTAAATGATATAGCCTACTGTATGCATGAACATAGTCTGTTTTGAACAAAATGCCTCAAATCATTAACATAGCTTGCGATTTCTGTGAGATTTGGCACACATATTCCCACTTGGTCAATGAACAAATGCAACCCTTTTCACATTGGCCTTTAATAGCGCCACCAGCAGGTAGACTTTTGCAAAACAGATTTTTGGAACACAATGGCTTAAATCATGCATTCAGCGTCCGATTGCCGTGAAAGGCCGAAGATTGGCGAAGAAGACATGGCACCTTTTTCACACTAGGAGGCCACAATAACCTACCTGACCTGGCGGAGACCTGTGCTCGGAAGAGCACTGCTTCTAGTTTCCACTCTATTCGGCCAGATACACTGTAATAGCCTGAAGAATCCTTTGCTATTTGGAAAACATACTTGCATATAGATGCAATATATATTTAGTTATAATAAACCTAATAATATAGTATAGTTTCAAATACATTAAATGATATTCGGAATAAAACATTGCTGTTGGTTTTGGCTGTATACCCACGGACCCCACTTGAAAATATTTTGTGCCAGGGACCACCCACGAGAGAGAAGCTTTTGTTTAATAGTTAAAACCAAAAATAATAACAGTTTTTTAAGATTATTGTCTCGCCCCTGTCCGTCCGTCTGTGTGTCCTGTCATTCTGTCTGTGAACAGCCACGATGGCAGCGAAACTGTGCACGAACACTCCTTGGGTGCCAGAGCAAAACCTCTGCCCCGAATTTTACACATGGGCCTGTTGTAGCGCCACCAGGATGCAGATTTGTGAAAAACAAATCTTTTGACAGTACACCTACAGATTTTGTCCAAAAATCACATACATCGGTACACAGTAGGCCTATCTCTGATAGTCATTAAACAAAACAGGTCTTTCCAATTTTTAATATTCCATCCTGATTGGCTATAAGATTGGCTTCCAAAGTTTTCAGTCGTTGCTATTTTTGAATAGCCGAATTATAAAATACCTGTAATATCTGTTTACATTGTTCCTCAATTTGCTGGGGACCCCTGGAAACCCCTCAAGGACCCCTTTGGGACTCCACTTTGAGAACCACTGCTGTCCAATTCATTAGGTTATTTTACTGTATATGCTGAGTTTACAACCTGCAGCACATTCTTTTTGCTGCTGATTTCCAGGGCAGATCTATTTTTTCTTACTGTGCTGTTTTTATGACATATACCGGTAATATCCATAAAATGCCAATTCAACATTAGAAGAACACACTCATGGACATTGCATAAAATAAATAACACATTGTCAATTTTCTCATAAGCCAAATAAGTGAGACCTTTATTTCCAACCGATATACAATATATGGTTCATAATATTGTCACTTCCAATTGTGTTGTTTTATGGTGGGCCTTTGAGAGGAGAAGGCAGGATTGCAAGGGCCTGGACTACACAGGAGGAACCGACTGACTTCAGTTTGTCCCAGCTGGAGCAGATGGAGGTGCGGGGGGTGCGGGGTTGGGGGTGGGGGTGGGATTTGGGTTGGGAGTGGGGTTGGGGTTTGGGTTGGGGTTGGGGACGGGGTTGGGAACAGGCGTTGGGGCAGGTGCAGGAGCAGTGAAGCAGCCCCTCTTGTGCCACTGCATGTCCCGCACGCGTCGGACGGACTGGATCTGAGGCGCAGTGGCTCCCCAGTCGTTCCAGTGCTTGTAGTCACCATGCTCGAACACATACTGACGCCCTCTGTAGCCTGGATACATGTACCCTATCCACCTTAGGAGAGAAGAGAAGAGAGGACACCACACAGTAATACAGTAGTACCAATGGATTACAACTGTGTTAAATGTTACAATACAATTGAGTATGCTACTTCCTATTAATGGTAGTGGTAAGTGTCCAAGGAGAGGAGCAGTGTTGGGCAGTAACTCGTTACTAGCAAATAGCAATATATTAGTGTCATATTAATACTTTACCCAGTAACGAGTAGTGTAAGTAATAACAATAACAACAGTAATATTATAGCATAGTATATATATTTATATGTATATATGCCTCTTGAAAATGTTTAGTTTAAAAGGTCAAGAGAGATTACAGCTATATTTTAGTTGACTGGTGACTCTTATGATTATTATTTAAAAAAATGATTCAGTTCTAAAAGGAGCTGGCTAAACAGATTGTATTTTTGCTGGTCGGGAAGCAAAAGTAATAATAGAATATCATTTGTAATATATTACTCATTACATTACTCCTTAAAAACGTATGACTCTCCTGAGTAATATTGCCCAACACTGGAGAGGAGATGTCCTGACGGCAGGAACCTAAACTTTGCATGCTTTACCCGGGATTTCCCACTGGCTTCAATGTGCCTACCCTAGAAGCCCACACAGCTGCAAACAAACATCAGATTTAGCATCCTGCTTTTCATGGAAATGCAAAGACACCAAGGAGCCCCAATGGGGCCTTGGAAAGGCTTACGTTCCATTCAAAGCTTTGACACTGGCCACCCGGTCTTGGAAGCCATGAGCCCATAGACTGGGGACGTCATCATCCACAATCTCCATCTTTCTTCCTGCATAGCCTGGATTTTCAAACAGATGCAGCTTGTGTTCTGCGCTGTCCTAAAGAGAGACAACAGGTTAAACAGGTGAATTCAATTGCTAAGTATATTGCGTCATATATTTGAATTTCCTCTGCAATTCATTATCTCACACAACGCATATGAATGGCCATGGAACATGACATCTCCTGTCTGTGAAATGAACATTTTCTAATAATACCAATAAATAATTATCTTATCCAAGCTTATCTTAGTACCTTTAGGGTTCCATTGTGTAAAAACACATTAGGGCCCCAAGTCTTAGGCCCCTTATACCTCACCATAATTGAGATAGATAGTCTGCTAACAAATAGAAGGCTACAAGCTCACAACACGTTGAATTGCAATGTGTTTTGAGCCTGTAGATCTGCAATCTTCTACATTTTAAATAATGAAACATTTTGATAAATCTTGACAAATTTAGAAAGTTTTTTCAGAATAGGGATGCCAGGATTAATGTGGTTAACATACATTTTTAGTTCAATTGTGATATTATCAAGCAAACATCAAATATATCAGTCAGTCTACATTTCCCAAAATATAATGTATGTATCTAATTCAGTCTGACCAAAATCAGGAATAAAAAATATCCCCATGCACGGCCACCGGTGATCAAAATGAATGACCAGAAGGCGGGGTATCAAAAGCAGAAGCATGGATTACCCCCACCCCTCCAGCAAATCAAACCCTGAATACTGGTGAGTACTGTAGGCCTACTAACCATTCTGAGGGGCCTGAAGGAGCCCAGACAATAGCTACTCTGACTGTTAGTCCACGTGCTCCAACGGGGATATTCTCCTTTCTCCAGCACAAACTGCTCCCCCTCAAAGCCGGTACGCTCGAACCCCACCCAGCTGAGGACATGAAGGGACATGGCGTTAGACGATCACATGTATGTGCTTCTAACCCAAACAGTTCTGTTGAATGTGGTGATGGTACTATGGGTGTTTGGTGTTTGATTGCAAAACTGGATTACTCACGGCCCCGACTCCACAATGACCGAGCCCACCCTCTCTATCTTCTCCATCACATCCTTACACTCAGCAGACAACTCCGCCTTCTTTCCACAGAAGTTCTCAAACTCAAAAACCGCCAACTGCAAGCCAGGAGAAGACAGAATATAATCACATCTTGGAACATAATGTGGATTCTCTACAGGCTGCATTTACACGATGCCATGGCAAACCTGTCTAAACATACAGTAACAGTATAACACATACATTCACACTTGTTAGAGCTAGAAACTGTACCTTAAAGGTGGCTCCGGCCCCTCCTTGGCTCTTCCCAGCAGCCAGCTGGTCTGGGGCTCCCTGCTGTTCTGACATTTTCCCTCTGCAATGCACAATTGCAGATTCAAGATCCAAGCAGGGACAAACATGAGGACCAGCAAGTGTTTAGCACTATCCTGTGCTACAGATGGAAAGATGTGATGACATACAGTAGGCTATATTGCACCCCAGCAAGTTTCACTATGCTTGAAAAGTAAAATGCAGTAAAATACTTCACTGATGTAATCAGAATTGGATTGCAAAAATGTAATTAAAAGTTGTCAATATAAAATAGAGAGGACATCATGCAATATTTCCCCTAACCATGCCTAAGCCTGAAAGCAAAACATTGACACATTTTGATGTGCAAATTCAGCAGCCCCAAAACCTAATTTCTTCTGGCAATTTCTCATACTCACAACTCAGAATTAAACTGTAGATTGTGTATGGAGTCAGCGAAAAGAAACTTGGGAAAGTACTAAACAGGAAGACCTGTTGAGGGAGAGGGGTAATATTTTTTTCCCCTATTTTTCTTTTACCTGAATGGCTTGTGCTTCACTGCACCACGTACGAGCCACACTCCCTCCGTCTTTTCTCTTTCTTTCTCTCTTTTCTGTCTCGCTCAGTGTGAGGGCGTGTGAGTGTGGAGGCCTGGTGAGTGGTCAGTGGAGGCCAGTGGGGGGTATTTATGGTTTATTTCTGGCCACAGCAGCAAAAACCCTGTTGATGCAGCAAGTCTGTCGCTTCCATTGTGTCCATCACACTGCCTCTCAATAGCCATGCCCTCTGCCCCTGGCACACTGGCACTCGCTGCCCTGCACTGCCCATGCTGCCATCCTGCTCACAGCCCTACTGGGCAAAACACACTGCCAGCCAGGAGGATTCACAGAGATCAACCCAACTCAGCACTATTGGCCCCACCCAACTATTTGGCTGCCCAGACGCCTATCTTATACCACTTTCTCAACTTTCTCGTTATCCCTCTTAGTATCCCTACTTACTTACAGTATTACTACTACTTAGTATCGTCAAATGTTCTGTTTCCTCTGTTTTCGTCAATGTCCTCTTTGGCCAACTCACTTCTCCATCCTTTCGCTGCATAGCACTGACAATGTTTTGTGTTGAGAAAATAAGGCTTTTTCCGCACTGACCTTATTTGGCACATTGCTTTTCAGTTTGTTTACTTGTTTTGTTTTGTTCTTATAACCTTTGATTGGATCTTCTGAGCATTGCATGTTTTCTTTTAATCTTCTGGGCTTTACTTTTTGAGACTTTCATTTTAATTTTGCTGTAATAAACTGTTGAGTTGTCTCTGCACCTTTAGCAGGGACGTGCAGATAATGTTAGAGAGGCAGGGACTGAAATTTCCAAAAGGGCCTTTTAGAATAGTGAAATAGCGCAATTATAGTCTGCTATTTTCGGAACTTGATACCACTGAACTAATCATAATCAAGTGAATACAGGAGATGTGGAGTAAGGGCATGAATTTCTACACAGAGAGGGCAATTCGTTCTACACAAGACGCTGCATTCAAGTTCAGGAGAGTTTGGACAAAGCAATTCTCTTGAATGCTGCCTTCAGGTATGGCATGGAAAAGGGGCATTTGCATTTCTTTCACCATAGTAAAAACTGCATTCATGGTCTGGAGAGGGCACTTTTTACGGACGGATAAAAGGACAGGGGCTCAAGCCCCCTTTAATGTCTATGTGTGCACATGCCTGACCTTTAGTACACAGAGCAACTTAGGGCTGAGAGACCCATGGGTCCTCTGACCCTGACAAAAGCCAGCAGCACACAAGTTTCACAAAGACAATTTTATTTCCATTTTATTCCTAAATGATTACTTACTGACCCATTAGGTCGCATACATGGTCATGCTACACTGACGCTGCTCGCATAAAAACGCCAGCAGTGCCAGTTCTGCTCACCAAAAGTGTCTGTGGCCCACTGGGCACTCACATTCCACACCAGGCTCCAAGCCAGCGAGCCAGGCCTCTAACCAATTTGAGAACACATTTCACATAAAAAAAAAGTACATTGCATAGAAAAACTTTATATTCCCACAATTTATTATCATACAGATTTCAATCAACAATGATTAGTTATGAAAATATTCATTTTAAACAGACAGACAGACACAAAGTTAATAGATGCTATTTTTTAACTGATTGCAAAGGATATAATTCCCATGACCATGTACCGTATACAGTAAATGTGTACCGTAGTACCGTAGTTGCCCTTTCTATTGTCTTTGTTTACATTGTAATTTATGGATGGAAAGTCTTTAAAGTGTTATGTGGTTTTGGGTCAATCTGTGTGTGTTGCCGAACAACAAGTCATTTTGAGCATTTTATATTTTAATCCATTATTGTTCAGCTAAATCAAATGGTACATTCAGTTGTAATATTTTCTGTACACTTTCTTTTGCATTTGTTTTTGTGTGCTTTACACACAGCTCAAGTTTTTCCATTATTAAGCGTGATCGATCACCTTAGGGTCTAATATGTACCTTCAACCCCAGTAGATACAGTTTACAGTGCTCTTCTTGCACATCAAAACAAAAGGCAAAAACAATAAAAAGCACAATGACCCTGTTCCAAATTACAGCGCTCCATTCTTAATCCATTTGCTATGACAGAAGATAAATTGTGTGCTTGACCATAACAGATCGTTCTTGGCACTTGGAAGGCACTTGGATCATCTCATCTCAAAAACCTGATTTATTCCACAAATTGTCAACAAAAAGTGCTCAAAGGCCAACGTGCCTCACAAAAGCATACATTTCCTCTTTCCTTGCATATTTTCAGTTCATATCTGCATAAAAGACAACAGAGCAATCCCATGAGAAGATGTTTCCTGCTCCACTTCAGGCGTCTCCTGAAAGATAATCAAACCATAAAGTGCATTTTAGCATCACTATAAAAATAATTATACACACAAGAGGAACAATATATATACCCATTTTTAAGATTTTTTTTCATGCCTTTATTATTGATAGTACGGTAGTTTGATGTAGGTACCCGGACCGCTACACCAGCCGTCCGGGCCCGGAACAAAATATTTTCAGATGGGGGTTGGTGGCCAAATACATGTAATTTTGGGGCCCGGGGTCCTTGACATTAAAAGGTTTGAGCACCACTGGTATAGCAACATACAGTAGGTTTTTCAGAAAACTGTTGAATGGGCCTCAAGTCTTAATGTTATCTAGATTTTATGCAGTGCCAAGGTATTCAAACATTACTCCTTACCCATGTTGACTCATTTGTGTCTGGTTAGGTCTCACTGTCGCACTGACTCAAACGTTTCTTTGACTTCAGTTCTTTCAACCAGGAGGGGGCAGAGTTTGTCCTAGGAGAGAGACAGTCACAGATGTCATAATGTCCACAACATGCAATCATAACTTGTGTGGCACAGATTTATTATGATACTATTATTATGATTTATTATGATATACTTTTTAAGGAAATGGAAAAAGATTACCTGTGTTTCAATAGTGGCGTTTCCATAAAGGCACTTTTTGCGCATTAACGGCTTATTCGCAAAATGTTTTTATGGAAACACTTCAAAATGCGAATAAACTTTCATTATCCGCAAAAAAAGTTATCCGCTTGGAGGAGGAGGATTTTGAGCCTTTATCGAATAAACTAAATGCGCTTAAGTGAATGGAAACGGGTCAGACAATAAATGCGAATAGATTATGACGTTCTAGGTCCATTTCCCCTGCCGCTTTGTCCATGGTATAGCGTTAGCCCACAAAACAAACCTGTTGTTTGTTACACACGGAGTGACACGGACCATGTGTAAATTCCTCCCGTTTTCACCGGTGGCGAGCGAACCCTTCCTCATCCCGCGGTGTTGCGTGCCTGAAGTGCCCAATCTACAAGATCACAGGCACAGCAGCTCGCATCCACGTCTCCGCGCCGCGTTGTGAGCTTGCAGATCGGCCACCTGACCTTCCAGAGGACGCTGAAACTTGCACTGTGCAGCGACGCGACCGCGGTTTTCCCGGTGAACCGGTAGCTTTATGTATTGAGAGGAACTCGCCAATTTCGTAAGAGACTCGTCGCCAATTGTAATATAATTTAAAAGTTATTTGGGGCCATGATGATGACTGATAATCCCTTCTTCCCACTACTAGACAGCGACCGAGTCACAGCAGTCAGACGTGCAGACGGTGCAGTGCTCAGGTTCGGTCTGAAAAAAATCAGCCCGATCAACTCTTGCGACCGTCGCTAATTCGAATGACACCCGCAAATGGAAACATGCTAAATTCGCTTTGTCTGCGTATTTCTGATAATTCGTTTCCCTAATTCGAATAAGTTTATGGAAACGCCACTATTGGCTCTAATATAGTTATGAACTTAAAGGGATATTTCACTTTCAAAAAGGCTTTTGGGAGCACCCCGGACAGTTTTTAAGTTGCCTGATTCAGTATTTCGATATTTGATTTTAGATTTCATCAGACACGCCCCATTTCCTAAACAAACCTTTCTACCATTGTAACTTCAAACTCCATTTTAACCATTTTAGATTCATCAAAAACACCCGTCCTTGGTTCTGTCTCAACCTGCCTACACAGGTTGAGAACCACTGGTGTAATGACTCTGCTGTAAGGCTTGGTGCTTACCCTCTGTCCGTGCCTCCTATAGGGGGCAGCACTCGAGCAGCCCCAGCCAGCAGAGCAGGAGAGCGAGGGGAGCGTGAGAGCTGAGAGGCAGATGGCGCTAGTAGCTCCTCGCCTGGACTCTCCTCCTCCACTCCCTTCTCGGAGCTTTCCTCTACGCCTCCTCCTGTTCTCTTCTTCAGCTGAGCCTTAAGGCAGGATTGATTGAAGGATGTATTAGAAGTTTGCTTAGGAAAAAGGTACAGTTTCATGACAGTACAGTTCGCTGGTACACGGTCAACCAAAAGGATACGCTCAAGAAAGCACATGGCTTATTTAAATTGAGATAACGTTTTAACAATGAATGACAGACAGATAGAACACAGTACTATGCAGGAAAATAAGAAAAACACAATGCAAAAATAAATGGTATTTCCAATATAAGGGTCAGGGGGGGGTAAGGTTAGGCTAAGTTTACTGTTACCAGTTTCGAGAAGCAGCCGTCTGTAAGTGGCTTTTCAGAGCAGTTTTAAAGGAAGGTAGGGATTTACACTCCTTTAAGGCCTTTGGTAGGGCATTCCACATTTTAGCGGTATAGCAGGAGAACAAATTTGACCCTTTGTTTGAGCCGAATCTGGGTTGAACATGATCTGTGGGGCTCCCTCTGGTGTTGTAATTGTGGACATCCTTGACATTTTGGAAGTATTTTCTCAGGTACATGGGTATCTTAGTGGTGTAGTGTATCTTGTACTCCAAGCCCATTGCAAGATGCTGTACTCTGTCATCTACTGTGAGCCACACCACGCTTGAAAAGTGATTAGCGGTGAGGTGAGCCTGACACAGACAAGTACTGTACACACAGCTCCCCAGTGTTTGTTTTCAAATGTCAGCCTACTGTTTATCAGGCCTTAGCAAACTTGGAAAATCATTGATTTGATACATTCTTTTGACAGCACCTACCATGAGGGCGGAGGGATTCATTCCAGGGAACATGGAAACCCTCTGAGAGGTAGCAGGCGGAGGAACGGTCTCCTTCGGTCTGGGCTGCTCTTCCTCACACTCTGATGCCTGCCTCTTGGAAGATACCGCCTCTCCATCTTGGTAAAACAGCCAATGGACCGATCAGTACAAACATAGTATACATTAATGTTTCCCCCTGGCTATGGGCATGAAACCCTGGGCTTCACCATAAAGTTCCATTCAATTCAATGAGAAAGGGCGGCGCTGCCTGTTGTGGCGCTGGTAAGAAACATAACTGAAGATAATAAAATGTATTTACTAACAGCTTTTTTATTATTATTATTTTTATCTAGGAGTGAGAATGTGCATGCATTGACAAGACTGTTGACTACTATGCTTGCATATTGGCATATCCATGGCTCAGGGCACACCTAAATCTAACATGCCCATTGTTAAGCCCTTTGCACACAGGACAGTTGCGTTTCTTCCGTTTGCTGCATGAATAAAACGCATTGGATTTGGTGTGCAAGGCTGTGCGGAATCGGCGCTGCGGATCCCAAAAGGAGTCATAAAAGGAGTGATGAGTTTTTTACCGCATGCGACAAGACGCACGAATCGAACTGGGTTCGATCGAGAAAAAAACGCACGGCCGCAGCCACTCGTCACACGGCTAATTCGGATCCGGTGTGCATGCGGTCGTACGGAATCATTGTTTTCTTTTAAAAAAATGAAATTGTCTGTTTTATCCGTGCGGATAAACGCGCCTGTGTGCAAAGGGCTTTAGTCTTTATTAGCTGCTTACCAGCTTGCCATGTTTCATTTTGTATTTTTACCCTTGTGTATATTTTAACCTGTACATGAAAACAAACTTCAAAACTTGTCTAGGGGTTCGTGACACTTTGATTGTTTAATAATAATAATGATAATACACATTGTTATTAGATTAATAAGATGATTTAAAATCTCCTATCTAAATGTCCCCTTTATTTAGATAGGAGAGATAGGAAACTAGGGCAGGGTAGAGGGAAGGACATAAATCCAGGGATGTTGCAATTATGAGGTTGATGCACAATCCTGACATATATGCACACCATTTTAACATTACTTCAATTGATTACAAATAAAGTCATTCATCTATAATAAATAAATTATAATATTTATTATTATAATAATTACAAATGGATTGATGTAATAGGGCGGGGTGTAGCCAACCTGTAGAGTCACACGTCCTCCAGTCAGGAGTGGTGGTAGGAGTGGTGCTCTCAGTATGCGTGGGTAAAGCTGCTGCTGGGGCATTTCGGACAGATGTTGGCAGACGTGTTCGCTGACTCCTCCTCTTACCCAGCTGTGCCCGTGACCTCTGGACCTGGTTGTCCAGGAGCGGCGTGGTGCTCTGCACAAAAAAGACAACAAAAGAATGACCAGACACTTCTAGGCCAGGGGTCTTCAACATTTTCAGGCCTGTAATTGAGAGAGAGATTAAGCAGGGACCCCCACAACCTTTTCATAGATTCCACATCGTTTTATTGTTTGACAGCACAAGCATCAGTGTATTTTGGATTCACGTCAATGTGTTTTTTTCTGATATTTAACCACTTGAACCTTCAATACTTGACCTTTCATCTGGACATAGTCTGCTCTTTTCTCCCTCTACACTAAACCTCTTTGCCGGAAATGGCCGATCTACAACGCCTCGCAGAGCTTGTAGATCTGCTATTTTTGGCTAAAGTTCTCCAATTTATGGGTTCAAGTGGTTAATATAAAAAAGGAGAAAAGCCTTTCTATTGCACAAAGAATTGGAGGACCCCCTGTAGTAACTCTGAGGACCCCCGCGGGGTCCCGGAACCCCTGTTGAAGACCCTTGTACTAGGCAGGTGCCAGACCCATAGACAGGAAATGAAATTCTGCACACTGTTGCTCCCCTGTGTGTATTTGAATCCAGCAATGCTTTGAAATGTCACTAATGGTGTTGGATTTAAATCAGCAAAGGAGAGCTATATTCTGCAGACTTGCATTGCCATTGCCATAAAGCAATTCATCCACATTAATAGTTATTGTAATGTGCTAACCACACACACACACACACACACACACACACACACACACACACACACACACACACACACACACACACACACACACACACACACACACACACACACACACACACACACACACACACACACACACACCCCAACACAAAGCAAATACACACATTCCAAACCTGTGGATTATGCAAAGCAGCATATCAATGAAGATATTGCTACCATTCACATGCACAAGAGAAATATAGAGATTAACAAGCAAATAGTAAACATGTTCACTGTTGACCAGTGATGATGCGCTGGCGTTGAAAACAAAGTCTAAGAGACCAACACAATAAAAAATAATATGTGTTTATTTCTCACTTAACAGAACACGATAAGCTTGAAACAACTATAAGTCTAGATTTATAGCTCATAGTGTGTGAGCGCGTGCCATGCATGTGGTGTCACGATGATGTCATTGGGTGCAGTACGATTAGTTCACTCCTATCCTAGGTGGAAAACATCAGCAGAGCTTTTAATGCTGTGGTGTGTGTAAGGGCTTCCTGAAAAGTCTTGAGGCAAATTGCTGCTTCTCCTGTTGCCCAAACAACTACAAACATGGCTATCATGTTTTTGCCAGACCCATGAAATGGGTAGACCTACATAAGCAAATGTCGGTCTGTCCGGGTTTTCTATATAAAGGGTATATATGATGATGACATGATGATGACATGCCTACAAAAGGCATGATGTCATAAATGATGATGACAGACAGGGGGTCTGGCACAACCAGGTTGACCTGGTCTTGTTTCCTGTGACTCGCCTGTGTAGTCCAACAGAAACATATTTTTGGTGGAGTCTTTCCTCTTTGGTCTACCCCCCAGGGGGGTGGAGGTCAAACAATAACGTACTACAGTACTAACCTCAGGAAGGGCAGGTAGCTCCGTCTCTGTGTCGAGAATTCCAGTGTCAGGTTCATCAGGTGGCATTTCAGGTTCCTGGTCGCATTCAGGCTTTGGACTAAAGAGGATGAAAACCAGTTAAGCCATTAAGCTATTGAAAAATAGCAGATATAGAAGCTCAAAGCGCGCACTAGCCGCTATTTTTGAAAAATCATGAACATTTGTGCAAGTGAACATTTGTAACTCAAATATTTGCTACTGGGGGGTCCCTGATACATAATATTTTGAGATGGGGATCAGCGGCCAATTACATATAATTCTAGGGGTCCTTGACATTAAAAAGTTTCAGAACCACTGACATAGAAACATCCGTTTATCAAAAACCTTAGAAGGATTTAGAAGACATTTACAAGTAAAAAAAATCAGACTTGCGCAAATCTTCACGATGTTTCTGAAATAGCAGATCTACAAGCTCGGTGCTGCGCTGTGAGCTTAGAAATAGTGAGAAGAAGAATGTTACAGGATTGCCATTCTATTTCAGTAAGTATGAGTTTGGTTAACATTTTAACAAGCTCCTCACACATGAAATTACACATTTTTGCTTCTACAAAACACTAGGTGGCAGAGTAAGCTTAAATCTGTAAAATTAATTATGGAAAGTAGGAAGCAGGTATAAAGCCATTTGTTTTAGTTTTCATGTGGAGAGAAATGTAAAAATATGTTTCACCTGTTTGTGTTGTGTATTGTTAAGTGGACTAAGCAGGCAAAGGTAAATACATTTCTAAACGTTATGGTGTGGGGGGAAAAAGTTATTTTGGTCTAGGAAAACACATTAAACATGATTCTTGTTTGTGTGTCAAAGATCTTGCCTTGTGAGCTAAGCCTAGCTCTAAAAATGTACCTGTAGGCTACTTACTTTACGACTTTAATTTGATGTGGTACCTATAGCCAATAGGGCTGCAGTTTGAATCGTAACCTCTCTTCGAACATAATTTGAAACCACTCCTTTAGTGCGTGATACACAGATGTGCACTTGAACATGTCTTGACCAGTTTTTCCAGCAGTGCACATAAAAGGACGCTACTGACAGCCGATGTCATGTTGTAGTCCACACACAGAGTCTGGGCGAGTAGGGTAGAATAGTTCGGTTTGTTTCTTACCTGTCCATTGCAGGAGATGCCTGTTCTTCACAGGACCCATACTGTTGCTCTCCTGGTTCATTATTAATCAAAGCGTCCGTGTCTGAACCGCCTCCCCCTGTACTGTAATCTTTTATCTGCTCCTGGGTTTGCAGAAAGGAGAGATAGATAATACCATGGTTAGATATACTGTATAGGTAATATAGGAGAGATGGTGTAAAATGGACAGGAATGTAATAAAACATTCAAAAGAAGAAAATGAAAAAGAGAAATAACTTGCATTTGAATCATATAAGAACAATCTACAGATTTCACATACTGCCTTAAATGCTTCCTTATCGTCTCATCTAAACAGTGTATACTGTATACTTGTATAGAATGAAGGCAGAGGGAGAGAATGGGCTGTGTGGGATGCAAAGTGCAAACTACAGAGAAAGAGCTCCAACAAGCAGCCAAGCATGGATCTTTTAATGAGTTGGTCACAGAGGGTAGCCTGTCCTCAGTAAACATCAAACGTGCAACTGCATGCGCGTGTGCACACACACGCACACTTAACTACTGTACACAGATTTACAAAAACATTCCGTTAAGCTCCCTGCATGTTACCTGGATACTAAACAGCTGCGGACTGCACAGCACTGGCCTTGGTCATTTCACATAGACTACATCTGGTTCATAAGTCCAAGTATTGTGTGAAACTGATAGGGTGCTGGGAGTCACACAACATGCGGCTTCATTTGCACAAAGTCTCTTATCTGGCTGCATCGTGGTGTGGATGAATGGTCTACTGAGAGGATTTGCCTATGGCCTCAAAAAGGGTGGGTGTAGATGTGCAGAGCCAAGTGCAACCTCCTGTATCTACCTGATGTCCATACATCAAGAGAAGTAATCATCCATGCAAGTCTATGCAATTAACCTCCACCTATCCTGCTTCATCATAACAGTACCGGGTGCAACCAATAATTTTTTATGTTATGAAGTAAAGTTGAATAGCCATATTGTACCTCTAACACTAAACATTCCCCATACAGTCCGACAGGAGAAAAGCAAAAAAACAAGCAAATAGTAAGCATGTGTCCTCAACCCCAGAAATGGTGCACTGACGTCTTTGTGCAGAAAAAAAAAAAAAAAGAGCAAGTGCATTTGACTGGAATGAGCATAAAATCTATTTGACCAAATGATTGCTTTTCTCCACAAGAATAAAGACATCCATTAGGGCAGACCAACACAATTAACAAATACTCATACATTGTTTAATTGGACTATAAACCTATGCGTATAGTGTGTGTGTGTGTGTGTGTGTGTGTGTGTGTGTGTGTGTGTGTGTGTGTGTGTGTGTGTGTGTGCGTGCGTGCGTGCGTGCGTGCGTGCGTGCGTCCTCCGATGTTATCAGATGGGGTACAATTAGTATGCCTACCGGTAACTTAGTTATGAAAACCAATAAGCAAAGCTTTTAATGTATCAACTTTACGCATTAAAAGTCTTGCTTATTTGTTTTGCTTGGTTTGTGAATGCTTTTACACCATCAAAAACAAAACTGAATCCAAAGCTGCTTCACATATTGCCCTCGCAACTGCAAACATGGCTGCAATGTTTTTCCTGTGACTCGTCTGGCTCTCCAAAGACAGATAGTACCGTCTGCAGTAGGCATTGCATGTGATGTACGAATCAAGATCCAGAAATGCATATTTCTTGCCTCAAACGTTTTCAGTTTGTCCATAATTTGCCACTTGTGGAAGACCTGTGATACTATACAGTGTGATCAATGACAAACAACAGGAAGCGAAACTTCTACAATGATGATGGTGATAATGTTGTTGTCTAAGCACATCAATACATGGGAGTGTCTGTAACTCCTTCAACTTTAGTCATGCAATTTTTATTAAAGTCTACGTCATTTCATAGAGCAGCTACTTCAGTCTATAAACCTGGAATGGGGCAGTTTCCATCAACAACATGAACCGTAGTGTTCCTGGACATGTCACAACAGGCAAACATCTGGCAGAAATAGCCTATCTACAGGTTCACAATGCGTTGTGATGCGTCGCTATAGATCAGCTATTTCTGATACTTTTGTATCCTACCATCGTAAGACAAAGTAGGGCATACGATATTTCAGCTATAAATGGATGATATATCACCACATTCATACAAACATATTCCAGAACATTATGTAAGGCAATCAGCTCATACATGTCTATTACTTACTACTCTATACCTACTCTTGACACCATCCCGCATTAATTATGTTTGGAATTCCAATATACTGCACCTAAACTATACTTACATACCATCAATAAAACAACACTGTGTTTCTGCGTGAGTGCACACGTGTGTTTACATGTAAGTAGGCCTGTGTCCTTAAAGGAGGATGTACTGTGCAAGTTGAGACAGGGACAGATTCTTTATAGTTCTCTTCCGCTATGTTTTTGTCATGCTCTATGCAGTGGTTTTCATTTTTGTGCTCAAGGACCACCAATGGACAAGTCAAAACCTCAAGGCACACCTGTATTCCTAGTGAAAACAGCAGATATACACACTCACAGTGCATTGTGATGCGCTGTGTGATTAAAAATAAATTATCCCTCAAGTTTTTGCCTAAATGTTAGGGACCAAAAGACAGTCAGAGTTGATAGAATTCACCTCTGTATAATTAAAGATTATTATTATAAAATAATCCCATGTTTAGGTTTAGGTTAGTTTATTTTGGTACCATTTCAGACAATGGATACAATGCATACAGTGGTTATTAAGCACATTCCAAACAGTCCAAAAGGTCCAAAAAGGTATAGGCGGAAGCCGTAGCTTATATTGCCTACCCCATTTAAATTAAAATATGAAATATTTTGCTTATTTGAATTTACAAAACTGAAAAAGAAAAAACTTTTTGTAATTCCATTGGTCTCAGGACACATGGGTTTGGGTCTGCACTAGTACTGGGAAATTAACCGAAAATATATGGAAACCGATGCTGAGAACCTTATGGTCTAAAACGGAACTAGATGAATGGTTGGAGAGTTGGAGACAATGTCAATAAAAAATTCACCTCCTATAAAACAGAACGATGGATCCTTTAATTAAAAGAAACCAAGCCTGCATGTTCCTGTCTCTTAAACCATGTATAAAGACAAGCGCTTGCTCACTCACTTATGCGCGGCGCGCATGTGTAGCAGAAATGGCTCAGAGCCTCAGTCTACCTGATGACCAAAAGCCTAATATCTCCCCAGGCCAAGGGGGAATTCCCCTTTAGGCTAGTGGTGTTAAGATGTTGGATTTCCCGCACCGGGCTCGAATCCCGGACGCTACACACACACATTTGCCACCAACAGTACAGTTTGTCACTAAAATAGATTCATGTCTCAACTCAGCTTCTTAAGTTAGACATTTGACATAGGCCTAATAAAAATACACAAGTTTAGAAAACAGACCACGCACGCACGCACGCGCGCGCGCACACACGCACGCACGCACACACACACACACACACACACACACACACACACACACACACACACACACACACACACACACACACACACACACACACACACACACACACACACACACACACACACACACACACACACACACACACACACACACACACACACACACACACACACACACTAGGGTGGATCTTAAATTACCTTTTTTTGATTTTCTTGAGTCTCACCCCCCAATTATGTTCCAATGTACAAAAAAATGCTTGGGTTAAAATTTGGTTGAATTTCAAGCATATTTAGAGGTAGCTCAATCAAGTCAAAGATTGTACATTTTATTGGTCAAAATCGAATTGCACTGCAGGCACATTTAAGTTATACATTACACATTATTCTTATACTAAGCACAGAAATTATATTTTTTAAGCTTACAAATCTAAACACAAATCTGATTACATGTTTGTCATATGTCAAACCAGAATTAATGTATTGTAGGAAATAGCAAAGCAAAGAATGACATTTTTTCATTTAACGTGCACAATGACATGTCTTTATTGCACACTCTTCAATCATACTCTTCAACACACAACAAGCACACAGCCCCACTTCCTTGTTTACCCCCAAAACCCCTGAAAGTCACTGCAGTATAGTAATTCAGTAGTTACAGTACAGATCAATTAAAGTTTGTTTACGGCTATCCGATATCCGGATACTTGTGCCGTTAGTCCTGCACAATTTGCAGCAAGTATTGGAGTTGGGACTCATCTTTAGTAATGAGACCACAATATTCTTGTATTAGGGCAACCCCACGCTCAGCATGATCATTGACAACATTCATCGCCTTCACTACAGCCAGAGCTTCTTGGTAGTCCTCCCTGGGCTCCCACTCAAAGCACCTTGGAAAAAATCTTCAATGTTCTTCCTTGCAATTGTTCCAAGGTCAACAGTAATTATCTTCATATGCCCCTGTTCACCATAAGTGATTGGAAAACCTTTGAGAAGCAGCTTTAGACACCTCAGCATTTATTGATGAACCGGATACCTCGCTGCTCGAGGTATCCGGTTCAGAGCTCCAGGAGCTACCCATCATGCCCGTTGGATGGCAAAGGTTATTTATTGTATGAAGATCTGGATGTTTCATGGCCAATTCAAACTGACCTTCAGGGAAGAAAAAGCATGCATGGATTTGTGCATTTTTGCAGTTTGCAATTATGTGAAGGCATCATAGGCATGGATGATGGCACCTGTTGCTGTCAGCGCTCCACTAAATGACTTGGCAGCTGTTAAAATCGTTGCTGGAATATTCATCAATAAATGCTGAGGTGTCTAAAGCTGCTTCTCAAAAGTTTTCCAATCACTTATGGTATTTGGCTCCAGAGATCGTCGGACTTGCATTGTTTGACAGTCAAGTGAGCGCGCAAACGAAGAGGCTGATGGTGAGAGCCATGAAAGATGGAAATGAAGATCATGAACATATGAAGATAATTACTGTTGACCTTGGAACAATTGCAAGGAAGAACATTGAAGTGCTTTTCAAAATGATGGATCTCCCAGGTGACTTCCTTGACGTTGAGCCCGATGAGTGGGAGCCCAGGGTGGACTACCAAGAAGCTCTGGCTGTAGTGAAGGCGATGAATGTTGTCAATGATCATGCAGAGCGTGGGGTTGCCCTAATACAAGAATATTGTGGTCTCATTACTAAAGATGAGTCCCAACTCCAATACTTGCTGCAAATTGTGCAGAACCATCGGCACAAGTATCCCGATAGCCGTAAACAAACTTTAATTGATCAGTAACTACTGAATTACTATACTGCAGTGACTTTCAGGGTTTTTTGGGGTAATCAAGGAAGTGGGGCTGTGTGCTTGTTGTGTGTTGTGAGTATGATTGAAGAGTGTGCAATAAAGACATGTCATTGTGCACGTTAAATGAAAATGTAATTCTTTGCTTTGCTATTTCCTACAATACATTAATTCTGGTTTGACATATGACAAACATGTAATCAGATTTGTGTTTAGATTTGTAAGCTTAAAAAATATAATTTCTGTGCTTAGTATAAGAATAATGTGTAATGTATAACACATTAAAAAAATTCGATTTTGACCAATAAAATGTACAATCTTTGACTTGATTGAGCTACCTCTAAATATGCTTGAAATTCAACCAAATTTTAACCAAAGCATTTTTTTGTACATTGGAACATAATTGGGGGGTGAGACTCAAGAAAATCAAAAAAAGGTAATTTAAGATCCACCCTAACACACACACACACACACACACACACACACACACACACACACACACACACACACACACACACACACACACACACACACACACACACACACACACACACACACACACACACACACACACACACACACACACACACACGCACGCACACACACACAGAGTGGTGTGTTCTAGACTTTTTTTGAGGGCATAGTATAATCTATGATCCACGGCTATTCGTGTGGCCAGGGCATACGCCAGTGCATAATGCCTATCAAATACGCTACTTTGAAAGGTTCACGAGGGCAGACGCTATTCATATTTTAGCAGTCGCCGTATATGTGCGTTACAGGTAGAACACAGCACTGCACACACACACACACACAGAACCTTATCTAAGTATGTCAGGCTTCCCCCAGTCTCTGACATGCACCACAGAGAGTGATGATGCATGTTTACTGATAAGACACATGCTTTGCAGTGAACCATGCAGGTCAACACTATCACATTATGTCCTCCCAGGAGCTGAAGAGCACCCATCATGTTCTTTATTAGAGTGTGAATAGTTGTATTCTAACTTATTGTGGTGAAGACTTAATGTACATAAACCCCTCAGGACTTAATACAGTGAACAGAGTTGTTCGTTGAGAGTGAAGCTGAAACATTTTCTATGCTTAGGTTGGTTGGTTGTTTAAATTATCTAAGCCACTGTTTCTCAACCTGTGTAGCCCACATATCCCTAGTGGTCCATGGGTAAATGTATTAAAATATACAAATAAAATACACACACACAGATTAGTCAAAATATGTTAATTGTCCAGGGCTAAATAATTCACTGTCGAGCTTTGTGGGACATACGGACATACACACAAAGCCAGATGTAGAAGCCGTTAGCACTGCTAAAAAAAAGCCATTTGACAGTTGAAACTTAACTATTAATCAGATTTCACAAGGTTAGGCTTCATGAAAGAATATTCAGAGGAAGAGAGCATGGAAATCATCACGTCAGTAGGACTTGCAGAGATATTACATCATCTCTTACAGGGCAGGTTTCCGTGGTTCTCCTCTGCAGAGCCTGCTGGCGGCTTCGGAGGGAGATGCTGCGCAGGGATCTCCTGCTTCGTCTGGCAAAGCTACGAAGTGGAGACAAGGCCCTCTGAAACCTTCCCCCCGCATCCTCTTCTACTCGCTCGCCCTCTTCCTCATCCTCCTCCTCCTCTTCTTCCTTCCCTTCTCCCACTGGGCCCCAGACCAGCTCTAGAGCCCCCTGCACGGACCGCCGCACGCTGCCCACCCAGCCCACCACCTGCAGCTGCGCGGACGATAGCTTTCCTCCCAGGTACTGCATAGCTGGTGATGGCCTCACACGCCTGGCCGTCGACGTACAAAGATCAACAACATGGAAACGAGGTAACCAGGGGATGCTCAAGCCCTGCTTTCATGGGGCTCAAGACAAGTGTCTTTGAGTCTTTACAGTTGACAGGTCATGTCTCTAATCTGGGGCAGCGTTGAAGGAAATATGTTGTAGAAAGTCAAATGAATGCCGTCTAGACTAGAGTGTCTTTAGATTAAACAAGCATAAGTCCAACTTCTATGTGGGTGGGGTGTGTCTTCTATCCCCATCCTTTGATGCGTTCAGGGCAGGACAGCTTTCTTAGAACAGCCTCCTTAATCAGTCTCCATCATTAAAGGGTTAACGAAGTCTGGCCGAAAAATGTTGGCGCAATAAAAACAGTCCTTCTGCAATTCCTCTATGGTATTCCTCACGACAGACAGACATGCCAAAAGACAACATTCCCAAAGTTACCTCGTCATCACAGAATGACGAACCGTGGAAACCAACACAACACTCAAGTTAATCCTTTTTTCTCACCTTTAAATAATGAAGAAATGATAGAAGGGTCTCTCTTACTCTACTCAGAGCAATTCCAATGTTACCTCTGGTTCTTCAGCTCTCGCCTTTTCTCTTTTGTTAAAATGTGTTCCGCCTTAAAACATCCTCAAGCTCGTCTGCCAACGTGCCTCTAACTATCCCAGCTCTCGTCACTTATCCATTTTCTGTTGAGGAAAAAAAAGCAGCGTGGGAAATGTCTGCTGCACTAAATATCCCAGGCCAGGTACAGAGAGCTGGATCACCCCTTTCTCTCACTCTTTGACTCCAGAGGGTGTGAAACAAAGCTAAGGTCTGTGCTGCTCAGGGGTGGAAATTCCCAAGGGAGGGCAGGCTGGGCCAAGGTGCTTTCTGTACCTTCCTCCATGGCCTCCCTCCTACGTAGTAGGTGAACGAGGGTACCTGAAAGACCCAAGGCACTGCCCTTCTTCCGCTTTTGTAGAGAGAGAAAGATAAAGACAGCGCGAGAGAGAGAACAAGAGAGTGCAAGAGTCAGGAAGTACTGGTGTTTATGGATGAGAGAGAGAGAGGAGCGAGAAAGCAGATAGGGGATATGCAAACTTTCTTGTCTGTGGGTGAGCCCACCCTTTTCTCAGTGTCCGTGTATGAGAGAGAGAGAGAGAGAGAGATAGAGAGAGAGAGAGAGAGAGAGAGAGAGAGAGAGAGAGAGAGAGAGAGGATGGAGGCCTCTCTTAGGGGCGGAGAGTGGAGGAAGTAAGAGGAGAGGGGGGGCCAACCAATTGAGGGACCATTTATGGTCATTCTGATATGCTATCATGAGAGAGGAGAGTGAAAGGTGTTGTCTGCATCTAATTGAGGCCCAGTGACCACATATAGCACATCCTTGCTAAAAGGCCCATCTATCTGTCTATGCATCCCTGGGTTCGTCAGCCACTCAGCCTGAATGAGGTCTGACGGTTGGCTGCACAGCCTGTGTTTGCACAGCAAACATCTAACTCACTCTGCCATGCCAAACTGAATAGCTCTTCGCCCTCTCTCCCGATTCGCCGTAGTCAGACAGTCAAAGGTTTTTAGTTTTGTCACAATAAAACTTCAGCTTATATGCTTAATGCGTTGTCATTAGTAAGCAACATCCACCTCCGCTGTTGTGGCTTTGTTGCAACAGTCTCTATTGCAAAACATTTGTCCGATGTCCATAGTGTAGGGCAGGCAGAAGGTAGGTAGTGGTATTATTATTGAGTACAATGGTGCCTCCTGGTGGTTAAAGTACAATTAAAGTCAGACTATAATGACTTCCCCAACCCATGTCTCAACATGCAGTTCCAATGAAATTGTGTTGGCAGTATGTATCAGCAGCATGTAGTACATACTTATGGTAGCTCAGGGTGAATTATTCCCCTTATACCTTACATCTAACGCAACAGCTGAGTCAGTCAGCTGACTACTGTAATGAAGTACTGCAATTTTACCTGTGGTTGGTGCTGATGTCATAACTATTATAGGCTTACCATGCTACTCCTTCTTGTCCTGCATCAGGCAGGATGATTGTATGTGTGTGTGTGTGTGTGTGTGTGTGTGTGTGTGTGTGTGTGTGTGTGTGTGTGTGTGTGTGTGTGTGTGTGTGTGTACGTCTGTATACTTGGTACGTGTACTTCTATGTCCTGTAACTGTACTGTGCTGCTGCGCTGTCTCTGGTATCTGAATTTCCCCTGCAGGATCAATAACGTTATCCATCTACTTTGCCACAATAGCAACACATACTTTGTGTGTACCCCCAAAAAATTACATTTAAATCTATGTTTTTAAGGATAGTGTTTTTAATGGCTAATTTTGTTAACTTAAAAAAATAAATAATAATATATATCTATATTTGGGCCTTCCATATCTTGGAAGGCCCAAATATGGACATACTGTGCCAGTCTCATGTGGTCTATGATGTCAGACATCTATGACGGCCGTCATCTCATATTTGGGAAAAGTAAAAAATGTAATTAAAGTCAATGGAGAAAATGTATTCACGAATACATTTATATAAATTAAACTATATAACGTATCTCTTAGCAAAATGCAAGGAAAGGGTTCCCGTTGAAGCGTGCATGCCACCAAAACTGTAGGAGGAGTAGCGCGGCAAAATAAAGTTTATCTAGGAAGGGAAAGATGAAATAAAGTCGGACAAGTACTACATAGTCTGGTTGCACTGCAGGGGCAACCACACCACACTAATTAACGCAACAAAAATGCATATCCTATGTCCCAACAGCAGAGAATGGTCTTTTTTTGTTTCCTCTATTACGGTCAGTCTAGTCAAGATAAAATTACATTTCACTCAACACCACAAAGCATTGTTATTGCCGCTTCCTGTTTCTGTTTCTCATGTTGGGAGAAATCTATTCTATATTTATTTACCTGCCGTTTTCAGAGTCCGAGCCTTTCAGTAATACACGTCTTACTCATCACTCGACATTATGGTCATTGCACAATGGCTTCTCTTCTGACTATGTGAAGGTTTTGCACCACTAAAGTCACGAAGATGTGTATGGGTAGTTTTTTGGAAGCACGTCTGTGTAAATAAACAAACTAAAACTCACCCATAGCTGTTGGAGATACCCCAGCCAAGATGGCCATGAATTGTCCATCACCTTTTCTCATGTATGTATCGCTTTTCCCTTTACTTCCTTCCTCTGTGACTGCTTCTAGGTCAGAACACCTTTTGTTTTGTTTTTGTCCACGTTTTCTTGTCCAAAGAGTACAGATATGGTGAAATAATGTTAACTACAGTCACAATGTCTAACTGAAAGTATGTTCACTTCCTTTTTCGCGCGCGCACACACACACACACACACACACACACACACACACACACACACACACACACACACACACACACACACACACACACACACACACACACACACACACACACACACACACACACACACACACACACACACACACACACACACACACACACACAAGAGAGAGATTCTACAGTCACATGCTGCTAAAAATGGGAATCAACATAGAATATAACTGAAAGTCAAACCAGTCAACTGAAAGACAAAAATACACTTTAAATAGCTGAACAAACGCTTATGCATATATGCATGTGCACACATGGTTATGTATGCAGGAGCACAACGGGGAAATGGACATCAACTTAATTGGCTGACTGCACACCGGAGCCTAATATTTCCTTACAAAGAAAAGTGGCAGAAAAATGCCTATTTCGCACTTTTGTCATGTGTGCGTGCAAAGAATGGCATTTTGAACCACATACAGCTTATAAAGCGGATAATCTATACAGCCTAGAAATGTAGCAGCAAAACAAGGCTAACGATTTAAAGAAAAAGGCTTAACTGAGTATAGTGTAGTTTCTTATCGTCACACCTCCTAAGTCAACACATATCTTTCTCTAACATTCCATGTTCTGATAGCTTTTAACAATCAGAAGCAATGAGCTGCTGCTGCCACGGCAAGCAGATACAATACTGGCACACAGTGAATAGATGTGGATTTCATGTCATGCCTGCATGATTACTCAATGTCGCACCTACACATGCAGTGTCACACACGCACGCACGCACGCACGCACGCGCACACGCACACGCACACGCACACGCACACACACACACACACACACACACACACACACACACACACACACACACACACACACACACACACACACAAAGTTCTTCAGGTGTGACTTCATCTAGTTACAGCAAGTATAACAAGTCTTAAGATATTTTTTCTTATTGTTACAGGGCTGGCAGTGTGTTTGGCTGGCTGGCTGGCTGAGTTAGTTGTGCTGAAACAATCACCTACACAAACTCTGCTCCTTTGCCTAATGCCTAGCCCTCTCCCTCCTCCACCCTAGCAACATATTATTTACCATACTGTTTTTTGGGTGGTGCTAACCGCGCCTACATCTGGGGTTTTCTGTTTGTCTATACATACGTTCAACACATGGATCATTGGCCAAGCTTTGCAGGACACTTAATGAAATTAACTCATAAAAAGCACTGCTCACTTCACACTGGGTGTGATTTTCTTTTTTACAGAGACTCTACAGTACATGTAACCACCTGGATTTGAATTGGGAAACCAAACATCTAGTGCTCGGTCAAAGGAGAATCCCCTTTACCAAGAAGATATGGTTTCTGAGCTTTAGGCAGTCCTGACTACTTTGCTATATGTAGAAGTATTGAAGTGTCTGTTCATGTATCAGCCAGAACCTATGTATATAGAAAACCTGTATACCACAGCATCATATTACAATCTGAGAGGATGGGTTGAATATGTTAGAACAAACACATTTACCTCTTGCTTGTAATCTTCTCCCTCACACTTCTTCGACACCTCTTCCTCAGTCTCGATCTCCCCTGGGCTCTGCTCTGCCTCCCCTGGTCTCTCTGGGTCTGGGGAGGGTTTGGGGCTATCTGATGTCTCTACCTGCTCAGACTCTGGTGCTTCATCGTTCTGAGGGTTGACATCCAGGGTTACCAGCACATCAACTGCTTCCACCTCTGGGTAAACCACCTCCTTCTGGGTAGAACTAGTGTCGGACCTGGGCTTTGAGCCCCATCTCCGAGGTTTGACAGAAAAGTCTTCATAAGTAATCTCAGTCAGAGGCATCCCGACCGAAAAGTCACTGTACGTGTGGATTTGGCTCTCGGTTCCCTCGTTCCTCGAGAGTGATTCTGACTTGGGAAGCACGTCTTCGGAATCAAAGCTGATCAAATTCATAATTTGTGCATCACATGTTGCGGTCTCAGCTTTGTCTTCCCTTTCCTTTGAGTCAGCCAGCTTCTTATCTTCCCTTTCTCTGTCCTGATCTGCTCCCTCTCTCAGACTCTCTGCTTCCCTCTTTTCTTCTTTCTGTTCCTCTTCAGTTTCTTCTGTCTGTCTGTCTTCTGATTCTATTGTCAGCATTTCCTTCACCTCCTCCCGTCTCTCCCCCTCGTTTGTTTCTTCATCAAGTAACTTGCTCTCCTCTTCTTCACTCCGTCTCACCGCCTCTCTTAGACTTTCCTCTAATTCTTTGGCTTTTCTTCTTTCAATTTCATCTTGTGTTTGTCTCTCTCTCTCCTGCTCTTTCACTTTTTCCTCCTCCATTAGTCTCTCAGATTCTATTTGCCTCAGTCGCTCTCTCTCCATCTCTTCCTTTTTACACAGTCGCTGCCTTTCTTTTTCATTCTCTTGCTCCTCTCTCTCAACTCTCAGCCTCACTTTCTCTTCCTCTCTTAGTCGTTCTCTCACCATCTCCTCCTCCCTCAGCCTCTCTTTTTCCTTCTCTTCTCTCAATCTCTCCCGTTCTCTCTCTTCTCTCCGTCTCTCTTTTTCATTCTCCTCTTCCCTCAATCTCTCCCTTTCTGTCTCCTCTTCTCTAAGTCTCTCCCTTTCTCTCTCCTCCCTCAATCTCTCCTTTTCCCTCTCCTCCTCCCTCAATCTCTCTTCTCGCAATCTCTCCTTTTCTCTCTCCCTTTCCCTCTCTTCTTCTCTCTGTCTCTCCTCTTCTTTAAGTCTCTCCTCTTTCTGTCTTGCCATCTCAATCTCCTCCTCTCTCTGTTTCTGCCATCTAATCTCCAGCTGTCTTTCTCTCTCCCGCTCCTCTTCTCTCAGTCTCTCCCTTTCCTTCTCTTTCTCTTTCAGTCTATCTCTTTCCTTTTCCTCCTCTTGTAATCTCTCCTCCTCTCTCTGTCTTTCTCTCTCATTGAACGCTTTCCTCAGATTCTCTTCCAATATCTCCCTTTCTTTCTCTTCTCTCTTTTTCTCCTCTTCCTTGAGTCTTTTCTCTTTCTGCCTTTCTGTCTCATCGTCTCTATCTTTTTGCAATGCTGCTTGCAGTTGTATTTTTTGCACTTCGTCCCCTTGTTCTCTTTTTGTCTCCTCTTCAACGCTCAGCTTTTCCGTGTCATTGTTCCTCTGCAGTCCTACTCTATTATAAACTGGCAGTGGCACTGAGACTGGCTCTTCAACCTCTGGCTCATCCTCAGAAAGCTCCTCCTCCTCTGCGCTGGACTCAGACTCTGACCCCAGCACCACCGGTGGACCACCGTCAAATCGCTCTACTACCCCAAAGCGAACTGAGCGGCGGCGGACTTTGGGCGAAGCTGGCTGAACACTATCATTCACAGCTGAGGAGTCCCCAATAACATTAACATCAGCCGCAGGCTGGACAATGCCTGGGCTGGAGTCAGTTAGGAGATCAGTGCTTTCAGATGACTGGGGACTCTCTGCTGGAACTGCTGAGCATTCCAGTTGTTCATTAGCAGCAGCATCTTCAGGTCTTTCTAGTGATCTCTGGGCTGGTTGTTCGGCTGATGAGACCTCTGGAGGTGGATCCACGGCCTGTATGGACAGAGGCTCTCTCTGGGGAACTTCAGATGGCACATTCTTGGGTGTTGTATCCACTGTAGACAGGAGGTCTGACTCTGGAACATCTTCCAGTAGTGTTTTTTCTGACTCTGAGCTGTGAAACAGGTAAAACTCATGCTAGTTGAAATAGGAACTGCATCTCATTCTGTGTGCTTCCAAAGAATAATAAAAAAGAAAAATGCAGTCATGAAATCTGTTATTTTATTACAAAATTTGAATGATTGTTTTCAGACAAATTGAAAAAATAAAATAAAAGACAGAACCTACCTCTTATTACGGCCTCGGGGTAGAGAAGGCGGTTTGTTCTCAGCCCTTGGAGACTCAGATGTGTCTGCTGTCCAGCTTTTGATTCGCTCTCTGACTCCTCCTGTGCCTTTTGTCGGACTGAGGAGTACCTGCGGCTCCTCCCTCTTCATAATAACCTCTGGTCGTGAGTCCAGCAGTAGACTAATTCTGCGTTTTATACTGCTTCCCCCTGACCTATCCTCCTTCCCGCCCTCTGTCAGCTCTCCTTCCCCTATTCTGTTTGGTTGAGCTGGAGTTGTGTGTCTACGCTCTGAAGGTGTTGTCTTGTTTTCTCCATCTCTGGTGTTAATTGTAGGAACTGTACCAAGCGGGGAGGTCAGAGACAGACCACTCGACTCAAACTTTGAGGTAAGTTCCATAGAAAGGCGATTCCTGGATGTCCCCCTACGAGAGGTTTCATTGGCTGATGGACTGGCGATAGAGTTCGTTTTTCTCAGAGAGACTTGAGGCTTTGGACTAAGAGGAGAAAAGTCTGACTTTTGAGTTTCGTTTCCCTTCTCTTCTCCCTTTTGCTCTGCTGTGATCAAGATGGAAGGCTTAGTTATTTGAGTGTTAACTGGTTTGGCTGTTACTGTTGGCTTAAGAAAATCTGGATGGTCTGATTTTGACTCAGCGTTTTGTGAAGCTGAGCTGGAGTTATTATTTGAATTATTTGGAACAGATTTAGGATCAGAACTATGCTGCTTTTCCAAATTATTTTTTTCTTCTTTCATTGCTTTAGTTTGTCCCTGGGTGTGGGCGTCTACAGAGATGAGCTTAGAATCTGAGATGGTGTTCGGTTGAGAGGAGTGCTGGATCGGGGTTTCTGACATAGGTTTGACTACTTTTGTGTCCACATATTTGCCAATCACATGTGACTCTGACTTGTCTGGTGTTTTTGCAGTTGGGTTGCCAGTGTCAATTGGTTTTGAGAAAGTGTTCAAATTTGGTTTAGGGCCTGTGGGTGATTCAGCTATGGGGCCTACATTCTTAGATGCTGGTGACACTGGGGTAACAGTCTTTGGAGCATGGATGGAGCGGATGACGTTCCTCTGGGTGGAGAAGGGCTTGGGAGCGAGCCGAGGTTTGGTTCCAAGCGCTGCTGGCTTGGTGGAGGCAGCGAGACCCTCGCCGGAGCTCCCATCTACACGAGTAGCCATGTTCTTACTGGGTTTCTGGAAGAGAGGAGAGAAGAGGAGAATTGGCTGGGTCAGGGGTCTTCAACGTTTTCAGGCCAAGGACCCCTTAGTCGAGAGAGATGAAGCAGGGACCCCCACAACCCATAGATACCATATAGTTTCATCGTTTGACAGCACAATCATCAGTGTACGGTATTTTGGATTCATGTCAATTTGTATTTTCAGATATTTATCCACTTGAACCGTCAATACTTAATACACTTGACCTTTCACTCTGTACTTGCACTTTTTCCCCTCTACACCAAACCTATTTGCCGAAAATATCCGATCTACAAGCTCACAACGCCTCGCAGGAGGCGTTGTGAGCTTGTAGATCTGCTATTTTTGGCTAAAGCGCTCAGAATATGGACGCTAGGGTTCAAGTGGTTAAAGGAGAAAAAAAAAGCTTCTATCACACAACGATTTGGAGGACCCCCTGTAGTAACTGTCCCGGACGCCCTGTTGAAGACCCCTGGGCTGGGTTATTTCTACTATGTTTTCAGTGAAACACCATTATCACTTCCAGCAGAGAAAGCGAGGTGGTGGTTACCTTGTCAAAGACAAGAAAGTCTAGAGTCTGGTTGGTCAGGATTTTAAACACACTGAAAGGGAAACAGTGAAAGCCATGCATCATTCTTAACCACAACCAGAAAAACCAGAAGAAAAGAAAGGGGGTAGGGCTGAAAAGCTTTTTTTAAGATCATGGTCAGTGTTTACAATATTTTATAAACAAGTATTAATTTAAAAATGAAAAAGACTGCCATGCTCAGTGTCGAGTGTACAGTATGTGAAGTGCTCTTGGTTGGGAGAAGGGAAAAAGAAAATACACTCCAATTTACACCTCGATGAGCAGTGAAGATATTTTTTACTACAGGAGCATTGGATTGTGTTATATTTCACTTACAGTTACATAATGACCGACTGTTATATCAGCCATACGGATTACATCTAGATGACCACAGAAGCATGCACAGGAAGGAGGGCAAGTCAAGATTAACACACAAATCTATAAGATGTGTCTATAAAGAAATAGATAAAGAATTATATAAGGAATGAAAAAACATGCAACTTAGACGTGACACTGGGGGTGGACATTTTTACACAAAACTTCAATGCCAGTGTGGATTCATCCTTAAAGTGAAATGTCAACACAACCTGACTTGGCACAGTTGGCAGCTCTAAATCCCCAGTGCCATTGTGAAAGGTGCAACATCAGAGTACAAAGTGAGCTTTGCCATTGTGGAAGGTGCAATAGCAGAGTACAAAGTGAGTGTGTGAGTGTGTGAGTGTGTGAGTGTGTGAGTGTGTGTGTGTGTGTGTGTGTGTGTGTGTGTGTGTGTGTGTGTGTGTGTGTGTGTGTGTGTGTGTGTGTGTGTGTGCGTGTGCGCGCGCGCGCGCGCGCATGCGTGTGAAAGGAGTTTTGGGGTATTACCAAAAACCGTTACATTAAAATTCAAAAGGCTTCGGACCACCCAAGTGGACCCAACACTTGTGATGTTCTCCAAAACAACAAAACAAAACAAAAAATCTATTCATTATTAAGTGGAATCATTTAAGGATTCTATACAGGTGGATCAATGTTATCAAGCTACTGTAAATGTGCTGGTAAAGCAGGGGTCTTCAACATTTTCAGGCCAAGGACCCCTTAGTTGAGCAAGAGATGAAGCAGGGACCCCCACAACCTTTTCATAGATTCCATATAGTTTCATCGTTTGACAGCAAAATCATCGGTGTATTTAGGTGTTTTCAGATATTTAACCACTTGAACCGTCAATACTTAAAACACGAAACCTTTCACTCTGTACTTAGTCTGCTCTTTTCCCCCCCCTTACACCAAACCTCTTGCTGAAAATAGCCGATCTGCTATTTTTGGCTAATGTTCTCAGAATATGGATGCTAGGGTTCAAGTGGTTAAAAAGGAGAAAAAAAGGTTTCTATCACACAAAGATTTGAAGGACCCCCTGAAGTAACTCTGAGGATCCCCTAGGCCTTAGGGGTCCCGGACCCCCTGTTGAAGACACTTGTGGTAAGGATGATTTTTGTGTCAGTGTGTAGCCCTACTTTCAATGAAACCAAGAGTATAGTCATGTATCCGAAGTACCATTATGACATAATGAAACAGAGATTGCATGCTTCACATGTCATCTGGTTTTTCCTGTAGGACTTTAGTAAAAACCGGTAAATCCACACCACACAGTTCAATAATGTGTACCACTCAGTGCCAGCAGCCCTGGGGCTTTACACACTGTGGCCCTCTCAGTTTATACAGGTATGATTAGTTTATGGAATGCCCTTAGATTCCACAGCTGCAATAAATCAACATGCAGTGCCAGTAAAACTCTATCACTATGTCCATTTAAGACAGTGGCCTAAGATGACACTTGTTTTGCATGCATTTTTATGGCATTGCATAAATGTATGTGGTGATTAGCAATTAGTATACTGGTTGACATTCTGATTCAATGAAATATTGAGATTGTCGATAAGCCTCAATTTCTGTTTTTAAATAGCTCTGTCTCCTCAGGTTTCAGTTTAGATTGCACAAAAATACAGGAAAAAAACAGCAGGTGAACAGCTGAAATCAAGCCACAGTTTCGCCCCTAAATTGATTGATGATGATCTTTATTTTCTGGAAGGCTAATGCTTAGGGACTGCAAAGGTCCATTACGATCAACAGTTATAAAGTGCAGCTGCAGTAGTTGGTAGGTCTCTTTATCTTTGTTTGCCTTTAGTTTGTTAACCTGCCAAGGCTGCACACTGTGCCTTTTGTATGCTCAGAATATTTGTTTCTTTACAAATGTCATTGATGCTGTATTAGCCTGATTTTAAACATTTAAACGACTCTAGATTTAAACTGGTCTTAGAACATCCATGCAGCCTATCAATGTTGTTTTTGTAACAAATGCTTACAAAATGCAATTAACCCCTGAAGTATCCACATTTCATTCAGTTGTTAATAAGTTACCAATAAACTCATGTCAACAGTCAACACTGGACTCCCTGTCTTTTGACTAGAGTCCTCAGTCTGAATATTGTCAAATGTCCAGGATCAGTTCATAGAAATATTAGATTAAATAGGCTAATTTAAGGTTATAATATTCTATTAAATCTCACACCTCAATGATAACCAGAATTAGCAAAATATCGACAAGCCAGGGTTAAACATAAATTATAGTGAGAACATGACGCTCACCTGTTAACTTAAACACAAACAGACAACAGTTGATTCACAGTTTGGTTTGGTTTTATGGTTTTTCTTACCTTCTATCTTCAGGCAGTCATCCAGGAAGGGACCTGGAAGCCAGGACGGAATAGAGTAGACAGATCCAAACTGGAATTGCCTCAGTCTTTCCGCGTTTTGTCCAAGGTTTCCCAAGTCGCTAGACAGACGTCATTCTACCCCGGGCAGGCAGCGTTGTGCCACAACAAGCGCCAGTCAGTCCCTCTGAGATCACTGAGAGACACTCCCTCCTCCTCCTCTACTCTAGCCCTGAAACATGACGGTCGTATCTCACGACCGTCATGGATCGACCTCAACCTCTTGCTAAGCAAAGTAGCCAATTTGCCACGTACGTCTACAAAAACGTTGAAATTTAAAACATAACGTGCTTACTGAAGGCTTACAGATGTCACAATATGGTACGCTCAAGCAAAATTACCCCCATTGTTTAATAAGAAGCGTTTTAATCCGATCTGTCGCCAAATTATTTAAAAGGTGTTTTAATGTATCAGAGACTGCAGTAGTACACCTCTCAACCGATAGGGTCACGTTGAGAAAAGTCTGAGAAAATGCCCGCCGATCGGATTAAAATGCTTTTTATTAAAACAATACGGAACATAAGGGTAATTCTGCTTAAGCGAACCACATTGTGACATCCGTGAGCCTTCAGTAAGCACTCTATTTTTGAAATTTGAACGTTTGTGTAGACATACGTGAGTAAATTGGCTAAACTGCTCAACACCCAGTTAAGGTCGAGCCAAGTTGAGGTCGATCCAGATTTCAGGGCTCCTCCTCCTAGTTGAGCCATGCTGCTGTTGCTGCTGTTGCTGCTGCTGCTCACTGAGTTGACAAACGAGTTCTTCTTGAGACACACGCACAATCAGTTTACGGACAGTGATCAGGAAGGAAATCAATTTCACTGCTCGTTGCATTTTAATAATAGTTAGAGGTTAGTCAGGTTACTTACCTGGCCTGTGCTTGCAGCTTGACAGCCGGATGCATGTCCTGCTGCCTGCCATTCATAAAAGTTCATCCTCATATTTGAATAGCACCTGTATTTTTGGCCCAAGAATTTGCGTTGCAAACTAATTATTTACAATACAAATGTGAATTGTGTGTGCCAGTTTTAGCTTTGGGATATTTCTGTAAAAAAAGAAAAAAAGAAACACACAATTAATTTGACTTGGGGTAAATATAGCCTAGGCCTATATGTTTTTCAGTATAAAGTAAAGAAGGCTAAACATAATTAGAAGATGCTTAGACATTCGACAATTAAGGTCTAATATTTATAAAATATTATACATTAATTGTTAATTAATTACAAAACCTGTAGCTTCATTTTGGCACAGGCCTGCCTAAACAAGAAGTTGGAAGATAAATTTAAATCTGATAATGATGATTGATTGATTGATTGATTGATTGATTGATTGATTGGTTGATTGATTGAAGAAGTTATTAGAAGTTTGCACTACAGTGACAGTAGGCCTACACTGCAAGGTCAACTAAAAAGGATAGATAGAACACAGTAGGCCTACTATGCAGAATATATCATCAGGAAAACAGTCATAAAATAAAACACAATGCAAGAATAAATGGTATTTACAAGATCAGAAGACAATATAGGCTCAAAATAGAGCAGTCTCAGAATAGTTTTAATAGCCTTATGTGATTGTAAACTCTGGAAACAGTGACAGAGTGAGAGGGCCGGTGGAGGGCCATATGCAGTGGTGGAAAGAAGTAACTAAGTACATTTACTTAAGTAGCCTACAGTACTTAAGTACAATTTTGAGGTACTTTTACTTTAGTGGAGTATTCCCAATTTTCAGTACTTTTAGGTAAATATTGTACGCCTACTTTCACTCCACTATAATTAGGCCTATTTGAAAACTTTAGTTACTAGTTACTTTGTAGATTTTTATTATCATTACAAAACATACATTAACCAGTGCCACTTCAACCCTAGGTTTAGGCCATTTGAAGTAGCTAAGCCTATTTTCAAAAGATTTTTTATACAATTTATGCAGTTGAAAACTTGTGAATACTTTTGTAGCCTACTTTTACTCAAGTAAACTTTGAATACAGGACTTCTACTTGTAAGTTTGTAACAGAGTATATATCTACATTGCAGTAAAACATGCGAGTCCTTCTTCCATCACAGGACAGAGTGAGAGGGTGGAGGAGGAGGGCCATATAATATGGAAAAGTCCATTTTGGACCACAGATGGACAAAAGAAAGGCCTCCCCGCCCTCTAGTGGAGGTTTTAAGCAAGGACTCTCCTAGCTCGCTCGCTCTGTGGCTCTGTGGCCTGGACGAGTTGTTGTCATGGCAACTGTTCAGCATGCGCTTACAAAAACAAGAGCTTGCTTGACCGTCCACTGACAGCGATCGACATGTGCGACGCCATTTTCTGGCATTATTTAATCGAAAGACAAGAGCGGATAGCCTACGCCACAGATAAAGAGCGACAGGTGCGTGTTAGGCTGTCCATAGAGTTAAAGGTGTTATTATCATGAGCGGAGGAGCCAAGGCCTGCAGTGACGCACCTGTTGCTGCTGACATGAACGTCCCCAGCGGTGGGCACAGCACGGCGACTCCCCCGAGGGACAGAAAGCCCAGCGGAGGAGGAGGTGTGCTGAAAAGGTCCAGAAGGAGCAAGGTGGACATCAAGCCTGTTACAGAAGAAGACCTTCGTGCACAGAGTGGACACATCATCACGCCCGAAGATGTTTTAGGATTAAGGGTAGCTACAAGAGGTAGGATGATGATACAATTAATGTTTTCACTTTAATAGGGGCTATTTTTTTCTTTTCATTCTGATTGGCCCTTAGCTAATAACAGAAGATTAAAGTTATTGAAGTGTTGTGGGTTGTGGCGCCCAATCTAGAATAGCCTATGCTATGAAGTAGCCTAATATGTTGCCTACAGGATTGGTTCTCAAACTTGAGGTCGGGACCCCAAGGGGTCCCCAAATTATTTTGTTGGGTCCCCAGATGATTAGCTAGCTTTAATATTAAAAAAAAATGTCTCACTCAACGGTAAACAAACCAACATAAGTGTATACACCAGGGTATCTGCACATTTATAAAGTGACAATTTAAGGATTTTCAAGAGCGTTTTTAATACCTTTTAATAACTGGTCAAACTGGCAAATATTAAGTAGCCTAAGCAAGAGGCGAACATTGTGAAAATAGAAGATCTATTCTTCATGCTCACAAAATCTGCTATTTCCACAATATTTATCTGTGGAACCGAGTCACATTAAATATGTAATATTCCAAGTGCTTGTCAGGGTGGGGGTCCCCAGTTAATTTATGTTTATTTTGTGGGTCACGGCCTAAAAAAGTTTGAGAACCCCTGGCCT
This sequence comes from Nannobrachium achirus, assembly GCF_963921795.1. Lineage (NCBI taxonomy): Eukaryota > Metazoa > Chordata > Actinopteri > Myctophiformes > Myctophidae > Nannobrachium > Nannobrachium achirus. The sequence continues at coordinate 49,915,749 of NC_137815.1, forward strand.
ACAGCATTTGACTTTAGAATTTACAATTTAGGCATTTAGCAACAACAAATAATAAAACAATACTGTTTGATAAACTAACTCTAGATTAAAAGGTCATAATAGAGCATCGCAGCGGAAGTGGATGCCTGGGGTCACTTTCACTTTCACCATTCATTTTCGCCATAGACTTTTACAAAAATATTTATAACAATTATGTTAAGCCTCGAACCAAGCCATCCAGGATGGAGGTGAATCATGATCATATAACCTTTTTTTCTATGAAAAGAACATTTTGAAAATCGCTAAACAAAGGGTAGTTATTAAATGTAGTATATCAAATAATGTAATATTAAAATATGTTTTCACATAGGATCAAAGGTTATATGGTCATGATTCACCTCTATCCTGGATGGCTTGGTTCGAGGCTTAACATAATTGTTATACATATTTTTGTAAAAGTCTATGGCGAAAATGAATGGTGAAAGTGAAAGTGACCCCAGGCATCGACTTCCGCTGCGATGCTCTATAGTCTACCTTGATATATGCTATGGTTTTGTCACACCTCACACTGATATTAACATTATATGGCCCATATAGACTTTCTATTAGTGCCCATATAATATGGGCACTAATAGAAAGTCTTGTGAATCACTGAAACTCTTGACTACACAGCCAACAGCAGTGGTTCTCAAACGTTTTCGTGTCAAGGACCACCAAATTAATTAGTCAATGGGCCCAGGCCAGAATTTTCGCTAAATCGGTGACACTCAAGGTGGCAATTATTCATTCTCTTTCATTCACTTATTTAACCACATGAACCGCATGCCTATTCTTGGGTAAACATTCAGCAAATTGCATAATCTACAAGCTCGCAACACCTCACGTTGTGACACGATGTGAATTTGTGGATCAGCTATTTTTAGTGAAGAGATTTGGTGTAGAGTGAAAAAGTATCTGACCACGTATAGAACGGGGACTCAACAAAGGAAGTTGTTAATTAATGAATGAACATCCAGTTTCCCTTCAACGTATACAAACTCCTCCTCCTCCCTCTGATTGCTGCAGGTTTCCCTGTACCAACTATACCTGCACTATTGTTTCCAGTGGGATTATGCATTTCTTGTTTCCCACGCCAGATTGCAGAGAACCACTTCCCACAGCATGCAGACTGTGCTGTAATATCCACGTAAATCTCTTCTTGCAAGCTGTTGAAATACAATTTGAGTGGATATCCTGCCTTTCGTTACCATGAAAACCTGGGGTTTCCCCTGAAAGTGTTGGAGGGTTTGCTGCAAATATTCTGCTCATCTTTAGTGCTGGTACTTGACAGAAACGTATTTTACTGACACTTTCCCATTGGTGTCCTGTCTTCTCCACATGATAAGTAGTTGAGGGCTTGCCACCCTGGCATCTCTTCCATGTGGCCTCCTTCATGGAAGATGGGAGATCATGGCGGTCAAAACACTACCTGGATTCTACTATCATCTTTGGTCTTTGTTGGCAGGGGGAAACATTCAGTGGTAGCATTTGATTGAGGATCAACATAAGTCATCACCTGTCCTCTTCTGGTTGGACAGCTTTTTGAGTATGGTTATGACCTTGCTCTCTTGTCTGAATAATGTATGTTTCAAGTGACCTTGTGACAGCAGTCTATGTCTGTTATATAGAAATGTCAAGGTGGACACTTCGCCATTGTCGCTCAAGTTTGATTCGATTGCAGAATCTTTCCACTGTATTTAATGTATTTCATAACATATTTTTTTATTTGTAGAGGACTAATACAAAGCAAGTCTTTTTATTTGTACACCTACGAAGGTAACAGGTGCGTAAGAGAAGAAAACTCCCGCACACTGTCTTCAAATGCAATTAAAAAAGTTTTAATGGGAATAACAACGTTTCGGTCTGTTAGAATGGAGTATCTCAGTTTGATGCTTCACAGGGACAACAGAGGAGATTGACACTGGAGCAGCTTTTGAATGACTTCAAAACATAATTGTGAGGGGGTGGACGACAGCGTTATTTCTTTTTTTTCGTTTAAATGTATTTTCTTTGGAAACTCTTGTATTTTATTATTCTTTCTTTATTCTAATGCTTGTTTTATATGTTTCCCCTAATACATTTTTATTTGTTATGTTGTAATAATGCTATTTCTCCCTGAATGAAACTCCACTTCTAGTATGTGTGTGTGCGAGCGGGGCTGATAGGCTAACTAGTGGCCCGGACTAGACCAATACGTCCTTCCTGGCCAATGAGAGACTGGCGCAGGAAAGGGGGCGGCCTTTATAAGTGGGACTCAGTCACTCTGTCGGAGAACGAGGAAGGAGACAGACGTGTGTGTGAAGGCAGAGGCAGGTGAACGGGAGGAGGAACTGGCGATATGAGAGACTGATGAGAAGCATGAGTAAACCTTAACTAAGAAACCTTGATGACGGCAATGAGTGAGCTCTACAGTGCGACGCAGTGATCCAGCAACACGGTGGCCCAGCAGAACCAGCAGTGTTCCCGCGGACCATCTACCCGGATCCAGACGAGCCGAGACGAGCCGCTCTATCTGAGCTGACGAGAGGGGTCGGAGTGGTGACAGTGGTGTCGTGCGTACTACCCGCACTGGCAGCCACTTGGCTGCCTGGTTGTGAGTATCCCATCTGAGCACCATTGTCTATTCGAGCCACTGACCTGAAGTTGTGCCAATGAATTGAAGTATACGAGGATACTGGCCTATTTTCCTTGTTCGCAGATGCGTGGGCCTATGAAGTAGACGTTACCGAAGAGTTGCTGTGTCCCTCCACACCTTGCACTCACTTTGATTTCCATTATCATTGTTATTACTATTATTATTATACCTGCCTTCACCTATTCCTGTGTATAACGTAGATATCTACCACACGTCCCTACTGAATCGCATTAAGTGCAATATTATTATTATTATATAACCAGCCCTAATTGCTAACGGCAAATATTGCACCCGCACTTTATTTGTGCGGGGGGGTTTGATAAGGGAGAAAGTTACCCGGGTTGTTGGTTTTATTGTTGGTTGTTTTGTAGTTTTTAGTTAGAGGCGCCATAGGAGTGATAGGGTTCTTTTATTTTGTTTTTGCATTGTTTTTACTGGCGTATAGAAGCCCCTGTATTTTAGATAATAAACTTTGTTATACTTTTTCCAAATACTGTGTCCGGTCTCATTCTCTCCTGGGTTTATATTGCTCTGGTTACCTGAAAAACGTACCTGTGTGTCTAAGAAGGGTTATTACTATATATCTCCTTTTCCTCTTTTATAGAGGTGGCGTTGTCGGAAGTCTTATATATATATATATGGAAATGCTAATGATAATACTTAAATAATACACTTGAATCCAAAAGGGTGTAACATAATTATTTATTTGCAAATCCAAGAAATAAGGTGTTGACAAGAGTACCAGTTTATACTGGCTGTTAATGTGAGTCGGGCCACTATTACATTTGACGTGGGTCGGCAGGATCGGGTACAGAGCAATATAAAGGAGAGACTGAACAATTGTGTGTGACTTAAACTTGTGGTTCGTAATGATGATGATGCCGGTATATCCAGGCGCCCCATGGCTGCCAACGTTTGGAGGTACGGAGGGCGAAACTAAATATAGAGAATGGAGAGTACAGATTAAGGGGCTATTGAGCACCCAAGATGTCACCGAAGTTAAAAAAGTTGCTATCTTATTACAAACCTTGACAGACGAGGCTAAGCGGCAGGTTAATGTGTTGGAGGACGGAGAGCGAGACACTGTAGAAAAACTCTTTACTTATTTAGACAGTGTGTATAAAGAAACGGTTCCTGTCTCAAAGGTACGCTCGCAGTTTTATAGTTGTACACAGCGGCCGGGGGAAAATGTTAATGCATTTATTTTAAGGCTTAGAGAACTGTTTTGTGGGTTACGACGATACGATGCCACTACAGCCCCCTCTGAAGCCGTTCTCCGAGATCAGTTTCTCCAGGGGTTGGCTGAGGGCCCACTTGGCCAAGCCCTGCGCATATATGCTCGCCGTCACCCCGATGAGGACTTCACCGCATTACGACAGGAGGCCTTGACCTTGGATATGGAACATGGAGGTACGCCATCTACTGAAATTGCTTGTCATGCTATTAACCCAGTAACTGTCCCTGTGCCACCACAGACCTCTGCTTGGAGAGAGGAACTGAAGCGAGAGATAATGGAGGATGTCAAAACACAGATGAAGGGGTTTACGAAGGAATTGATGAACGAAATCCGACCGCTCATGCAAGCCGCCGCTCCAGCTGTACGTCCCACACCGCCGCCACCGCAGCCGTCCTACGCGCCACCACAGCCAGCTTACGGGCCGCCGGCACGCCGCTATGGGCCACCGCAGAGAAACGAGTGGGATGGAGAGGGGAGGCCCATTTGCCGACAGTGTAAGCAGCCCGGCCATATAGCTAGATGGTGTGCGAATGGCCAGCCGCCGTTAAACTAAATTATCCTGTCGCAGAGGTCCAGGCGACAGGAGCCGGTTTATCTGTACCACGAACCCGGGCCAATGATGTGTTTATTGGGCAATGTCCCACGGTTCATGTGACGATGGGGAGCGTTCGATTACGAGGGTTGCTCGATACGGGGTCACAAGTCACTTTGATGCAACAAAGTTTATTTGACGAGCACTTTTCTCAAACTAATTTAGGAACGAGTCCGCTCGTTTTTAAATTAAGAGCAGCGAACGGCCTCGACATACCCTACACTAGTTACGCGGTATTTGACCTGGAATTAGAGGGGGTACAAGTCCCGGGGAGGGGGGTCGTGATTGTTAAAGATGAACACTCATTGTTGGCATGAATGTAATAAGTGCATGCTGGCGTACTCTGTTTAAATGGCCTGGGAGGGCTGCTTTTCCCCCAAGCCAAGCAAATTCCGTGTGGAGAGATGCATTCGCTGCCTGTCAACGAATCGAAACGGTGACGAATGCTGATGGGTCCCTGGGTTATGTGTGGCCTGTTCGCCGTCAGAAGATACGAGTCCCTGCCAGAAGTGAAGTGGTCGTATGGGGGCGCACGCGCCAGGGCCCAAGAGGAACTGACTATGAGGCCCTAGTTGAGGCCTTGCCGGATACGAACCAGCTGGGGGTGGCGCGCGCTTTAGTCACTGTAAGGGGTGGGCGGGTTCCTATTCGCCTCTGTAATCCCTTCCCTTATAGTGTCACCGTGGGCCGATATCAGAAATTGGGAAAATTGTATCCGGTCCAAGATGCTGATGTCAGGGGGGACCGAGACCTGAGTCTGTCCATGTCCGCTGATGGCCTGGTGGAGGTCGCCTTGGTGAGTGCCGCAGAGGACGGGCCCGTGCGCACTCTGTCCCAGGAACTCCAAGGGCTAGCTGATCGAGCCGATTTGCCCGAGGGGTACCAAGAGGAACTGCAGTCCATGCTGACGAAGTGGGAGAAGGTGTTTGCTGTACACGATGAAGATTTCGGACAGACGGAGGCGGTCCAACACCAGATCCATACCGGTGACGCTGCGCCCATTCGTGAGCGACACCGCCCGCTGCCGCCCGCCATGTATAAAGAAATGAAGATCTTGTTAAGTGACATGATGGACAAGGGAGTGATCACTGAGAGCTGTAGCCCGTGGGCCGCGCCGATCGTCCTGGTGAAGAAGAAGGATGGCAGCTGGAGGTTCTGTGTCGACTACCGTAAGCTGAATGCAGTGACGCATAAAGATGCGTTTCCCCTGCCGCGCATTGAAGAGACGTTGACGAGCCTGACTAAGGCCCAGTGGTTCTCGACTCTTGATTTAGCCAGCGGATATTGGCAGGTGAGCATGGATCCAAAGGATCAAGAAAAGACTGCCTTTACTACCCCTTTGGGGTTGTTTGAGTTTAAACGAATGCCCTTTGGGCTGTGTAATGCACCAGCCACATTCCAGAGACTTATGCAGCACTGTTTAAGTGGCCAAGTGGCCGAGTCATTATTAGTCTATTTAGATGATATTATTATATACTCCCCTGATTTCTGCTCTCATCTACAGCATCTGGATCGAGTGTTCCAGCGGTTATGGAAACACGGGCTAAAACTACGCCTGGACAAGTGCAAGCTGCTGCAACGTGAGGTGAAGTTTCTGGGCCACGTTGTGGACCGAGCAGGAGTGCGGCCGGACCCAGACAAGTTAGTGGCGGTCCGGGGCTGGCCCATTCCGACGACTGTACGGGAGGTTCGTGCGTTCCTGGGCCTCGCGGGTTATTACCGCCGCTTCGTGGAGGGCTTCGCTGCCCTTGCACGGCCATTAAATAATTTATTAATTGGAATCCCAGTTGAAAATAAGTCCTCACAGCAGCCGATTATATGGACCACCGAATGTCAGGCTTCATTCGATGCGTTAAAAGGTGCCCTCACTCAGGCTCCTGTGCTGGCATATGCGGACTATGACAAGCCTTTCGTGGTGTATACCGATGCAAGTAACCAAGGGTTAGGCGCCGTGCTAGCTCAAGTACAAGATGGAAAAGAGCGAGTTATCGCCTATGCAAGCCGCAGTCTGCACCCGACTGAACAAAATGATGCTAATTATAGTTCCTTTAACTCTCTCCCAGCCATTTACAATAGGCTTGTGCGCCTATACTGCCAGGAATTTTATTAATTTCCAAGTTAGCTTTAATCTAACCCAACAGGGATCATATTGTTGTAGAATGTAGTACTAGTACTATCCACTAGAGTGTGCCCAACGATAATCTCCTAGAGTCTGGACTAGCGAGTGGACAGCAGTAGACCCATAATGGCGGCGCCCATTGGCGGCCATTATGTCTCCCGGTCCGCCGAACGGGAGCTATAAAACACGATCCGAACGTCGTGCGCATGCCATTTACACTCGTTTTTGCTCTTGAGTGACCAATCTGTCAGTCCAGCCATTTTTTTCCGAATGAAAATCGGTCTAAAAATGGTAAAGTTTGATAAGAAAAACGTCAACATTCAATGCTGTAAAAAGGCCCATTCTATGTTATGGCCGAACGACTTCCGGGTTACGTCATCGATGATGTCACTTCCTTCGAATATGTAACTTTAGACTAAAATTAAGCTAGAAAGGTCATTTATAGCTCAAAAAATGTCAAAAAAATACCAAAATGATCAGAAAATGATCCCCAAGGCGACGTTTGGCGATCTGGCTGCCTCACCCTCCTCAAAATGGCGATGGAAGGCGATTTGGCTGTGAACTAGTTAAATTGGAATTGTTGGCTCTTAAATGGGCTGTAACTGAAAAGTTTAAAGATTACTTGGCTGGAGCTCATTTCACTATCTTCACAGACAATAACCCGGTGGCGCATCTCCAGACAGCTCGGTTGGGAGCCATAGAACAGCGGTGGGCGGCGCAACTGGCGTCGTTCACGTTTGATATCAAGTACCGCCCAGGCAAGAATAATGCTAACGCTGACGCTTTGTCCAGGTTTCCCGTCCACACTGGGACAGTTGCGACGGTGGAGCTAACGCCTGCAGCGACAAATAGCGCCTGGGGTGGTGAGTGGCAGAGAGCACAGGAGCAGGATGAGGATATCCAAACGGTGATGCGGTGTGTACAGAGGGGCGTGCACCCCACCCTATCTGAGAAGAGGAGTTGGACGAGAGGGGCGGCCCAGTTATTACGGCAGTGGACGAAGCTGCGAGCGGAAGGGGGGGTATTGTATCGTCAGGTGACTGACCCTTATACACAAGAAGAATACTTACAGATTGTCTGTCCCAATTCCAGGAAAGAGGAGGCATGGAGAGAGATGCATGTGGCCGCTGCGCACGCTGGGGTGGATAGGACTCTAGTGCAGCTCCGACGACGGCTCTACTGGCACGGCATGGAGGGGGAGGTACGCCGCTTCCATCAGGGGTGCGTTAATTGTGGCTTGCAGAAAACTAGGATTGAGCCCAGGGCCCCTTTACAGCCGTTTGAAGTCTCCTATCCTCTAGAGGTGGTGGCTATCGATTTCCTTACGTTAGGGCGGCCGGCCGACCCTTGTCAGAATATCCTGGTAGCCACTGACTTATTCACTAAATATAGTTGGGCTATTCCGACACGTGACCAAACTGCTCAGACCACTGTTCGTGCGTTATGGACCCATGTAATACAGCCGTTCGGATGTCCGGCTCGTTTTCACTCGGACAGGGGGGCCAATTTCGAGTCTGCTCTTATGCAGCAATTATGTAATAATTATGGTATTACTAAGAGCCGTACGACGCCTTATTGGCCGGCCGGAAATGGTGGCGCGGAACGATTTAATCAAACCCTACTCAATCTGTTGCGTTCTCTGGATGCTGACAAACACGGGCGATGGCCTGAGCATCTCCCCGAACTAGTGCACGCTTATAACAACACTCCTCACAGTGCCACTGGCTATGCCCCAACGTTTTTGATGTTTGGTCGTCACCTGCGCCGCCCCGTAGATGTCGAACTAGGAGTACAAGCTCAACAAAATAGGCTTACCGTGGGAGACTGGGTCCATGATCATCGACGTAAACTAACTGATGCTTATCGTACTACAGGGCAGAGGATGAAAGGCATGGCTGAGCAGAGGAAACGTATGTATGACAAACGGGCGGGTATCCCACCGTTGGTGCCGGGTGAGCGAGTGTGGGTGAGGAACCGCAACAGACAAGGCCAAGGGAAACTGGCTTCTTGGTGGGACCCGGAGCCGTTTGTGGTGTTAGAAACAGTAGGAGATGCTGGGGTGGTGTATAGGATTCGTCCAGAGAAAGGCGGGCGGGATCGAACAGTACACCGGAACGCTCTAAAAGTATGTGTAGCGCCTCGTGAGGTGGTTGTGGGCGCCGAGCCGGCGTCTCCGGCCCCAGTGCCTGGACCGATGTGGAGGCAGTGTTATGGGTTCTTTCCCACGGCTCCGCGCCGTTCGGGGCGGGTTAATTTGGGGCAGCCACCACAGCGGTATAGCCCTGGTTGAACTAGTTGCAGGGACTGCTAACGATCAAGTAGGGGGGAGTGTGAGGGGGTGGACGACAGCGTTATTTCTTTTTTTTCGTTAAAATGTATTTTCTTTGGAAACTCTTGTATTTTATTATTCTTTCTTTATTCTAATGCTTGTTTTATATGTTTCCCCTAATACATTTTTATTTGTTATGTTGTAATAATGCTATTTCTCCCTGAATGAAACTCCACTTCTAGTATGTGTGTGTGCGAGCGGGGCTGATAGGCTAACTAGTGGCCCGGACTAGACCAATGTGAAGGGACTGACGTCCGTCCTGGCCAATGAGAGACTGGCGCAGGAAAGGGGGCGGCCTTTATAAGTGGGACTCAGTCACTCTGTCGGAGAACGAGGAAGGAGACGGACGTGTGTGTGAAGGCAGAGGCAGGTGAACGGGAGGAGGAACTGGCGATATGAGAGACTGATGAGAAGCATGAGTAAACCTTAACTAAGAAACCTTGATGACGGCAATGAGTGAGCTCTACAGTGCGACGCAGTGATCCAGCAACACGGTGGCCCAGCAGAACCAGCAGTGTTCCCGCGGACCATCTACCCGGATCCAGACGAGCCGAGACGAGCCGCTCTATCTGAGCTGACGAGAGGGGTCGGAGTGGTGACAGTGGTGTCGTGCGTACTACCCGCACTGGCAGCCACTTGGCTGCCTGGTTGTGAGTATCCCATCTGAGCACCATTGTCTATTCGAGCCACTGACCTGAAGTTGTGCCAATGAATTGAAGTATACGAGGATACTGGCCTATTTTCCTTGTTCGCAGATGCGTGGGCCTATGAAGTAGACGTTACCGAAGAGTTGCTGTGTCCCTCCACACCTTGCACTCACTTTGATTTCCATTATCATTGTTATTACTATTATTATTATACCTGCCTTCACCTATTCCTGTGTATAACGTAGATATCTACCACACGTCCCTACTGAATCGCATTAAGTGCAATATTATTATTATTATATAACCAGCCCTAATTGCTAACGGCAAATATTGCACCCGCACTTTATTTGTGCGGGGGGGTTTGATAAGGGAGAAAGTTACCCGGGTTGTTGGTTTTATTGTTGGTTGTTTTGTAGTTTTTAGTTAGAGGCGCCATAGGAGTGATAGGGTTCTTTTATTTTGTTTTTGCATTGTTTTTACTGGCGTATAGAAGCCCCTGTATTTTAGATAATAAACTTTGTTATACTTTTTCCAAATACTGTGTCCGGTCTCATTCTCTCCTGGGTTTATATTGCTCTGGTTACCTGAAAAACGTACCTGTGTGTCTAAGAAGGGTTATTACTATATATCTCCTTTTCCTCTTTTATAGAGGTGGCGTTGTCGGAAGTCTTATATATATATATATGGAAATGCTAATGATAATACTTAAATAATACACTTGAATCCAAAAGGGTGTAACATAATTATTTATTTGCAAATCCAAGAAATAAGGTGTTGACAAGAGTACCAGTAGTTTATACTGGCTGTTAATGTGAGTCGGGCCACTATTACATAATGAAGTCATAATATTTTGTACTAGCACCCTGCTCCAGTGTCAATCTCCTCTGCATCAACTGAGGATATTAGATAAGAGGAAACGTGCTCATTACACTAATGAAAAACTGTTTGAATAAAAGTTTCACTGACTTATTTTCTGAGATCAGCTAGGTGTCATTGGTCAAATGGTGAATAGTAACTTAACTCGAAGACGGAGAGTGTACAATACACAGGTGGGTCCATTTGATTACCATTTGATTATTTCTACACTCTCTGAATTAAAACCATTTAAACCCTACTATATACTCAGTTAGCCGGAGTCCCGGGCTCTATAATAGCGGTACTAGTATTTCCCTTTGCATCAAATGTCATTGTCGATTACAGCTGATCTACAAGATCACAACACGCCACAAAAAAGCTGATCTATAAGCTCACAAAGCGTTGCTCACAATCGCAAGGTGCCGTGTTGAGGGCTTAATTATAGATCAGTTGTTTTCGTTGTATGTTCAGCCCAGAACAGGTGGGACGCTATAGGGTTCATGCATTAACATGGAGAATGTTACCGTTTGGCCATCTTTGAAGACTCATCGCTTCAGACTCAACCTTACCCCGTAGTACTTAGTTTTGACCACCATGCAGACTTACCCTGACCATTTGTTCTCATGTTTTTGAGCGGTGGTCAATCGCTCCTCAGAGTGACTCTAATAAAATACTCAATTAATCAAAAAACCACAGTGGCACTGTTGAGTCACACACACACGCACACACGCACGCACGCACGCACGCACGCACGCACGCACGCACACACACACACACACACACACACACACACATAGACACAAACACACGCACGCACGCACGCACGCACACACACGCACGCACACACACCACACACACACACTCACCCGCACGCACGCACGCAGGCGTTGTTGCGCAGCATCCACCGCTCAGTTCACACAAGTGGTAAACAAGTTTACCAGGTTTACCAGTGAGTGGTGTGCAGCGCATCATCTCCCCACAAGCCCAAGTAGCCTACCCTAACCCTAACTCTATTCATATGCATACTTTAACACCTACTGTAGGTTTCCAGCGGTAACTGCATGTGCATGTGTGTGTGTCCTCATACATGGCTCCATTAGTGGTATTTAGGCTATTGTTTGAGATGTGTGAATCAAAATGTTTGTTCAAAGCAAAATTTGTTTCTCTACTGCAGCGCTGTATTTTCTAATTGAATTAAATTCAACTAGAAAATAAAATCTTAAGTAACTATGCAAAGGTAATTAAGAAAATGCTTCTTTTTTTTGTTTTTTTTTTGTTTTCCCACCATTAGATCTGCTGACATCCGTTCTTTCTAAATAGCCTCTAGAGGCGTGTGCACGTGACGTCAATAAATAACCCTCCGCCCTGAAAAGAAAACACCAAAGCACCATGTTATTTGACAATTATCTTTAGTGCTTTGAAGTTCAAAGCCATCACCTAGGAAAAAGTAGAAAGTGAAGAAGGTAAGAAAGTAAACAAAAGTTCAGAGATTGCCATGGAAATAATAACAATAATACACTTGACTTTTAAAGCAATTTTTGAAAATGGGTTATAAATTGCTCCATCTAGGCCAGGGAAGACAAACTCAAATAGACAGGTGGCCAAAATTTAAAAAAAGTCAAGGGCCGAACTGGTTCAATGTTTATTTAAACGCGGGCTTGTTCACCTCACGGGCACTCGATACGTGCCAAAGCACTAGCAGTGCATTGTAGTATTATGGTGGTGCATGTGTAACAGAGTGACTCACTGCCTCAGCCTGATGGCATCAAAAGTCTAATATGTCCCCCAGTCCATAGGAATAGCCCTTTGGTCTGATGGGTAAGATGTTGGACTTTCATGCGGGAGACCTTGGTTTGAATCCCAGGCATTGCACGCGTGCACTATAACAGTGGGCCAGTTCTAATAGTAATTAAATATCATCCCGCGGGCCGAAGACAATTCATTCACAGGCCTGATTTGGCCCCCGGGCCTTGAGTTTGACATCTGTGATCTAGGCCTATGCCTTCCCTCTCAGCTTTCCTACTTACTATCTTAAAAAACAAAATCTAAGGGATGAGGACTAACCACTCTCCCTCTTTAAAAACACAGCATGTGTTCTCCATTATGTCTACTGGACTAGTACAGTATACATTTAGTATTTTATTCATGGTAATATTATTGACCACTCCTTTTGTATGTCCGGAAAAAATATATTTTGAGGAAAATGTCCATCACAAGCCCAAGGGTTGATGACCCCTGACCAATGCAGTAAGTTTGATTTGTGCAGGGCTGAGATTCTTTTCACCGCAGATGGTCTACATTTCAAAATCATCCTTCACCATTAAATGCAATTCATTCTTTCAATGGACTAAACCTTGTTCTATTTGATGGCCTTCCTGCCCTAGCATTTGGCCTTTGTGCCCTCAAAAGAAAAAACACCAAAGGCCAATTGGCTGTGCCCCTAAAACGATGAAATTTTAGTCCTGGTCAGAACATTGTTATAACGATCATTCGTTTCAGAGCAATAACATACATCTCCTCGACTCCCTCCCCAGTCAAAGTTCAGAATTGTAATGAATTACGTGCAGGATGTGATTTGCTGCAAATTAGGTGACTTAATTTAATTGACCATGTTTAAAAATTAGTTATTGTTATAATTTTTTTATGTGTTGCAATGTGATGCGTTGTGAGCTTGTAGATTGGCTATTTTCAAATAGCCAATGTATGTTTTCAAGTTGTTGAAAATTATTTTAATGCTATATTAACACATTTTGCTGGGGACACCCTGGAGCCCCCTCAAGGACCCCTGGGGGCCCCACTTTGAGAACCACTGACAGTAATATGTGCCATTCTTGCAGGGTACCTCTGTAAACCTGAGGACAACGTCTTTAACATCGACTTCATCCGCTTTAAGATCAGAGACCTGGAGTCAAACACTGTTCTTTTTGAGGTTGCAAAACCTCCGCACACTGGTACGCTGCCTTATGCTGTCTCTCTTATGCAGTGTTGTTGTACTGTGTCTCACTGTTATACCAGGCAGTATTTGACAGAAGGGGAGAGAGAGAGAGAGAGAGAGAGAGAGAGAGTGCGTGTGCGTGTGTGTGCGTGCGTGTGCTGTGTGTGGTTGATATGTGTAATGTACTACACATGTAAATTATGTAAATTCTTAGTCAACCACATAGATGCACGTCAATGACTTTGGAGTTTGGATACATTACGTTAATTTTTCAACACACCAATGCATATTAGCTACTTCATAGTATATTGTACTCTACAGTTAACAGACTGTTCAGGCAGTAAGCAAGAGTTGCATTAAGCTCGTGACGTGGTGCCCCGCTGGCCCACCGGTCCAGGCCCATACCACATAGGCTCTGATGCCGACAACCATTGCTGCGTGTCACTCCCCATCTCTCTCCCCATTTCCTGTCAGTCTACTGTCCTATAAATAAAGGCATAAAAGCCCCAAAACAAATCTTACTCCCCAAAAAAGAAAAATAGTTGCATTAAGCTCTACTCTGTGGCCTTGTAGTTAGAGTGTCCGTCCTGAGATTGAGAGGTCGGAGATCAATCCCAGGCCGAGTCATACCAAAGAGAAGGCTATAATGGTACCCAATGCCTCTCTGCTTGGCACTCAGCATCAAGAGTTGGATTGGGGGGGCCCTTTGACATACTAGGTGACAACAGTTTGCTCAAGTTGTAAGCTAGAGGCTTCTTTTGGTGCATGCTTGGCTAATAATAATAATCATAAGTTCTGGAAGTGCTAAGTGATCTCTGTGCTGTGTGTCTCAGAGGAGGATGATGAGAATGGAGAGGGTGACACCAGTGCTGGGCGATTCGTACGTTACCAGTTCACTCCAGCCTTCCTAAGGCTAAGCACTGTGGGAGCCACGTGAGTACCTCACACATCACCAACTCAATTCACATATCTTGACAAAATAAAAGATACACTCACCTCTGAAGGTGATAGTTCCAGGCATAATACGAATAAATAAATAAATAAATAGGACCAGCATTATGTGTGCTGATTTGAACACATTCACCAACACCTTAGTCTGAACTCAACCTGTAATAGATAATGGCTGGTTGGTCATGGAAATCAGCAATTCTAAATGTAAATTGCCTTTCTTGATAATGTCTACCATGGACATAATCAGTCCTAATCCAACAGATACTAATGATTATTTATACGTTATGTCACAAACTGTACTGCTTTTGACTACTTCTTTTTTCCTATCCTTCGGTCCATGGCTGTCTCTTGGAGCAGGGTGGAATTTACGGTCGGAAGCCGACCTCTAAGCAACTTCCGCATGATTGAGAGGCACTATTTCCGAGATCACCTTTTGAAGAGCTTTGACTTCGACTTCGGCTTCTGTATTCCAAACAGCCGGAATACGTGCGAGCATATCTATGAGTTCCCTCAGTTGTCTGAGAATCTCGGTGAGTTCTCCGTTTCTTTCTGGATCCATGAAATTCAGAAATCATTTTGGAAATGATAAAATACATCATTAACCGCATGAACCCATGTCGTCTTTATTTCACTAGTACCGGTATATAGGGCAGGGGTCGGCAATAGGCGGCCCGCAGGCCAAAACTGGCCCCCCCCCGAAATAATTTCTGGCCCCCCTGATTTCGTTCGAAACACTTGTGTTCAAGGGGACTCGGGAGCGGGAGTCAGGCAGTGCAGAGATGGGACGTTCGCGAACGAATCGGCTCTTTTGAACGGCTCTTTTAAATGAACGATGGGATCCGATTCTTAGTCGCGGGACACAGAGCACTAACTGAATAGTGAGTGAACAGATTCAGAATCAACGGATCATCCACAGGGGTAGGCACAGCCCATCATATAGCAGCACACGGAACGTACCAGCTACAGTAGTGTGGCTTGATGGCTCAGCCGGGCAGCCCGCAGCAGTAGGCGAACAGCGATGAGCCAAACAAGAAAACGCAGCACAGTGCTGTTGTCACAGACTGTTGTTGCTTTTTTACAAAGTTGAATTTTCAATATGGTAGGATGGTTGTTCTTGTAGCATTGGGTGCTACCTCAAGCTACTGAGTGCTCACAAGACAAGATGACAACGCACAATCAATGGAGGAAAAAAAGCCTGTTAATATTACATACAGTATGTGATGCGCTTGTATTCTTTTTATCTTTCTTTTTTTAAATCACAGATGCCTATGTCTTGTAAGGCAGTCTGTCTTGGAGTTCCAGTAACATTAATGTTTAACTATCAATTTCCTAAATTAGCCTTTCATTATATGTTCTGGCCCGCCAGCTCATGACTTTTTATTTATGTGATCCGAAATTCAACCCGATATTCGGCCGAAAAAGCCCCGCAGTGTGCAAAGACCTTAACACTGCAGATATTACTCTGTAGGTGAATCCAGTGGGAATCAGTCCTCAAACCCAGGCAGTGTTATTGTCAAGCTTTACCCATTGAGCTAAGCAGAGGCACACGATGGTCAGTAAATGTAATACTGTCACATTTCTTCCCAGAGTGCACAGATAATCATTAATGTACAGTATCTCTGTTTTTGTGTTTTACAGTTCGTCAGATGGTGGAGTGTCCTTACGAGACCCGATCAGACAGCTTTTATTTTGTTGAGAACAGACTGGTCATGCACAACAAAGCAGAATATGCTTATAATGGAGGACAGTGATGCCTGTTGGTTTGCTTGATAGTGTGTAAGAAGTGGCTCACCCGCGCGCGGGTGTGCACATGCACACACACACACACACACACACACACACACACACACACACACACACACACACACACACGCACACGCACACATGCACATACTGTATAATATACACATAATACATGCACAGGGCTCGGACACATTCACAGGAGTTACATCTGATATTTATAAACATGCGTTCATTTCCATTTCCGATACTGCAGGAGACAATAAGACTGCAATATCAGCCTCTGGTCTCACAAACAGGTAGAAGCACAGCTTGTTTAGCCGAATTAAACTCTTTGTTTGTTTTAATAAGAACATTTTTTTTAAAGTCATAAGACAATTCATCCATTCCACTTCCAACAGGACATGTTTCAAACAAACCAAAGTAGTCTGTCCTCAGTATGCACTTTAAACACACACACACACACACACACACACACACACACACACACACACACACACACACACACACACACACACACAAACAGAGAGAGTGGTTTTCTCAGTGTGTCATCAGCAGCTGTTTCCTAGAGCTACCGTCTCTACACAACCCACTCTGACGCTGAAATGAAGGGAGGAGAAAACATGCTGCCAAACACACATGTTCTCTCCCATCCATCTTTCTGTCTGTCATTGTTATAGCTTGACCCCTGCAGCTTGACCCCTATAATGTACTTGGTAAAATATGCTGTTTGAGGTTGAGGTAAAACAAAACAAAAATAATAATAAAACATCTTTGTAAAAAGAAACGTGAAAGAACAAATAAATGTACCACATTTACTGTATCAAATCATTCCAAGGTGTGAGAATGTCAAGAGGTTGCATGGGTGTGATTGGTCGTATGTGGCCAGTAGGGGGAGCTATATCATAACTTGGTCATGAAGAAATACCGGTAGTTCCATTTCTTGTTTTTAATGGCTTTGTGCTTGTTTATTGTTTACAGTATTACAAAAGAAATGTGGCTAGTGCA
Source organism: Nannobrachium achirus (assembly GCF_963921795.1). Classification (NCBI taxonomy): domain Eukaryota; kingdom Metazoa; phylum Chordata; class Actinopteri; order Myctophiformes; family Myctophidae; genus Nannobrachium; species Nannobrachium achirus. The sequence continues at coordinate 49,932,815 of NC_137815.1, forward strand.
TATTCCTATTGTCCATCTGAAGTCCTATATTCAATTTGAGATTTTAATTATTTCCTTTTATTTGTAATGGATGGCCTATTGCTGCATACAGGATAGCCACCATGTAATGTGTTTTGGATCTGATGTGTACCAACTTGAACCCCAGCATCCATATTCTTGGGGGGGGTGGGGGGCATTAGTCAAAAATAGATCTACAAGCAAATAGATTAATTAAGTTTCTATGCTTGGTACTACTACGTTTACTAATGGCCTTGAGGGTTTAAGTGGTTAAACCCTGATACACTTCTGTGACTGGAGCCGTCCAGGGGTCCTACACCAGCCCCTCCCTCATTCCCCCTCTATAGAGGGTATGCGCGTGACATCATCATCATCCCCGGAAGTTATGCGGGACCGCCTACTGAGTGGCAAAAAAAAACTGACTTTCTGGCCTTGTCAGCCCATACATCCAAACAGAAAAGTCCTATCTGATTGCATTAAATGACGTTAAACAATGTTAAACTCACTTTGCAACTCACTTTGCCACTTATTTGCCATTTTATGCATGCGCATACCCTCTATAACAAATCTCTTTGCCGAAAATAGCCAGTCAGTCTACAAGCTCAAAAAACATAAACACATCAAAGAAAATCCTTCACATTGACTGCATAAAACATATAACATAATCGTCATTGTCGGGTGGAAACCCTGTATGTCCAAAACCGTTCGTTTTGTATTTATCGAAATTGTGGGGGGAAAAAGGCTTTGCGGTGCGAGGCGTTGTGTGCTTGTAGATCTGCTATTTTCACTAGTCTTGTGCGACAGTCTTGTATGACTGTTATGGTGCTTTGTGAGCATGTAGATCTGCAGTTTTTCTTTTTTTTGTCGACAATTCACCCCAGAATAGGGACACTGGGTTTCAGTGGCTTAAAAAAACCCTGTGACGGACTGTGTTCAGACTCATCCATTTCCTCTGTCACTATAGCAGCCAAATAGAGTCCTGTGGGCTTTTAAACCAATTCCCTCCCCTCTCTCTCTCTCTCTGTCCTAGCAGCTCTCTTATCTCCATGTTCAACTCTCTCCATCTCCACCAGCCACTCTCCATTTCCATCTCCGTTTCCAACTCTTGTTCCCAAAATCTCATGCTCTCTCCATGGACTCCCCTTCTGTTCCGCTCTGTCCACACACACAGTAAAATCCTCAGTGTTCATTTAAATAAATAAAAAACTGTGGACCCAGATGGACCCGCAGTGTCCGTTTTTTAAGCCCTCTGGGTTAAATTAACACTGAGTGTTTTCCCGGTGCACCTATGCATCCCTCCCTCCCTTGCTTCTCTCACTCTGTTTTCTCTTCCTTTCTTTTCCTCCTCTCTCACCTGGTAACCAGATCTCTGGAGAGGAGTGTTGAATTTCCACTTTCCCAGAGAACAGGACAATCTGAGCCACACAAAGAGTCACAATGGACCCCCTCTGCTCTCTCTCTTTCTCTCTCTCTGCCTCTCCCCTTTTCTCTCTGTCGGTGCCATTCACATGATACACAGTATAGCCCACAGTGTTAATTTAACTCTGAGAGAGTACAAATGGACCAAGAAAGGACTAGGAAGGGTCCATTTAGGTCAATGTCTACAATCTTAGAGTGAAGTTAACACTAAGGATGTTAATGCACATATGCCACCACCAACACCATTCATGGAAGTTTGTACACACAGAAACATCCTAGCAAAGTTCTCACTTTCATGCTTTTGTGTTTATTTTATTTTTATGTCTTTTCTCCTGATAAATTCCTCTGCTTTGGTTACAGTGCTGTATTATGCTGACTAAATACTTGTATAAAGTAAAGTCAAATATTATCAGTCAAGTTGAAACCACACGCTCCTGCTGCTGTTCAGATGCTACACCTTTACCCCACAAGAACTACAACAGCAAGGTATTTTCAATGTAAATTCCACTGTGTATCCCTGCTAGTCACATGCATCCCATGGTTTCCTCTGTTGCATCATTTCCTCACTGGTGACATCACAGTGCACCTGGGCTGGGATGACCGATGGGGTTAGAATCAAGGTAACAGAGATAGAGAGACCTTGCCTTGAGACTTCTCCCTCTGCCTCCACTCTGTGCTGCCTTGGTATGAATACCACATTAACAATATTTCTAATACATATTTAAGTACAAAGATACAAGGTTAAATTAACATAAACCTTCACATCTTTGTTCGTATACTATCAAACAGCTTAGATGTTATTGGCAGAAAATAAAAGGTATTTTATGTGTGTGTCTCCTGCTGTCTAAAGAGGTAAATAGATTTTTAAAACATTTAAAAAAAGACTTGAGTTATGCTTACTTGTCACCCAAGTGTGTAATTACCTAATTTGTCTATTGCTCTATGTTCACTCAAACACATGGGTAAAGAATTACCCTGCAAGGCTAATGTGTCCATTGCTAATCAATCAGACAGCAAAACAGGGCACAATCTAACTGTTAGGCCATAAATCAATAGCCATAGGCTTCCACTGGGCTGTATGGCTGTTCTGTTCCTGCTTGCTGGCAAAGCAGCCACATGAGGCTACAATACACATAGCTTATCACATTTGACTGTATGCAAATATGACAAGTAAAAGTACACCCAAACACGCACACACACTCTACAACTATCCAGAGATACACTGTATGTCCCCAAGCCTTCGTGGAATACATTTCAGAAGTCACTGCACACACACACACACACACACACACACACATGCACACGCACGCACACACTGACACACACACACACACACACACACACACACACACACACACACACACACACACACACACACACACACACACCGGAAACAACTGGACAGGTGGGATAAATTAAGCCCATTCACCCCTCCCCCGAAACACACACACATACACACACACACACACACACACACACACACACACACACACACACACATGTATGTACATATGGGCACACACTTGCATACCACTGTGACAGATATTATTTTCATTGACTCAAACAATTAAGCTGCAACACAGATGAGGAGTAAGAGGGATTTTCTGAACACACACACACACACACACACACACACACACACACACACACACACACACACACACACACACACAAGACACTCGTATACAGACATCCACACTCAACCAGGGGGACGGGGGACAGTGGTCTCCTATAAATAGCAGCTGGGAATGGCGTTGATAGGCTCTGTGAACACAAGTAGAGGGGGGGGGAGTGGAAAAAGGATTAAAAGAGATACAGGGACGTATTACAACTTGACTTGCGTATGTGTGTGTGTGTGAGTGTGTGTGTGTGTGTGTCTCAGGCCGAAGTGCTTTGGAGAGCAACGGTGTGGATTTCTACCACTGACCAAAACCACACTCTATAACCCGTCACCTAGTCTCGTCCTCCTTTGCCACTCTCCCTTGTTCTATTTCTTTCTCTCGCCCTCTGGCTCCATGGTATTGGTATGAAAACACAACGGAAACTACAGCAGATGTTCCACCCTCCACAGTGAAACCTTCAGTGTCTGAATGACGGCTCATTCAGAATAAAAATGCTCATGTAAACACCTAAGAATTCCATTCCATTCCGAATTAATTTTCATTCGGGTTTGGAGGGGTGGTTTGAATGGGAATATACTTTTATTCAGGGATGACATAGCTCAGGGGTAGAGAAACCGTCATTAGAGTTCCAGAAGGGTTCCCATTTAGAATCTGGGCTCCCCCTGAGTTAATGTCAAAGGGGTATGAATCTCTGTTTGGAACGAGTTCATTCTGAATGAATAAATATTGTCCATGTAACCATAGCCAGTGTTTTGAATCAAAGTGTTCCATAATTTGAACGAAACAACGCACTTCTGGATGAATGGTTCATGGTACAGTATATTAAGCCCAACAACACATTTCTAATCTGGACAAATGACGATGAGTCAACTAACTACTGTGTACAACAAATCTCCATGGGCAGGCGTGATGATGACCTCAGAGTCGTGACTGGGTCTACTCTATATCATGATGTCATCTCCAGCAATGGCTTGGTGACATCATCGTGCCCCTAAGGAGATCATACCGTGCTGATGTCTTGCACTAGTCCTCACATATCTTTCATCCAATATCCAGCTGTGGGCTTTGAGTGATAATGTAGTCTGGGGTGGTGAACCTATTAGCATCTTATTTGATATTTGATTTACGGTATCATCAATCATTTTCTACATGTATCATTGAGATACCCACTGATTAAAATTAATGTATAGTTTTAGAGTGTAATCCTTAAAAGATACAGAATGTTAAAGAAAGGTTCATACAGCATAATGCATAAATATGACATAAGATTATTTAATAGACGACAAATCTTGCTGTCTATAACACAGCACAAGTGAGATAATTAGACAGACAGAGCTTTAATGGACTGTGCTTCACACAGCAATTTCCTTGGTGGCAACTATAATATTGATAATCTGTCTGTAAGTATTAGTTGTCCTCTGCTTGTTTCCGGAAGGCTTTGTCTGTGTGCTCTGTCCACAGCTTGTCCACCCATCTGTCCGGGCCTGTATACTGTCCTGTATGTATAATATATATATCTGCTGCTTCATAATTCTCATACAACTGGTAGACAGAAATAGGCTTTTGTGTCATCAGGGTAAATAGGCTGCACTCTTTATGTGTTCCCGGTAAGCCTACGGCCACCCATGGCAGTCTTTTATTGCCTAGCTATCAGTATCATCAGTCCAGTTTGTGTGTGTGTGGTTGCTACTTGAAAGATTAATAAAAGCTTAACTCAGCCTCAGACAACTGTTGAAGGCCTGGAAATCTCCCCCAACAATCTCTTCCTTCCTCTACCTTTCTCTCCTCCCTTTGTCTCCCTGTCTTTGCCACACCTTCCCCTGGGGGATGGAGGATTGTGATTGGAGAACGGAGGTGGGGCTCCTGGCGCAAGCACAGGTGTGCTCGTTTCCTCCCGTTGCCTCTCTCATGTAATGATTTCTTTGGCTCGCCACCTGCCAGGTGGAAAAAACACCCACCGCAAACGCAGGGTTCAACCATGGCCGCCTGGCTCCCACTTAAAAAGATTTTCTTCTCTTGTTGCCTTTTTCTTTCATCCATTCGCAAACATTCCATTTTTAATCCTTTTCCATTAACCACTGTCTGGCTGCCTTTAACTCAGTGAGGTATTTCCGGATTCGCTTGCTCGGTGTTTACATATATGTATTACATGCAAATGATGGGCTGCTGTGGGAGCGCACTACTGACGCATTGGAAGACACAGCCAGTGCTGCTTGTTTTTCAGATAGTTTTCCTAAGTCTTTTTCCCCCCGGTCCCCTTCTCACCCTCTTTCAAACAGCCTGGAGGGCGGTAGAGATCAGGTCCCAGGCCCTGGAGAGGCCAGAGGTCACTGATAGACAATACGTCCCCACTTTGGGTCATCTGTGGTCAAGGAAACAAAAGCAGTGAAGACCCGGATTGGACAAACTCTGGACAACAAGACAGGGAAGGGGGTTGTGAGCATAGCGAAAACTACTCTCTCTCTCTCTCTCTCATCTCTCTCCTTCTCTCTTTCTCTCTCTCATACACACACACATACAGAGAGAGAGTTGTTACTCTTCCTTTCCACACAGGCAAAGTTTATCCAGTTCTACAAAGAATATTGTCTCCTTTATGGTTCATTTTGCGTTGACATTTCTCTCATGTATCAATCGTGATTTGATTGATGGTCTGGTTGTGGGTGCTATGACTGTCCTATTATTTCTCCTTTTTTTTTTTGCTCTACTTCACCTTGCCCTTTTTCTTCTTCCACATGTCTCACAACTCATTCCTTCCCCTCCCCCAAGCCTCGCTCGTTCTCCCTCTTTTTATTCAGTGCCATTGATCATGCATGCAGAAATTCAGCACGCCCAACCATGGCTCCAGCCAGGATAGGCTAGCTAGTAGCTAGTGCCGGGCCCTGTCCTACATACTGTTCTCTCGCTATGGTTCGCCAGGCCACAGGCGCACACACACACGCACACACACACACACACACACACACACACACACACACACACACACACACACACACACACACACACTCACACCACACCCTCCCCCTCTCTCTCTCTATCCCCACTGCCATGCACACAAATGCCCCGTGGCCTGTCTTGCACAAAATGCACAAAAACACACAGATTATAATGTAGTCTAATATTAGCAGAACAGTGAGAGAAAAAAAAAGAAGAAAAAAAAGTTTGTTAGTAATTGACTGAGTGTTTATGAGGGTTGTGGAGTGTGATGACACTTTTGTGAGCATGGTATGGCATGCATGTACACACATGCATGTACACACAATACATTAGTCTTACTATCTTCATGGGAACATCAAAAGATAAACCATCAAAATAAACCATAAAAATGCCCACAAGGACTTGCACACACACACACACACACACACACACGCACGCACGCACGCACGCACGCACGCACGCACGCACGCACGCACGCACGCACACGCGCGCACACACACACACACACACACACACACACATACACACACACACACACACACACACACACACACACACACACACACACACACACACACACACGCGCGCGCACATGCGCACGCACATGCGCACACACACGTTTGCATTACTGTACTTGCAGAGTCATCAACATTTTAGTTTTTGTACCTAGAGCTGAAAATAAATCAGGTATAATTATAAACCTAACCTCTAAACCTGACCTCTAAATGCATAATCCAAACCCTAACCTTAACCCTAAACTGGATCTTTTCCTAATTGTAAGCCACCCAACCATTCCTCTAGTGGTGGGCAAAACCGTTCATTTCAGTGAACGAATCATTTCGTTCACGCTCACGGCAATGATCAGTCCAAATGATTTGTTCACCGTTCTTGCGCTATGACCATGCACTTCAGCCCTATATTTTGACCATTTGAAAATAGACGATCTACAAGCTCACAATGCGTTGCGATGCGACACATTGTGAGCTTGTAGATCAGCTATTTTCAAATGATTTATTTGAAAACTTCAAATAGGACTTCTGCATAACGAGTACTTTGCACTTTTGGTAGCCTACTTTTAAGTACATTTTGATACCAATGCCTTTGTACTTTTACTCAATGTACATTTTGAATTCCAGACTTTTACTTGTAACAGTATTTCTACATTACAGTATTGATACTTTTACTTAAGTAAAACATTTTGGTACCATTTTCCGCCCCTGGTGAACCAAAAGCGTGAACGTAATATTTGAAGGGAATGAACAAATCTTTCATGGTTCTTTCTTGTGATTCGTTCACTCATGAACGAGTGTCACAACAGTCCTCACAGAGTCTGTTTATCACATTTTTGAGCAGTACTCCAGGGTCACATTGGCCAAGCTTCGCAGGACACTTATTCAAAACAGCTCCGCTCACTTCACACTGGTTGTGATTTTTGCTATACTTTTTTTATATCATTTTTATCCCACGAGTTTATAACCCATTTTTCACCCAGTACCAATTGCCTCAGCTGTAATCCTGGGCTCTGCTCTCCCTCTGCCATGTCTGGGAAGCCCCGGCTGGCCAGGGGGAGGCAGTATAGAGACCAGGATTACTGCATGTTTTTTGTGAGGGTATCTACCCTAGGAGACACGGGGAGAACATGCAAACTCCACACAGAAAGGCCCTTTCGCCAACCCCACCTAGGGTGTGGGCGCTGATGACGCGGAGGAGGAAATATGGCATCAGCGCCCACAGCGTCCCCCGGCGGGAATCAACCCCAGATTTTGCTATACTTGAGGAGACATCTGATCCTCACAAGTAAGCGCCAGAGCAGTATGGCTCTTGTAAGCGTGAGCGTGTGTGCGCGCGCACACACACACACACACACACACACACACACACACACACACACACACACACACACACACACACACACACACACACACACACACACACACACACACACACACACACACACACAGAGACACAACTTAACAATACATCAAAACGTAACGATACATGAGACACAACTTAAGTACCATGCATAGTAGTACTTAAGGACCACAGGAATACACAAGAAACAGAGGGGGAGAGTAATTTAATCCGGTCTCTCCGTAGCTCCGGACATAATTGTCTCTCTCCGTAACCTTACGGACAACACTCAACCTGACGGACTAAAACCGATAAAAACGTACGTACACATGAACTACCCGTGGCGAACTTGTGTCAACCGTGGGGGCAGTAGAGGGAGAAATGTTTCGTCTTTTTTTCTTGTATCCATTTCGTAGGAGGAAGTAAAAAAAACAAACAAAAAAAATCATAAGTAGGCCTACACGCTGAACAGTGAACAGGCCAGGACGCAGACCTGCATGTCAGCCTAATCAGCGCTCTCTACCAGCTGAGCTCTCTCGAATGCGTCTCTCTCCACTCCCGTGCACACGATTTTTGCGGGTATTGGGGTGTTTTTAGTCGGTTTTGGGTCGGTTTGGGTGGCTACCGTGGCTCATTAACTGTCGGCGGCGCCCCCCTTGAGATTGAGCTCTAGGCGGTCGCAACGGCATGTGTCCACGCTCATCCATTCTCCAGTCCTTTTTATATTATACCCAGACAGCACAGTGACTAGCGCCGATGGTTAGTGTTGTTCAATCCGAGTGTATCCTCCAAGGGTGTCTATAAACCTCTCTGTCAACAATGTAGGCGCTATGTATGTAGCATGTAGCATTTGCTCATTGGGAAGATGCATTTGGGTGCCATCTAGTGGATATAGTATGTACATATAGGCTTTATTGAACCCTGTAACACAGAGACCGTACGGTACTATGAATGTCAACGCAATTACCGTACGTACTGTCTCACCCCCAAACGTACACAAAATCAACCATACGTAACTATAAATGGCCCTTTAACTCTTTGCGTGCCAGCGCCCTCTAGGGGCCAAAGAATGCCAGCGCATCTCTCATAGGCGAGCGCTTTAGCTTCCAGGACTTCAGCTTCCAGGACCTGACGTGCTCACGTTGATGCACGGCATGGAAATGTCCCGGATGAAGATGCTAACAGAATGGCTATTCCCATTTTGTCATCTAAAAGATCATTTTTGGGCGATTTCGCCGTAAATAAACCTCGCGCCGCTTTCCTAAAACACAAAAAAGAGATATAAGCCTTTAAAGATGCGGTCTTTCATTGGATTAGGCGGAGATTGGCGATTGCGTTCGCAAATTACGGCCGGCCGGGACGTTGTTAGCTTTCGGCTAGTAGCTACAAAAATCAAGCCAGGCTTCAGAAGGCCTCTTATCATTTTATTCATTTAATTAAATAAAGCCGAACTACTTCGGGATCGGCACACTCGTGTACTCATCGGAAGCGGCGCCGAACATCGGGTGAACATTGGGGAGCTCAAAAATGTATTTTAAACCATTTTTAATGGAATATATCGTCGGACAGAGTAGAACGGCTAGCTGGCTAGCGGCTAGCGAGCCAGGACCACCCACGACTCTACAAGCAGCTCGGGGTAAGTGAATTAATAAAAAAAAGATTGTATTGGATTGAAATAAAGCCGAACTAGTTCGGGATCGGCACCAGATGAGTTAACAAGACACCAACAGAAAACAAAAATCGAAAAAAGAAATGTGGTCATAGAATAGTTGTTCACACCAAATACAGTAATCACCCCTATAATGCTGCCACATACACACTTCTAAATGCAGGGTGGTGCCATTGCTACTGTAATCAGACAGACAGCTCTACTACTGTTCAACTCAGTTTACCCTAAGGAATAACTAATCTGTCTGAGAAATTCAACAACTTGTTTATTATGCATCTAATATATATATATATATATATATATCTTTTTTTTACAGTTTGCTGAAGGCACAAGCTGTTGAATTGAGTGAGCGTATTTCACATTAAACGTGTGAGCAGTACCGCCTGTGATGTAGGAGGCAGCTGAGGTGCATGTTGAAAGTGCTTAGCTGACTGATCATGGCCAGCCAAAGAGAGTGTCAGACTTGTTCGAGGTAATGCTGCTAATCTGCCACTTAGCTGGTTAGGACAAGCTTGTCACGTGGAATCTGAGAGTGGGGCGCCATCCTATAGGTTGTGTGAGGCATACTGTAGAATAGATGAAGGTCGGGTAGTGCTGGTTGGTGTTAGAGGAGTTGAAATGAGGACTACATAAGAACTATATCTTGAGGAAGGGAGAGCATGAGGAAAGAGTTGTCCCCCTAGCAAATAGATTATGATAATAGACAGTCATAATAATATGCATAGTAATATGCCTGTGGGAGATGGTACGTTATAGCATTCTGTACCCCTCCCTCATACAGTACATACATACACTCTCATATGGGCTAACTACACACACACACACACGTGTTCAAATGTGCTCGCCGCTCATGCGGATTGAGAACCCAGAATATGTGTGCATCATGCATATGTATATGTGCGCATGTTGTCAGATGTTTTGACTGTAGATTATTTTATGTCAGATGTTTTTTTTTTTGATGTTGATGATTGCGTGACGCAAGACAAATCTTCATGTAAATTGACTTGTTCCAGAACTGGATGAAGCATTGGAGATGGATAGATGGATGGTGGGGGATAAAGGTCAAATGAAGGTCGTACAAGAGTTGGACCAGCAAGCTTTGAGTTGAATGTTGTTTGGATGGTAATAATCTTGGGTGGTTGTGTGTGAATTGGGGGATTGTACAAATGCAAGCTTGACAATTACCTATTTCACGGTTTTGAGAATTTCCATCAATTATCCTCTTTTTAATCTACGGTTTTGTCCTGACACCAGCGTTCTCCTTGCTTTTAATGCACTATACTTTCTGAGATAGATAGATAGATAGATAGATAGATAGATAGATAGATAGATAGATAGATAGAAATTCCAGCATATACCAAATTGTGGTCTAGAGCGCAAAAACGATCCTGGTGATGTCCGTTAGTTTATCTCATAGGCTAGAGATAAGCTACTGTGGAATGGATCTCACAACACACTTTTATGAGCCATGTTGTTGCTATGATGATGATCAACCAATGTCACAAACCACAGGGAAACACCAGAGAGGAAGAGAGAGAGAGAGAGAGAGAGAGAGAGAGAGAGAGAGAGAGAGAGAGAGAGAGAGAGAGAGAGAGAGACACTGATATGGATATAAAAGCAATGTACAGGGTAGGGAGGTTCGAGTCTGGTGTAGGGCAGTTCTAAAACTTTTCAGGCCGTGACCCCCAAATAATCATATTTAACTGGGAACCCCCCATCCTGACGAGCACTAAGAGTTGAGGCATTACATTTTGTATAACATGGTTCTAAATAGCAGCTCTACATGCTCAGCATGTAGTGAGCATGTAGATCTGCAATTTTCACAATAGTCTGCCTCTAATAGCCTATATTTGACAATTTGGGAAATGTAAATGTAAATGTTTTAGATGTATTAAAAAGTCCTTTAATTGTCACTTTAGAAATGTGCAGATACCCTCTATATACTATAGCCTGCCCTACACTTAAACTGTGTGATGATTTGTTAACTGTTGAGAGAGAAAACAATGTTTCACATTAAGTCAATCATCTGGGGGACCCCCCCCAAAATAATGTGGGGACCCCCCTGGGGGTCCCGGCCCACAGGTTGAGAACCATTGGTGTAGGGCAGGCTACGGGAGAACGAGGTAGAGGCGGAGCCGTGTGTGTGTGTGTGTGTGTGTGTGTGTGTGTGTGTGTGTGTGTGTGTGTGTGTGTGTGTGTGTGTGTGTGTGTGTGTGTGTGTGTGTGTGTGGCGCTCCGCGCTCGTCCCTCCTCCTTTAGACACCCCCCCCCCCTCCCCTCCCCTCCCTCGCAGCCACCCGCCCCTCAGTCTGGAGCAGTGAAGCTCTCGCTGCTTCTCCGTTCTCCTCGCCACACTGTGCGGGAATACTAGTAGAGCAGAATGGATACGGAAGGGAGCCAGAGCAGCCTGTCCTCCACGGACAACTCCCCCCACGACCCCTGGTAAATGCCTGTCCTCTGCCGCCTATTACCTACCCACCCTACCCTGCCTGGGTCCCGGCTCGTTTCCAGCAGGACTTTGTAACCTTGGGAGTTAAAAGTGTGGATCTTTATAGCTGGAGCAGCACCGAGACAAAAGACAAGCATGCGTTCTGTGTGATGTGAGAGCCCATGCAGGCTGTGTGTGTGTGTGCGCGCGTGTGTGAGTGTGTGTGTGTTCCACTCAGCCGCGCACCAGACGCACCAGGACGGCTGTGTTTGTCTTGTTCTGCTTCGTGAAAAAAGGGCATCCTGCAACTTTTTCATCGTCGCCTGGACGGGCTGGAAAAAAGCCTTTCTTTTTTGCTTTCCCCCCTCCTTTAGGGATTATAACGGATCTAGCTGCCCATTCGTGTCTCTCCACAACATGGCCGATATTTTCCCCCCACACATTTAAGCTACTTTATTGATGCTAAAGTCGTCTAGATTTTGCGTTTGCCCGCTTGGATGTTGAAACGAATACATGTGTTTGTTGTTTATCCTGCGTGGTTGTAACTCATGGCTTGTTTCTCCCATTCATTCAGCAAAATGTTCATCGGGGGTCTGAGTTGGCAGACGACACAAGGTGAGCTGCCCTGCCTGTCCCACACCATACTTTAACCCAGTCTATGGATGAAGCCGTGTATCAGATGGATGCGAGTGTTGGTGCTTCCAATGAAAGCGTAGTAGAGGCGTAATTTCAGAAAGAAACGGGGGGTGGCAAAAACGTGTTTACCACTTAAAGCCTCGTTTATGTGACCAAATCCCCCTCGATTACATGGTCAAACAAATAGCGAAAATAATAGTGGAACTACAGGCTCCCAACGCGTCGCTTCTTGGCTTCTTTCGCTATTTGTTTGGGGAGCGAAAAGAGACATCGTTTGAAGATGTTCTCTTTCAAATGACATTCCCCTAAATTGGGACGCCACGTTGAAAGTGGTTAATAATTGAGTTGGGGACAACAATATGCATAAAATAACTAGATCTGAGGTTATGTACAACGCCATCCCCTGATGCCCTCCCAAATCAAATGACGCCTCTGGCTTTAATTAATGCCATAGGCTATAATCTATATTTGCTCGTATACGAATCCGAGTTAAAAAGCTTTCTGAAGTTATAGTGGGGCGGAATAGCTAGGCTACTTCACGTGCAGTCTGAAATCAAAGCCTGCCCTCTATTCATTCATAATAAAGATAAAGCTTGGGATTTAGGCTGGCTGAAAACACCAAGAGATTATTATTATTATTACCGCAAACTGCTATGAAATCGACCAGTCTCGTCTTCTGTAGCTACACCATCGTTATTACATTGTATTTGGACGTGTGATTTATTGCACCGTTCTCTTCTCTTGAGAACTTCGCATCGCGTTTGGTTTTGATGCTGAGGACGTGTTTTGTTTTTCGTCACTGCATTGTTGCACTCCTCCAGCTTCCACTACTACTCCTAATAACCCATTCATTTATTTTGAAGGCCTCGCATCATAGTCTTACCTACCGGATGTATAGGGGCTTTATTCTACGACGCTGTTGTTTCCCCCCCCCCAAAAAAACTATTGTTTTTGGGAACAATATTCGGCGTCACAATGCAACGTTTTGTTATCAGTCAAGGCCTTAATAATGGGATGTTATGCTGAATAGCCAGATAGTCCCATCGTTCTCTCTGGTTTAGCTCTGGTCCATAGCGTTAGAAGGAGTTCTCCTTAACGCTGTATGATCCGGTGCGCCCGCAGGAAACGCTGCGCACCTCTCGTCTGTTTGTAAAAGAAAATAAAAAAATACAGTTTCGCTACTCACCAAAACAAAGACGGGTTTTGGGAGTTGAAAGCCTACTTTCCTTAGTGGGAACACTCGGAGCCCCCCACCCCACGTCTAAAATACACTTTTTGGCCAGAAAAGAAAATATTTCACCGTAATGTTAGCTACTCCACAGCGCCCCCTACAGATCTTGTCAATAGAAATGTCCATTGACCAGATTTTCGCCTTCCGGTGAAATATTTTCTTTTCTGGCCAAAAAGTGTATTTTAGACGTGAGGTGGGGGGGCTCCGAGTGTTCCCACTAAGGGAAGTAGGCTTTCAACTCCCAAAAGCCGTCTTTGTTTTGGTGAGTAGCGAAACTGTATTTTTTATTTTTACTAGAGAAGAGAGGTGCGCAGCGTTTCCTGCGGGCGCACCGGATCATTAGTGACATAGCATTAAGGAGAACTCCATCTAACGCTATGGACCAGAGCTAGCTCTGAGCCTCCTCGAGGGACGCAAACAACGTGGTCTGCAGCCCGACCCCCATTGTCTCCCGTCAGTGGACCATGTACTTTCATAAGGTGTGCGAGTCGGTTAGCGATTTAAGAAAATACACGGTTGAATTGATTGTGTGCCATGTTTTTTCCCCTCCCGATGACATGTTCTTCCAGAGGGCTTGAAGGAGTACTTCTGTAAATTCGGAGAAGTGAAGGAGTGCATGGTGATGCGGGATCCCGTTACCAAGCGGTCGAGGTAAGAGGAAAAGGAGGCGTGTGCTGCACCGTCCTATCACTGTGCAACGACCCTACTACCTTTATCCTGATACTCCTGGATGTTGCGTTTCTTTTCTCTTCCTCTTTTTCATGCATTTATTAGGTATTTGTACTTTACCTCAGTATTTTCAATTTCCAATACTTTTAGCTAGGGGCTTTTTTGATTGATTGATTGAAGACTTTATTAGAAGTTTGCATAGGAAAAGGTACAGTTTCATGACGGTACAGTTCACTGGTACAAGGTCTACTAAAAGGAGATCCATGAAAAGACTAAGCTTATTTCCACTTAAGCCGTGACATCATTTTGTAGGCAGAGGAGAATCTGCCCCCAGATCATTTTCTGTGCCTCGCTATTTTCAACAGATCCGAGACAAAAATAACGACTAAGGTATAATTCTAACACTTTCCTTTCAACAACAAAGAGAAGAAAAATGTGTAAATAGTAAAAATAATAAAAAGATTCACGGAAACTGGGGGCAGAAATTCTCCTCTGCCTACAAAATGATGTCATACTTAACAGCATCCAAATATTGTTCTTTTATTCCACTACAATTGTTTGAGAACTATTATAGTTACTAGTTACTTTGTAGATTTGGATTATTATTACGACACATACATCAACTGCCCGAATATAGACATTTAGACCATTTGAAAATAGCCGGACTACAAGCTGTAGATCTGCTATTTTCAAAAGATTTTTATACATTTGGAAACTTGAAATGGGACATATTCTGCATAATTACTTCTGGGGCTTTAAGTACATTTTGATACAACTATTTTTGTACTTTTAGTTCAAGTAAAATGAATTGAATTCCAGACTTTTATGTAACAGTCAGAGTATTTTTATATTGCAGTGTTGATACTTTTACTTAAGAAAACATTTTGAGTACTTTTCCCACCATTGTTTATTTGTTTGTTTCTTTGCAGGGGATTCGGGTTTGTAACATACGCAGACCAAGCTGGAGTCGACAAAGTTCTAGCTCAAAACAGACATGAGCTGGATTCTAAAACAGTAAGTTATCTTTTTATTTAGTTTTAATCATGGTCTTAACAGAAACTTTCTTTAATGCCTACACAGGCATTCATATTCACAGAGTATATTTCCCCTAGATGTTCGTTTGTAGTTTATGGCTTGTAAGGTTGCAGAGTGTATTTTGGAGCAGCAACCCCCCCCCCCCCCCCCTCTTCATTTCCCCCTCCAAATCCTGGTTCAGGGCGCCAACATGAAAGCGTTCTTTCTTGGTCTTCATTGCCATGGTTACCTGGGGACCTGAATGGGGTAGACTCGTGTAGAACTCAGGGAGTTCTGAATCTGCAGGGGGAAAAAACAGCACCGTTTGGTGGCCACTCTGTCCACTCACTGAAAACAGTTTGAGGAAGGAAATTGCTTTTTTTTTTTTTTTTGTTAGTTTGAAGGGTTAGTGTTGAATTGTTTGACCTGGTTATAAGCTGCTCCTTTTTGCTAGTTGTTTTGTGCAGCAACACTTTGCTCAAAGCTTTGGCTTAGTGCTGCTGGCTCGTGTTTAAATCTCAATGAAGTTGTGAATGTTCCTTGGTTGGGTAGGTGTTAGGGTTTGCTAAACTGCTAACGCATGGTTTTCTAAAAGTGGGGTCCACGGACCCTCAGGGTTCCTTGAGGGGATTCCAATCGGACCTTCACAGATCTGTTTTGTGAGTGCAGCGCGTCTTCAACTTGTCTGTTTTTCCCTAGCTTATACGTACACAATTAGGATCATTTTAGAGCAAGAGTCATTGGAACATTAAGGGAGAAAGACAGGGGTGGAGAATAGTAAAGTTTACTTGGTTGTCAGTGCAGCCAGGCCCGTTGCCGTGGGTGACAGCAGGCACAAGGGACAGTACTGTGACTGCAACGGCCTCGTGGGATTTATGTCGCCATAACAACTTCCCAGCATTTATATCACCTACACACACGCAGTCCTCTGTAGGTAGTGCTGAACACACACACACACACACACACACACACACACACACATCATATGTACACACGCATGGATGCACGGACGGATACACTGTGTTGTGTCACACTAGCACCTTCATACATAGGCCTTTATGCATGTTTGTTTGTTTTTTTGGATTAGAAGTTTATCAAAAAATATTTTGTCTGCTTTCAGATGTGATAATAAATGAGTAATAACTTTACATTTGTGGCTCCTTTTCCCGGGAGCTCACAATCACAGTTGCTCGCCTGCCCTCCCTCCCAGATACTTTACCCTGTAGAGTAAAAACACGGAAATCATTACTGAAACTTAAGGATCGTTAACCTGATGTCTAAAAACATCCATTTTTAGTCTTAACCATCAAATCATAGCCATTTCTACTAGGTCAGCTCTGGCTGTTGGTGTAGCGCATCGTGGATCGGATCCTGTAAATACATAACTTTAAACTATACGCACTTAATGAATGGTCAGGATATTTGAATAATTAAACCAAGTTTAATAAGATCACCACAACTATAACTTTATTATTCACCCACCCTTCTCTCTCTCTCTCTCTCTCTCTCTCTCTCTCTCTCTCTCTCTCTCTCTCACACACACACACATACACACACACACACACACACACACACACACACACACACACACAAGCGCGCGTGCACGCATACACACACACACACACACACACACACACACACACACACACACACACACACACACACACACACACACACAGAATCACCTTCCGCAATGGTTAGAGTTGGTTTATTTATTTAAAGCATTCTGTTGCTGTAAGCTTTGTAATCGTCTCCAAGCAGATGCAAATGATTATTTCTGGGAGTCGTTTCACTACTTCTTAAAGCAGGCTTTGTTTGGGTTTGATTCTAATGCTGGTTTGGGGCTTCTGGAAGCTCAGCAGCCTGCTAGGCCACCGGCAGGGTTAGGCGTAGCCTTCAACCAGAATCCTGTATAAGGCTAAACAAGAATACTGTAAACAACTCATAGCATCTGTCGTTCTCAGGGAGAACACAATAGTGATTTTCTTCCCACCATGCTTTGTGTTTTTAGTAGGAAACACAATTTACAATCTTGTTTACTTTTCATAATTGACATAATAGTAATAATAGTTTTTGTTATGCTTACAAACCCAAGCTTAATAACCATGGGGAAAATAATTACTCATTATGATCAGTTCCAATTTCATATTTCAACGGTAGAAATTCTTTGCTACTACTACTGCTCCTGATGTTAGGATGTTAAGTGCAGACAGTGGATGTTCAATTTAACTTAAGCACATGGTGGAACATTTGCAGTGTAGGAGGTTGATAGTAGTCTACCACAACAGCTACAGTTACATTTCAAACAATATAAAAACAAAATTGAAATGTAATTATTCAGGGAAGACTTATTAAAATCACTATCAAAAGTTCTAAATCTGTTTTTGGCCGTTTTCAGTACATTGGGTTAAACAATGTTCCAAGTAAGAACTAAGAGAGGGAAAAATCTTGGGAATTATTATGACATGCCTCTTAAAACCTGCATTGACTATGATTATTTTCTCTGCTTATATTTTTCGTTGACCTCTGTATTGGTCCAGTTGTCTCTCCCTCTCTTCCCAGTCGGGTCATAGTTATTGTTTGATCAGCGTGAGATGAGAGGAGAAGAAGGAGGTTGAGATTCCTCCCTGGGAATTAGGAAGAATGTTCTGTTTTGAGTGTTTTTTTCATGTTCGCCCCATGGAGACTGAGAAAAAGAAGTAGAGCTAGAGGAAGGTGGTGGGCAAGGTGAATGCTAGTTAATACATTTGGATATGAATGATTATTTACTGTTATTGTCCATTTATATGAATTAGGGCCTGAATAGGGCCTGGTTTTTCATTAGAAATTGAGTGAATTAAAAGATACATGGGAACTGGTCTTTCTTTAGATCTAAAGCCTGATTTATACTTTCTTGTATGATGGTGTCACGCACCGAACGTAGTAGATCGACAAGCTCACTACGTGTCACGGATGCAATGTGTTGTGGGCTTGTAGATCTGCTATGTTCGGTACGTGACACTGTTGTATGGTGAAGCATAAATTGGGCTTAAGATGGTTGTTTTGGAGAGTTTAGATTTCCTGCCTGAGCAGCGCAGATGGCCTCAGGGCAGTGGTGTGCTGTTTGTTGTTTTGGACAGGGAAGGCAAGTCTGCACTGTAAAGCAACCACTATTTAATGTCTGAATAATTAATATTTTGGCATTTTGTATTATTGATATCAACTTACAGAATAAGAGAAATCCCCACTACAACAGTCACCATTTTATGTAGCATTTAATGAAAAATTCTCTGCTTTAAGGACCCATTTATCTGATTATGAATGTATTCAAAAAATATAAGTGGCATTGCTCTTTGCCTTTGCACTATTGCATCTTGTGGATATGTAATGTCCGTATTCTGTAAGCTTTCAGAAAATGTGCACAAAGATGGACTAAATGAATGAATGCAGAGAACTTGAGAGAAGTTTACGTACATGTATTTAACGTTGAGTATAAATGGGCCTTTACTCTTCTGTGCTCAGTTATTTGATCTTACTCTTGTACTTTTTCTCTGTATAAATGAATGGCATCTCTCACAGAAGGATAGTGTAACAGGTTGTGTTTATCAAACAAATGTACAAATTGATAAATGTTTTAATAGTATGTAATAACTACTTGTATACAAATTAGAAGTTCTATAGCATAACAGCTGTTCAGTTTAACCATAAAACCATATTCAATCTAGGAGATCAATAATAATAATATTGAGCACCACCATAGTGTGTGTGGTAAACAAGAATCCAATCATGTGGATCTCAGGCTTCATATGGCCATCCTGTGATCTCAGTTGTCAATCTACTGATGTATCTATGACAGGGGTCTTCAACGTTTTCAGGCCAAGGACCCCTTAGTTAACTCCTCAACTCCATTCTAAAATAAAAGTTATGTATTTCAAAAAATATAAAAACAAAGTGATACAAATGCATGCCGGTACTTCTTTGGCTTCCTTTCAATTTGCACTAGAAATGTGGTGCTTGATTGGTCCAGCAGTTTGCCAGATTATCTCCAGACAATCACACATACCCACTCTCATAGACGGCTAGCCTTCTACAAGAGCCTCACTGTAAAAACACCCAATTCCTTCTGTGTATTTCCCCTCATGTTGACCTTGCGTAACAATGATGCCAAACAAGTCGTTTTGCGTCATCAAGTGCACTTTCAGTACGTTTTACAGTGTATGTTTCCCTACAGTTGGACAGTGTGGTTGGTGGCTATTGCCTATTTTTTGGCAACACTGTCCATTTGTGAATGTAGCAGTCAACAGCATGGTGCTAATGTAGCTGCATCCATCCATAGCCATGCAACATATGTTAGCGCCACCAGGCTTCTGTCTGTGGGCTGAGTTGCATGATGGGGGCCGCCGGTGCCAAAGCCAGCCATGGTCTCTGGTTAGTGGCACTAGAAGCTAGGACTATAGCTCCTAGCTGTCTGGAGATTAGCAGTTAATGCTGACGTGGACAAGACATGAGAGGGGGATGGAGAGAGAGAGAGACGGGGCAGAGAATGAAAGAGGCCCAGCTCATGCACTGTAATTAGTATAGATCCCAAAAGCAACTAATCGGATTGGAGGAAACAAACTGGATTGGGCTTCCGAGGTATGTCCACAAAGCTGAGGCTAAAGCCTTGGTCCTGTCCTATAGGTGGAAGCACCCTACATAGCAACCTACACTCAAACCTTTTTATACCAGGACCCCATAATATGAGGGAAACTATTTGGCGACCCCAGTATTCCTGGGGTCACCCCCAGTAAGTAGTTGTCATCGGTTGTCTGTCGGCAACGTTACATCGCGCCACGGTCTAAATGTAACTCTGTGAGGGTACAGATGTAACCATGCAGATCCGATAGACCGGTACCCATTCGCTCCCGGAGTAACAAAAAACACACGTTCGCACTCGTATTGAAGATATTTCCCAAGTAAA
Organism: Nannobrachium achirus; assembly: GCF_963921795.1. Classification (NCBI taxonomy): domain Eukaryota; kingdom Metazoa; phylum Chordata; class Actinopteri; order Myctophiformes; family Myctophidae; genus Nannobrachium; species Nannobrachium achirus. Next base: position 49,953,224 of record NC_137815.1, read on the forward strand.
TTAACCGCTTGAGCTAAATCAGCTCCTGTGTGCGGCGTGCCTCAGCCTACTACTGCTGCTTGTGTGTGTCTCGACTCTCTGTGTCGTCTTGTCTCCTGTTGTTGCTCAGTGTTAGAGGCGGATCTTTGTGTGTGCGTACGTTCCTTTTTTCCCTTTTTTTACCGTTTCTTGATAAAAAATATATTGCTTATTTTTTTGATAGCCAATTGGCGACCCCAATGGCACCTCCCTGTGACCCCATTTTGGTTTGGGACCCATAGTTTGAGAACCGCTGCTGTAGAGTGTACTTACTACATACTGTAACTATCCAAAAGGACCTGTAAGAGTCCATTTGGATACATATGTACTTCAGGGGTGCAAAAGTAAATAAAACGAATCGATTTAGTTATAAAAATGATATCATCATCATCATCATCAATATAACAGATTAATATTCCTATCCCCTTTAGACTTGTTATTATCGGCAAAAAGTTTCACAAGATGTAAAAATGGTTTACAAAATAGCAGATATACAAGCTCACATGCGTCACGATGGAACGTGTTGTGAGCTTGTACATCAACTATTTTCACAATTTTTGCATGTCACCGTTTGTGATGAAGTATAAAGTAACACTTAGCAGTTAGTTAATCAATAAGTTGATCTAAGAATATATATAATAAATTGCGCATTTGCGCTTCTCGCTTATTCAATTAATTAAAAAAAGTAATTGTTAGAATAATCGCTAAGAGAATAATTGATAAATGAAGCCCTACTCTACAGAGTTACAAATGGATAATTAACACTGATTTTACTGTGTACACATGACTGCTCACACACGCACGCACACGCACACGCACGCACACGCACACACACACACACACACACACACACACACACACACACACACACCAACAAGCTATTCTAGCAGGGGTCGTCAGAGTAGGGTTGGGGGCCTTCCTCAGTGAGCTTCGTTAACTAATTACGGTGCCATTGTTCAGCTGTGCAGATTGACCCCGCTGGCTTGGACCCAGAACGAGTCTCTCTCTCCCTCTGTGTGTCCATGCATTGACGACACGCCATATCTGTTTGTGTCCGCTCTGTAAAACTTGGCTTTTAGTTTTACAGCCGCAATGGGGAAGCAAAACATGTACTCGTTGTTGGCTGTTTTGTTGTGAGGAGGTGTCTTGGGATATCGCACAATGTGTGAGTTAATGAGACCTTAAGATTGTGTGGATGCATGTCACTGCGTACAGTATAGCGAAGGCATTGCATACACAACTCATTATAATAACTAATTTCTTACTCATTTGGGAAGAGTATATTTTTGTATTTGCCTTGGACAAGGGCACATGTTGCACAGTGTGTGTGTGTGTGTGTGTGTGTGTGTGTGTGTGTGTGTGTGTGTGTGTGTGTGTGTGTGTGTGTGTGTGTGTGTGTGTGTGTGTGTGTGTGTGTGTGTGTGTGTGTGTGTGTGTGTTTTTATGTTTAATTATATGTATGCGTGTATCTTTGCATCTTGTATATACATGTGTTAATGTTTGGCAATGGGGGTGTGTATGTTTGCACTGTATTAAGCGAGTGCCTCTGTTTGTGTGTGCGTGAGTGTGCGAGTGTGTGTGTGTGTGTGTGTGTGTGTGTGTGTGTGTGTGTGTGTGTGTGTGTGTGTGTGTGTGCAAAGTGGGGGTAGCAGGGGAGCCCCTGTTCCTCTATGGGCCCATCTGTTTTGTCCTCTTTGTCCTGTTAATTAATGAAATCAGAGGGGCTGCCTGCTGGGACAGCCCCGCTACACTGGACAGGCCCACTTTCTCATGGGCAGGCTCTCTGCTTTCCAAATGAATGGGCCCTCTCTGCTTCTCTCATGGTTTCCCTCTGTCCCTTTTCTCTGACTCTCTGTGCTTCCCTCTTTCTCTGTCTATGCATGCTGCCCCTTTTCTATCTATCTATCTATCTATCTATCTATCTATCTATCTATCTATCTATCTATCTATCTATCTCTCTCTCTCTCTCTCTCTCTCTCTCTCTCTCTCTCTCTCTCTCTCTCTCTCTCTCTCTCTCTCTCTCTCTCTCTCTCTCTCATATACACTTACACAGTTTCTGATTAATTCAGAATCTTAATTATTTTATTTTACCAGGTATGTTTGCAAGTACAAGGAATTTCTCTCTCTCTCTCTCTCTCTCTCTCTCTCTCTCTCTCTCTCTCTCTCTCTAATCCTCTCTCTTTTACACCATTTAGTGTGTGTTTCTTTCTTCTCTAAACTGTTAGAGGGTTGCAAGTTGCAGTATTAGTATTAGTATTAGTATTATACTCTTGCTACTTGGACTTAAATACAGCTGTCTCTCCAACTACTGTCTCATGTGACAGCAAGCTGTTTCTATGCTCTTTTGCCTTTCTTATCATTTTCCCAGGATAATCTTTGCTTGTATTGATTTGACATTCTATTTTGTTTCCCAGTTGGACAGGTGGACATGCTGGGCCACATGAGGTGACTATCGGTGGTAGAATAGTATAGTTCTGTAAGCTAAACTACTAAAAATCATATTGTAGGCTCTGCCTTCAAACTGATTTTATACCACATAATCAGTGGAGGTTGGATGTCACGAGGCAAGAATGGATCATTTAGCCAGACCATGTCACAAACACTCTGTCATATCTCTTTCTATGTAACACAAAAATCTGATGGAATAGTTTTAACATTATTCCGGAGTAGTAAACCACTTGAACCCTTTCTTCTCTATTCTGGGCATGTCATAATAGCTGAACATTCTGCAAAGTCTCCAAGCTCACAACAGGCTGTGTTGTGAGGCGTTGTGCGCTTGTAGACTTTTGCTTTTATTCTTTCGGTGAAGAAATTTGTTGTTGAGGGGAAAAAAGGAGTGGGCCAAGAATTGACCCCTGGGGGAACCCAGTCAATGAAGAATGGGGTTTAAGTGGTTATAATTTACTGATTAGATATGATGAGCTCATGACAATGTTGAGTCACTAACTGTAAAATGTAATGCTTTTTTGTCCCAAAATGAAGAGCTATTGCTGAGTGTTGCTAACAGTGTTCTGACTACTAAGCCATTTGAGTTTTGCTTTGTGGCCTATCTGCCTTCACCAAGGCTAACCTCTGTCTCAGTCTAGCATGCAGCAATCTTTGATAGATGCATTAGTGTTAATTCTATAGGCTCTCTGTGTTATTTTCTTTTAGCACAGCCAGGTGTACAATACATACTACATAATAGTAGATTTAGATTTTTTTAGAATTCTCAGATGAGTTAATTTTAACTGCATGGCATGAACTAGCTATAGCAACATTATACAGTGTATATTGCATTACCTCAACGTAGTCGGAATGGTATGGTAGCCTACTTTATTTTAGGCTGTTTCTCTTTAGACTAGTGATGAAGTACATAATATGGATGATCTGATGACACTCATTGCACCATATCAAAACCAAATTCAAGGTGAATTGCAAATTAATCAGATTAGTCAGTGTAATTACAACATGAACTGGCACTGAGGCCCTGATTTCATGCTATATTCTTTGTATGCATGCCGACAAGGATTATCATTACGGCAATTTTTGCTGTAACCTTTAGAACCGCCTTCATGGCTGTTATTGTTCTTGTCTTATGTCAGTGTGGACAATTGTGGTAGTAGTTTGCACCTGACCACTTTTTTCATAAGCCCATGATCTGTCTCTGTCACATAATCGCTTTAGGACAACTCACATCCCGTAGTCCTGTTAAAACAGTTAAATCGTTGGTGCAGTGACCTCAGACTGAGTTGAGAGCCTATTACAGTCTAAGTCCTGCATTGTCGTCCACCTAACTTCACATGCCATTCACATATGCCATCCTACAGAAATGTCAAGACGATGCAATTCTTTCTCTGTTCCTCAGGGAGTTTCTTTGTATCCAAATTGTTTTGAATCACGATAAATGTGAAAACGGAAAATGACATGAGCAATATTATTTGATTTGACCATGCAGGTATGGAGGAACTGTTACAGTGCTTGTTATTAAGTCAAGCCAAATGGGGATATTTTTCTCCTTAAAGGAGTAGTTCACCCCCAAAATGACCTTTTTTCTATTGATTAGTCATGCCATGGAGAGTAGAGTTCAATAATATTTTTTGTTTTTTGTCTTAAGACATTTATCACGATAAATAAAATCTCCACGATACGATTATCATTAGTGTTTTTTATCACAATAAACGATAATATCACGTATCGTCCCATCCCTATAAGAAGTAAATTCCAGTTTATAGACCAATTCCCCTCGGGTATGTAGCAATGCAGGACTATTGCATTGTTTCATGTAGTCACTACAGTGCACTATATATACGGCATGTAGTAATATCAGACCTGCATGAATAGTGCATCAGTACATCTGCATATTTATGCCGATTACTAGGTGATGCTAGTTTTAGTGTCATCTTTGTTGTCATCTTTTTGTTTCAGTTTATGTTAAGCTATGAATTGTAGGGTAGACTATGTTGCCAGTGAATGTAAACACATCATCAGGCTTCAAATTAAATGTGGCCAATGCCACCTCTGCCATACACTGTTGTGGTCAGCGTGCTCTTTGCGTGTCCCTGTCACCTTTGTCTGTGATCAGACCAGCTGGAAGTGACGTGACTCCTTTCATCTTTGTCCTACTTGAAGGTGCAAAGACCCCCCCATCCCCATCCACATCCAAGGACGTTTCAATCACATCTCCTTTGCTTTGGTGTTTTGCTCACGTACTATATACTGTACACTACAGTATGTGTGGTTATAATATATTTGATAGCCTTTGGTTTTAGTCTCCTGGTGCTGACCTGCCAGTTGGAAAGGAGAGGAAAATTAATAAAATAAAATATAATTAATCATCAAAACATATCTATAAACATTCTAAAAGTTCGAACATTGAGCATTTTATTATTGTCAAATTAATAAAAATTTACAATAGAAACCGCCAGAGGCTATGGCGCTTGGAGGGTCTTTGGGAACCACTCTGTTGCTTAAGATCTGTTAGGTTTTTCACAGTAATTCCCCCTCTCACTCATCTTGTAAGTGAGCGTTTTGTTGAAATGATCGTTATTTAGCTATTGCTAATATCAGGTCCATACGTTAGTTTGATTGATTGATTGAATATTTTATTAGACAAAAATGTAGAAGAACAGTACAAGTACAGTCAAAACAAAAGAAATGTAGTACAGCACAAGTACAGTCAAACACCCTGCCTAAAATGAACACCCCAAAAAAGCCCTTACGGTATTGTTTAGTTAATAGTTAGTTTGATAGTTGATGACAGTGTGTGACAGGTATTTTTGCTTCCCATTTTCATATAATAGATAGAGGAATGATGCTGTTTCCAAGGCTAAGGTCATTTGACCTGAGCTCATCACTCTCATTGGCTGGAATGATAATATCCTGAAAGATTCCACACAGTTCTCAAATGCCAGACTCTCATTTGCATATTCAGTATTACTAAAGGCCAGCGCTCTTAAAATTCATTTGGTTCTATTTATATCCACAACCTTGACTACTGATGAGACATTCCGCAAGGGAAAAATTAGGCAAGCGGCAAAATATGGCTAATCCTAAATGGATGCAGTCTGAATCAGTGTGAAAAAAGAGAAGATGTATACTGTACCCATCCATAATTTATTCTGAATATTAAATGGGCCTTGCAGAACTCAAAATATACTGTACGGTCTAATTATTAATTTAGATGTTTTGTGTTATTCTGTATATTCCAGTACAGAAACCGATATACAGTACATAACAAAAGTAATAGAATGTACTGACATATTTACAGTATTTTAACTCTTATGAATATGAATAGCTGGTCAACTTAGAGCTTGGAGGGTTTATTAAATGAAGTTCCACTGCAACTCCTCCAAGTGCTTAGCATATCGCTGTTGTCCAGCAGAAGCCTTCAATATTATTGTTGGAGGATAAATAAATGCCCTGTACAGAAATGTCACTCAGAATTTGTGAAAATAGCAGATCTACATGCTCATACGCATCGTGGCGCTTTCTTTTTTCTTTTTTTTTTTTTAAGTTAAAGTGAAAGTGTTTGTCTGTGGGGTTTATAAATATTGAACCAATGAAAATTATTCACTTATTTATTTTTTCATTTCCTGACAAGTTTTGGACATAAAGGTTTCTACCCGACATTGAGGTTATTGTCTTTTACGGCCGGACTATACCAGAAAATGTGCAAGCACGCGTGCGCTGTCCGTGCGCGTGCGAAAAGCCCTTGGCTACACCAAGGAGGAGTCTGTGTACAAAACGCATATGCACGTGTACAAAATAGAACCAATCCTATTTTTACAGCATGCGTATCTGGGGCTCGCACTATCCGTGAGCCTGGTGTAGCCGATATCATTGATATATATTGGGTCTTTCTAAACGCGCTGTGCGCACGCAGTAAATTCTACGCTTAGACGCGTGTGAAAAGCCTCGGTGTTGTCCGACTTGTGCAAATCGATTTCATATTTGATACTTTGATTTTGAGTTGATACAACAGGTGTATGACTGTACGTAGCCTGCATACTACCACAACAACCTACTACACAGTAAAATCCCCAGTGTTCATTTAGCTCTGATTGATAGTATATAAATGATAGATAGTATAGAAATGTAACCAAATAGACCCCTACATTTGTGCACTCAGAGTTACACAGGGAGAAACTAACACTGAAGAAGCACTACTCAACTAGTGGCCTGATTTATACTTGTAAATAAAAATATAGATTGTCTATTTTCAGTGCATGATGCTGGCTATGTATAAGTCAGGCTTAAGTTTTTGATTTATTGTTGCAATCTGATCCTTTTTTCCTGGCTGGTTTCTCTCAGAAGTTGACAAATGAATTGTCACCAGTGGTGGGCAGTAACAAAGTTGCATTTAGTGAGTTTGTTTCTACATTTCTAGGAAGGGAAAAAGTACTTTATGAACGAACCACTGAAACCACATTTTAAATATAGTGATAACAGCCGATCTACAGCTTGTAGGTCTGCTATTTTCAGCATTATTGATATCTTTTGAAAATGTCAACTTAAACTTGTGTTGTAGAGTAATAGAGTAATATTTGACCTGGAGTATCTTATCCATACTTTGACTCAAGTGCCAGAGATGTCCACTTTGTCCTCCCCTGATCTACATTTCCCTTCTGTCCTTCAGATCGACCCGAAGGTGGCGTTTCCCCGCCGAGCGCAGCCCAAGGTGAGTGTGTGAAGGGGTTAATGGTAAAGGAGGGATGATGATCTCAGATGTGTCACAACTCATCACTCTGCCTGTGGTCGGCCGGGATTAGTGTCTGTCACGTGACCCGGCGGGGGGCTGCAATCCCTTTGCCCAGCCTGACACCATGACCGCCCGTCCACCCTGACCCAGCAAACACACGATCACGCACGTGGGTGTGTGTGTGTGCACACTCGCTTCAGTGGTGGAAAAAGTAAAAGTAAAAGTATCAATACCGCAATGTAGAAATACTCCGTTACAAGTCAAAGTCAAGTGCCAAAAGTAGAAAAGTGCTTGTAATACAAAATGTCCCATTTCACAAGTTTTCAAATGTATAAAATGTAGACCTACAAGCTCACAATGCGCCGAAGCGCAACACATTGTGAGCTTGTAGATCAGCTATTTTCAGATGTCCGAAATGTATATAGGGCTGAAGTGGGTAATGTATGTTTTGTAATAATTATCTACAAAGTAACTAGTAACTAAAGTTTTCAAAAAAGTATAATCAAAATATTATTATTAATAACACAATATTTGGATCCGAGATGTAGTGGAGTAAAAGTATTGGAAATAAAGTACAAATACCTCAGAATTGTACTTTTGTAGTAATTGTACTAAATGTACTTAATTACTACACCAGTGGCACACGTGTGCGTGCACACACGCACGCACGCACGCACGCACGCACGCGCACACGCACACACACACACACACACACACACACACACACACACACACACACACACACACACACACACACGTGTTTCATGTGCCTGTTGCCTTGAAAGCAGTCACACACAAACACTCTCACCTGCTACATGCAGTCACACACACGTCTACTGTATTTCTCAAATTCTACTATACTTGCGGGAACATCTGACCATCACAAGTATACACACACACACACACACACACACGCAGATATAGATTTACATTCTGTTTTAGTCATAGTTACAGTAGTAGCGTGACAGTCGGCACAGGGTCATCCATGCCTTACTCCTTGTCCCTAAACTCTTTTGCAATTCTTTTACTATTGTTAAAATATTTTTTTAATATTTCAAATAGCTGATCTACAAGCTCACAACGTGTCAATGTAGATCGTCTATTTGAAGTATTTTACTTTAAAATAGTAAAGAAAGGCAAATAAGTTTGGCGAACGCATTATTTTGTGCTTTAACTATTGAAAAACAGCAGATATACAAGCTCACAGCGCGGCACAAAGTGCTGCGAGCTTGTAGATCTGCTATTTTTGAAAAATCATGAAAAACCTATGTTTCTATGTCAGTGGTGCTCAAACCTTTTCATGTGAAGGACACCCAAAATAATATGTACCGGTATTTGGCCATGGACCCCCATCTCAAAATATTTAGTTCCAGGGACCCCCTCAGAAGCAAAATTTGAGTTACAAATGTTCGCTTAAAAAATACATTTATTCAAAGATTTGCACACATTTTCACGACTTTTCAAAAATAGCAGATCTACAAGCTCGCAGCGCGGCACTTGGTGCCGCGCTGTGAGCTCGTAAATCTGCTATTTTTCAATAGCTAAAGCATAAAATAATGAAGTCCCCTCCACCTTGGGCCCTAGTAACTCAGTCCCACTTTACCCCCCCTTGTGACACCCCTGCCCCCCCCTTTCCAACATCCCAGCATATCTGTGGGCCTTGAACTCAGCTCACATCAGGTTGAACGTTGAATGGCCCATTCAGAAAGCCATTGAAGATTAGATAAACACCAACAAAACACAAGTCTCTTTATTACCGGCATCTTCCCCTGGCTAATGTGATTTGTGGTAATTATGACATCTTGTTCTGTGTGTTCCTATAGCTGGTGACCAGGACAAAGAAGATCTTTGTGGGTGGACTGTCAGTCAACACCACCATTGAAGACGTGAAGCAGTACTTTGACCAGTTTGGAAAGGTATGTCACGCACGCATTGGATCTTTGACACCATCGGGAAACCATCATCATTTGCTGGTTTCCGCTTTTCATGTGTTGTCCGTGATTAGGGTCGCCAACCTTCCCGTGAAATACGGAATTGTCCGTTTTGAACTGACATTTTTGGAAGTCAGTCGATGACACACATCTTTCATGTTCAAACTGCTCGTGCTCATTTATTATAATTCAGGTTTCTATTCATGTGTCCCAGATGACTTATTTTCCCCACATCTTTCTCTGGACATTTGTCAGAGATTTACCATTTACAGGCTTTTTATCTGGGTTTTTATTTTGGGGTTTTTCAGTTGACAAAAGGCACAGGGTGCCTCATTTTACACAATCAAATCTGAAGTGTTCATTTAACTCAGAGAGTATCCAAATAGAACCTTACAGGTCCAACTGTACACTTTCTGAGTCAAATGAAAACCCCAGATTTGACTGTGCAATGAGGATAATTTTGAAGAAGAAGAAAAAGATGGCAAAAATGGCTTAAGCGAGAGACGTGCGCCTTTTTCGGGGGCACTGGCTGTCCTGTTCTGCATCTGGACGATGCCATATTAAGTTGTTTGTTTGTTGTCAGCGGTTAAAAGACCCCTTTTTGGCTCGACCGTTTTATTTCAGGGCCAGCTCCTCTGAATGAAATCTGGTGAAAGGCAAGCACATGCTGTGGGGACAGATGAGTGGCCAGGGAAAGTGAAAAATAAAGGGAGGTGGAGGTGGCGGTGGGTGGGGAGAGGCAGGGAAACGGAGGGGCTTTGAAGGGGAAGAAGCAAACCCCCGTAGGGAGGGAGGGGCACGAAGCCAGGCAGAAGAGCAAGGAGAAAGTAGGAATGTTCACGGAGGAGTGGAACCAGACGGAATAAGCGGAAGCGTGCGGGAGGTGCATGAAACGTTACCGCTCAGAGATTCAGTGACAATGCAGTGTTGGAGAATGATGGCGGTTCATGTAAAAAAAAAAAGAGTGGGTGAAAGTTTGTCTCCTTAAGAGAAGTGTAGTAAAGTGTGGGACTCCGGTGTGAACAGCTGCTAGCCTAGAGGCCATCCTAGACGCAAACAAACTCACACACCAGCTAAGTCCCCTCGGTCGGTTGCTGTGGAGACTTCTTGTGCCCTATTGTACTGCTGTTTTTATGCTTCCTTTAAAATATGTGTGAAGTGTGTATTTGCATGGGCGAGCATGCAGCCGTGGCGGAGAAAAGAAGCTTAACATGCAAACACTGAACTATTTCTTTCTCTCTCTCTCTCTCTCTCTCTCTCTCTCTCTCTCTCTCTCTCTCTCTCTCTCTCTCTCTCTCTCTCTCTCTCTGTCCTGCTGTCAAACAGACTCAGTGTCTGGTTCCAATGTTGTTGAGCAGCATAGGGTCACTCTGAAGATCACCGTCACTTTAGGTTTAATGAATTGGAAGATATTAACAGCACAGGCCGCTCTTTCTCTCTCACCTTCATTTTGTGTGTCTCTTATTCCATCGGTGAGTGTGATGATTGTCTGGGGTATTATTGTTAATACAACAACAACACTGTGTCTTTGATTCTACATTGTGAACCACAGTTTAGTCAAAGTGATCTTTCATTGAACTTGGGTTTTCGTGTGCTGTGATTCACACTGTCCGCCGGTGTGAATGGCTGTTTGTGCACTAATCAGTCCGCCCTGGTGGTGATTATTGACTTTCATGTCTAATACCGCTTTTCCACCATCGTTCTGAGGCCAAATGGGACTGTGCTGCAGTGCTCCGTTCCGTGACGGGCTTGTGTGAACAGTTAGCATTTGTGTTTCCACTGAACTGTAGACCGTGCTTGAATCAGGAGTAGGACGTCCCCTAAAGCATTGGTTCTCAAAGTCCGGGGATCCCCAGGGGTCCTTGAGGGAGTTCCAGGGGGTCCCCAGCTAAATGATAGATAGTTAGGAATCAAATTGACCCTATGGTTATGTAACTCAGAGAGTTTACACTCTCAGAGTGAAATTAACATTGATTTTACAATATAAATTGGGGTCCCTGAGATAGAAATGCCTTTGCATGGGGGTCCGTAGCCCTAATGCATGTCAGACTGGTGGTCCTTGAAATCAAAATGGTTGAGAATCACTGCTAGAGCCGTAACAATCTTCTCATATGGGGGTCCATGGCATATCTTTTCAAATGGGGGTCCGTCAGCTAATAATTGTCAATTTGGGGGTCCTTGACATTAAAAAGATTGAAACCACTGCCCTAAAGCGATGTTAAAGGGGGCATAAGTGATTATTTTTGTTTTGTTAAAATCAGCGTTCAATTTTCTATATGCCCATAGAAATCATTATTAAGTGTTTATAAATTAAGTCAGGATAAATAATCGAGAATACAGGATAAACATTTGATATTGGAAGTGATCGTCTTTCCTGACTGGATGAAATTGGTGACCCACCTGAAAATGTATTTTCTGTTTGGAAGACCCCTGTTACTGAACAAACTTATTATTGCAATGATTAGAATTTAGTACTCTAAATTGCAACCTCTGATTGAAGTTTGATAAAAAAAGATAGAAGAACGCAGGTTAACATTTTAACTGTAACTGTAAACACATTTTCTGTGAGTTGTGTATGAAGTACAGTATGTGCATACAACAGATGGAGCACAATGGGGTATAATGTTAAACATTAGCATAAATTGATCAGGCTTAATATTGCTATTACAGATCAAAAACAAAATATATATGCCTTTCCTTGACCAGAACCCTAGGTTTGCATTGGAGTGACAGCTGCTTTGTTGAGTGTCGATCCATCTCGCCTGTATTTGACACAAAACCATTTGTCTGGTGAGAAGCTGAGCTTTACCTGAATGACCTGTAATCAACCATGTGGTTAAAAAGTAATTTAGTGTCTATAGTTGACAAGTGACAACCATTAAGTCTTCTTTGAATAGATTTGGAAATGTATTGTTGTCTCCTCAACTGTCTGGCAGTTGTAAATATTCAGACATGCATTTTTTGGACCAGTATTTTGTGTTGACTCTCAGAGTGCAGAGCCAAAAACCAATAATTGAAAATCTACATAAGCCCTCCCACCGGATTGGTTTGGAGCCCTGTTCATGCAACCGTTCCAAACAGTGCCAAACAGAAATTCGATGTTGCCGGGGAAAAGCCTTATAAGAGATCATCCTCTCCTTCGGATGAGAGAATATTTGGACTTTTAGGACACGTGAGATTCTCCCTGAGACCCGCGCTGTGTATCATGCATAGTAGATAGCTCCAATCCCACAGTGCATTCTTGCCGAGCAGGGGGTATCTCTTGTTTATTATCTGAGCCTGGTTACATGGTGCAGGTTGGGATGGAATAGGACTCAGTGTCCTGTTTATTTTCTTACTGTGGCACCACCCCACATGGAAAACACACCATGTGCTGCTACACTCGACACGGTCTGCAGCAATCTGCTAGAGAGGATGAAGATGATTTATTTGATGTGTGTACTTAATTATCGCTATATTATATAGTATGCTATATTTGTGACGAAATGGTAATATAAGAGTATATATACTTAGCTGGTCAGAGTTCCCTACGATCCCTCCTGTTTTCGCTCTACAATAAAGATCTTATGCAAAAAAATAGCAGCTCTCGTGACCTTGTTGATGTGGGGAACAATGTTTTTCCGCAGAGCGGGGATGCTAGGCTTCATGTGGTTAAGATAGTCGGGGACGTTTTGAACCAATGTGAGGTGTCAGAGTCAAAGGTCCACTTCTCTCGTGTGACTTCCCAACGGTCCATAGCCGTGCACCGGTTGCTCATTCCACGCAAACCAGCCAGCTGTGAGTGAGAAATGGATCTGAACATCAGTATAAAAGGTCTCGTAATCCCCCCCACCCGCTTCCAGCCAGGCTCAAAGACTTTGAACATCACACCTAAAGCTGAAAATTCCTGCAACTCTGGAATCAGCTGTTGGTTTTTGTAGGTCCGCAGGCATGGCGTTTCCAGATGTCGCACAGTTCTACCAATTTCTTTTTAGTGAGAGAACACGAGGGTTCGTGCAAACCCCCCTTTGTGTTTGAGCTCCTGCTCACATCCCTGAAAATACAATGTGTAGAGGAACTTCAGAGGTTACCGAAATCTCCTCTCAAACTAAAAAAAAAAGAAGATACGAGGGAATGCGGGGGGGAGCGGTGTGCTATGGGCGGACTGGACAGGCCATGGTGACTACAGACGGGAAAGTTTGGGCTCCACTCACCCATGCAAGTTGCCGATTAGGAGGCTTGACTGGACACTTTGTCCGCGGCACTGTTTAGAAAGATTGCTGGAGAGAGAGAGAGAGAGAGAGAGAGAGAGAGAGAGAGAGAGAGAGAGAGAGAGAGGGAGAGCGAGATATGAGGGCTGAGAGAGAGGAGAATGAAAGAGCGATATACAAGGGGAAGACGGTCTGGAGAGAATGTGAATGCCACATTTCTTAACATCACGAGAATGTTTGGGTGCATTAATGATGCACTTGGCATCCAGGACTTGTTACGTACTGTATACGCAGGGGTGTCGCACCAAATTCTGGGCCCTGGGTACAAGGATTCACTGCGGGCCCCCCATGAATGTTCTTCATAGGGGGAGGGGGTTTAACCCATTTAGAACGCATTAATTTGTTCTTTAACTTTTGAAAAATAGCAGATATACAAGCTCACAGCGCAGCACAGAGTGCCGTGCTGCAAGCTTGTAGATCTGCTATTTCTTTTAAATCGTTAACATTTTTGCAAGTCTTATTATATATTTCAAATCCTTCTAAGGTTTTTTGAGAAAAATGTCAGTGGTGCTCAAACTTTTCATGTGAAAGACCCCCAAAATGATATGTACGGTATTTGCCACGGACCCCCATCTCAAAATATTTAGTTCCAGGGACCCCCCAGAAGCAAAGTTTTTTTTGGAGTTACAAATGTTTGCTTAAAAAAAAAATATATATTCAAAGATTTGCACACATTTTCACGACTTTCACGATAGCATAGTATAAATAATTAAGGCCTCCTCCACCTTGGGCCCTTGTAACTCAGTCCCATCCCCCCCCCCCCCCCCCCCCCCCTTGTGATGCCCCTGTGTATACGTAAGACAACGGCATAATGCATTTCGCAAATGTCTTTTGGACATTCTCACAGGGCTTTTCTCCAAAACATCTATGCGCAAGGTTTTTATATCAGCATGTTTGAGAATGTCACTCATCATGAGAACATGACCTTAAGATTTCCTGACACTCCAAATACACACCGGGGTAGTTAGCAACAGAGCTGCTGCTAAGCCAATCTCGGTCCCCCATCGCTATCCAATCATATTGTCTTACAGCACCCCTGGCTTTGGACATGTGAGCTTTCCTTATTATTGGTTTTGGCTAAGGCAAGAGGCCTAGCGTGTGACCATGGCATAAGTTAACACATGTCAAAATACTTTGCCACTTAACACAACATTGTGTTTTTACTGAAGACATCAAGGTTAACCCGTACGTACTGTTGGGCATGAAAGCATTCGCCACATATTTCACTGTAAGCACATGTTCAGAAAGTGGACGTGAATGCTTAATTTAATGCACTGTGAGCTTCAAGGACTGTTTTTTTCCCCTTGTGATGCGACAGATGCGTCATACAACGAGGCATAAATCAGGCCCAAAGCACACCGCGGACAAAATACGTGTCCTGGCGCGGCGCAGACAGTGCTAACGAATGGTCATCGTGGTCCAGAATAGACGTGGCTAATGCTAACAGGAGGCTAGTTGAGCTTGTAACACTATTCTTATGATAACATGTTGGCTTGCAGCTGTCTACTTACTGCCGCGTCCCCTCAGCTTGCTGCTGCTGCTGCTGCTGTGTCATTGAGTTTGGAAGGACCGGAAGGGTGGATGGGATGGTGGTGGTGTGGTGGGTGGTGGGTGGGATGTAGACCACAGAATGAAGGGCAGAGAGAGAGTGAGTGCGTGGGGCAGGGGGCCTGTGCTTTTATGAGCGCTGGTGCTTGTTAAAAGCAGGCAGAAGTTAGATTGGAAGCATGGCCTCACTTAGAGTATCTCTCTACCAGGCCTGACCAGTGACCATCCTGGCCAGCAAGGATTTACCCTGTCTTTAGGTTCGGGGTGGCGGGTACCGTCATTAATTCGGCTGTTCGGTGCTGCAGAGATTTTGTGACTCCCAGAACTGAACCAAAATAAATTCGTCTCTAAAAGTGGAGTATGCATCGGCCCTAAGTCGGACTAATGGGACGTCGGACTATCAAGATTTTGCCCACGACGTAACCAAGTATAACTATGTTTTGAGCTGTGCCTCTCCACCATTTGACCGTGTGTAATACAGTATGAGTACGGGAACACACAGCTGCTGTGATCTTTCTATTACGCAAAACACAAAACAACTCAAACACTCTCGTAGCCACTTATAGTTCTCTAATTAAATAAATATGAGTGAGTCAGTGGGAGAGAGAGAGAGAGAGTGACTCAAGGAGGTAGATGTGTTCTTCATGGGAGGCAGCGGGCCAGAATCTTCCACCACTCGCATTACACTGGCTTGTGATTCAATACTAGTTATTGAAAATAGCTATGTAGTCATAGTCCGTGTGTGTGTGTGTGTGTGTGTGTGTGTGTGTGTGTGTGTGTGTGTGTGTGTGTGTGTGTGTGTGTGTGTGTGTGTGTGTGTGTGTGTGTGTGTGTGTGTGTGTGTGTGTGTGTGTGTGTGTGTGTGTGCGCGAGGGTATTGGTGTGTTTGTGTGTAGGGCAGTGGTTTTCAAACTTTTTTATGTGAAGGACCCCCAAATTGACACTTATTAGCCCGCGGACCACCAGTTGAAAAGATATGGTAGGGACCCCCATATAAGAGAAGATTTTTACGTGACCACTGACGTTAACCACTGACTGGTTCTCAACCAGTTTATTTTCAAGAACCCCCAGTTTGACATGTATTAGGCTACGGACACCAATTTATATTGTAAAATCAATGTTACTTTAACTCTCTTGACTTGAGAATGTACAAATGGAACCAAATGGACCCGTCCATTTGGTTCCATTTGTACACTCTCAGAGTTACAGACCCATAAGGGTCCATTTGGTTCCTAACTATCATTTAGCTGGGGACCCCCTGGAACTCCCTCAAGGATCCCTGGGGGTCTCCGGACCCCACTTTGAGAACCAATGGTGTGTGTGTGTGTGTGTGTGTGTGTGTGTGTGTGTGTGTGTGTGTGTGTGTGTGTGTGTGTGTGTGTGTGTGTGTGCTCGCAGGCACATGCACAGCTTGCCTATCTTTCACACGTCGCTTCAAGTAGATCAACCCTTTTCCCCGCCTCCCTGTTCCTCTGAGTTTGTGTAGACTAGAGCAAGGGTCTTCAACAGGGGGTCCGGGACCCCTAGGGTATTCTCATACTGCAGGGGGTCCTCCAAATCTTTGTGTGATAGAAGCTGTTTTTTCCTAATTTTTTATATTAACCATTTGAACCCTAGAGTCCATATTCTGAGAATTTTAGCCAAAAATAGCATATCTACAAGCTCACAACGCCTCGCGCGAGCTTGTAGATCGGCTATTTTCGACAAAGAGGTTTGGTGTAGAGGGGAAAAAGAGCAGACTAAGTACAGAGTGAAAGGTCAAGTTTATTAAGTATTGACGGTTCAAGTGGTTAAATATCTGAAAACACAAATTGACATGAATTCAAAATACACTGATGATCGTGCTGTCAAACGATGAAACTATATTGAATCTATGAAAATGTTGTGGGGGTCCCTGCTCCATCTCTCTCTCGACTAAGGGGTCCTTGGCCTGAAAACGTTGAAGACCCCTGGACTAGAAAAATAACTTCCAATCGTATAACTTTTGGAGTGGTTGACACATCGGTTAAGAAATGTGGTGTCTGAGATTCACAACGTTACGAGGAAGCTGATCAATATCTGATCCATTTATCATCGTTTTCACAGAGGCAAGAAGCGCCTCTGTGAGCGTGGTGTTATTTTCTTTCCATTTAAGTCATTTTCTTCTCTCTCGCCCGTGTTTTTTGTTTGCTTCGTGCGTGTTTTGTGTGTGCTGAAGCGATCATTGCGCCTCTGTGAGCGTGGTGTTATTTTATTTCCATTTCATTCATTTTCTTCTCTCTAGTTTGGAAGATTTCCTAACGGGGAGGAGGGGGAGTGGGGTCGATCTACTTGAAGCGACGCGTGAAAGATAGGCAAGCACATGCACACATAGGGTTTGAGACGCAGAGGGAGGGAATGTTTGAACACTCTCCTTCCTGCCTCCGCCATGCTTTAACCTGCTTATTATCTCTCGTCAGTGTAGAATATTCACTCAGTCAGTAATAATCATGGCAGCGTTGTGTTCCATGTCTGTCTGGCTGCTGCTCGTACACAGGTGAAGCCTAATTCGTAGTCTGTTGCCAATATTTAAGGTGACAACGTTGGCGGCTTGAGAGTTGGTTGGTGTAGAAGCCACAAACCATCATGCTTACAAGTGAAGTGTGAGGGAGGGAGGGGGGGAGGGGGGGGGGGCAAGAGGGAGAAGAAGAAAGAGGAGTATGAATAGAGTAAAGTTTGAGTGAGGGAGAAAAGGAAAGTGGAGGGAGAGGAAGAATGAAAGGGGAGCATGTTGACAAAGCTCCCACTCCACTGTTCTCTCTCTCTCTCACTCTCTCACTCTCTCTCTCTCTCTCTCTCTCTCTCTCTCTCTAGCCCCCTCTCTCTGTCTGGAAAGGTTATTTCTCTCTATCTGTCTGTCTCTCTCTTTGAAAGAGAGAAAGTTTCTCTCTCTATTTGTCCCCGTCTCTCTGAAATAGAATGACTGAATGTTCCCTGTTCACAAGTCCTCTCTCTCTCTCTCTTCTCTTCTCTCTCTCTCTCTCTCTCTCTTTCTCTCTCTCTCGCCCTCCCCCCCCCCCCCCCACACACACAAACACACACACACACACACACACACAAATGTCCATAGACAGATTTTGCATCCTCCATCAAAAATGTACCTTTCTGTTCAGTTTCTTAGCACCACATTTTTCGTCACCTTCTGTGTTTCCTCCACACTTTTCTCCGCACAAGCTCTCTCCCTTTCTGTCTGTCCTTCTATTCACAGGGAGGGAGGGCTGGTGGGGTGTGTGTGTGTGTGTGTGTGTGTGTGTGTGTGTGTGTGTGTGTGTGTGTGTGTGTGTGTGTGTGTGTGTGTGTGTGTGTGTGTGTGTGTGTGTGTGTGTGTGTGTGTGTGTGTGGAGAGGGGAGGGGAGGGGGGTCTTCCAATTGAAATTCTTTGTAGGGTCTCCATGGGAATTGTAAACTTTGCAGAGGTAAAGAAAAGACAAGAGCGAGCAAATCAAAAGGAGAAAGAGAACGGGGTAGAGTTTGTGAAAAGCTAGCCTTCGCCGCGTCACAGAGAAGCAATGAGACGCACGCACGCACGCACGCACGCACGCACACACACACACACACACACACACACACACACACACACACACACACACACACACACACACACACACACACACACATACACATTCAGAGAGAGAGAGAGAGAGAGAGAGAGAGTGTGTGTGAATTGAGTGAGTGAGTGAGTGAGTGAGTGAGTGAGTGAGTGAGTGAGTGAGCGAGCTAGTTGTTCCAACAATCTTTATACTCTGTATACTGTATATATAACATGTTCATAACGCCAAAATGTGACATAGCTCTGTTTACACAATGCTGTACCCCCTCCCCTGTATATATGTTCCCCCTTTTCAACTGTGTCTATTATATTTGGCACTTGGCAATGTAAACATATTTTCTCTCATGCCAATAAAGCTCCTTGAATTTAAAATGAGTGAGTGAGTGAGTGAGTGAGTGAGTGAGTGAGTGAGTGAGTGAGTGAGAGAGAGTGCATGTGTGTGAACAGACATTCAGTAGTTCCATTTCACTTCTGGAATATTTTACTTTCTTTTCTGTACAGGTCTGTTTTTTTTCACCCTCTCCTTTCATTCATCTCTTCTATTCTGTCCCATTCCTCTTTTCATTCTCTCCTTCTTTCTTTCTTTCTTTCTTTTCTTCCTCCTTTGTCACCTGTCACCCCTCCCTGTCCCCTCCTCCCTCTCTCCATCTGTTTTCCCCTCTCTGGCTCCAAAGCTAAGAAGGGACAATAGAACCCCATGCTGTGTAATGGTGTGTGTGTGTGTGTGTGTGTGTGTGTGTGTGTGTGTGTGTGTGTGTGTGAGTGTGAGTGTGAGCGTGTGTCTGTCTGTTGACGTGTCAACTCAAAGCTCATCTCCTATTCGTTGCTTTGTTCCCGTAGGTCGATGATGCCATGCTCATGTTCGACAAAACAACCAACAGACACAGAGGTATGGAAA
Organism: Nannobrachium achirus; assembly: GCF_963921795.1. Lineage (NCBI taxonomy): Eukaryota > Metazoa > Chordata > Actinopteri > Myctophiformes > Myctophidae > Nannobrachium > Nannobrachium achirus. The sequence goes on from NC_137815.1 coordinate 49,972,617, forward strand.
ACTACACACACACACACACACACACACACACACACACACACACACACACACACACACACACACACACACACACACACACACACACACACACACACTCGGATGGTAATGTGTGGTGACTCAGTAAAAGGGACACCCACCCAGATTATTCCTTCATGAATTAAAGGAGGAGCAATACCGGCGGTATATCATTATCATCACCATCATCATAGTTTTGCATTAGAAATAATGTTTAAGAAAGTGTGCAATAGTTATCTGTTGTCATTTCCTGCTTAACCAGCTCCTGGGTTTCTGTGTTATCTTGTTTTGTGCTTTCTCAGAGTAATATGATAGCAATGCTAGGTTACAGTTAACCTGGCGTCGCCAGACTTTCCCCTTCGGAGGAAAAGCTGGTATTCATTCTAAGACTATAGCTGTGTGATCCGCTTTAGAAAAAAGAAAAAAAACAGTGGTTCTGGTGGTTGGTTCCGGATGGCGTCGCATTGTTTCTTGTTTCCACTGGCTTGAGATTCATGCAAATCAATTATTTTGTTCTCGCTAGTCGCTCTATGAGTTAGAATTGGAGCTGGGACTCGATTAAAAAAGTTAATCTAATTCATTAGAGGCTTTGTAATTCCTTAATCACATGTTTAATCGCATACATATTTGACTGAGAAGCAATTCAATTTCAATTAAAACGCATTTTGTTATATATTGTTATATATTTCCCATCCACTGGGCCGAGCAAATACGCGGTCTGATCGGCGGCGTCTCCCATTGCGTGCACTGGGGTTTGTTGACTGTTGGTAGGTGCACTGATTGGTTAGTTTGAGTAACTTTCGCACCCCTAGATCTATCTACAGTGGAAAAAATGATGAACATGACTAGAGTTGAGTTTAGCCAGTACCATGCAGTGGAGAAAGGTGCCATTTCCAAGTTTGTGAGACAAGGAAAGGAAAGGAGGGGTAAAGGGGAAGCTGGTTGGTGGAGCTGGAGGAAGTGGTTGAGAGTTGATGAATCAGATGCTTTAATCTGGGCTCAGTGGAGGTGAACCACTCTCCTTCCAACTTTCCAACAGCACGCTGACAGGTGGGCTATGAGAGGCTTTTCTTATCGCCTCAGCTTCTTGTGTCAGAAGGGGGGGTTACAGGTCAGTGGGAATTGGGTCAAGTCCAACATTGTGGTCACTGGTCAGTCAGTCCTCTTTAGCAAACTCTGCATGTACTTATTCGTGATACATACTGTACATTGACAATAAATGGTAGATAGATAAATGTGTTTTTTTGACAACTTGTCTAAACACAATTTTACATCGCTATAGTGTCTGAGGTGCAGTAAAAACACTACCAAACTGGACGTTACACAGGGGGACTTTTAACATTCATTTGACCACACTTAGTATTCTGATCTCAAGCATTTCCAAAAATGCTTTGTGATGTTGCATCTTCCCTAACATGTAAAAACCGGGTGAGAAATCATACATGGCTGCCATGTAAAATCATGGCACTTTAAAACAAAGTGCTCTGCTCCATTGACAAAGTTATTTAGTACGTGTTAGATAACAGTGTGTTCCTCCCTCTCTCTCTCTCTCTCTCTCTCTGTCTCTCTCTCTCTCTCTCTCTCTCTCTCTCTCAGGTTTCGGTTTCGTTACCTTTGAGTGCGAGGACGTGGTGGAGAAAGTGTGTGAGATCCATTTCCATGACATCAACAATAAAATGGTATGTATACATTTCACATGAACCCCAGCAATGTGGTGTGGAGGGAAAAAAGAGGTGGGCCAGTATAGACCCCTGGGGGACTTTGGTCACTGATTCATTATTAATTAGTTAATTCTGGTTTGGTTTTGGGTTGAGAATTTACACTTTTGATGGAGATAATGTATTTCTGACCAATGTTCATTTCATGGAAATAGTCAGTGTATACTGAAGTAATTACTCGATTAATTACTCGTTTATTCAAAAGTACAAATTATGAAGTACATTTTCAGACATTGTACAGTGCAGTACCACTGTCTACTACAGTAAAAGAACAGTAGTCAAGTAAATGTACTTAATAGTTACTGTCCAACAAGCCCTAACAAAGCCAGTAAGCCCTATGCTTTGAATATGCCAACAATGTGATTATGGGAGATAAAATACACTGATGAGTAGGGCATGGTAATGCATAATGTTTTTCCCACCGGCATCTGTGTGTGAATGTATGGACATGTGATTATCCCTTCCTTTAGGTTGAGGTGAAGAAAGCCCAGCCCAAAGAAGTGATGTCACCGACGGGGTCAGCCAGGGGTCGTTCCAGAGTGATGCCCTATGGCATGGATGCCTTTATGCTGGGCATAGGCATGCTAGGTAAGATCAAAGCCTGTAAGTATGAAGAGAGCACGCTGATATTTCCATTACTGACAAAAAGCCCCTTTGGCCATCGCATTCAGAGGCACGCGTGTTTTGTTTGTGAAGCCAGACCAATGCTTGTTAATGCAAACATTATTGAGGTATTTGGCAAAATGGAAAAGATGCTTTGAACGCTCTCCCCCCCGCCTTAATGCTCGCATTTTGGTATTTGTGATAGATATTTATGCAGACCATCTGGCACCTTCATCATTCCACAAAGTAGAACTAGTCTTACTGAGTAGTGGGGTCAAGGAGGTAGATGTGTGGAGCCAGAGGGAGATGCTCATGTTGTCTGTGGTTGTTTGGTGCCCTCTACTGGACAACACTGTGTATACACTCTGGGCATGTTTGACATAAATAGACATGTTTGGATATTATCTTATTCGTTGCTGTTGGGTAGAAACTGTCCAAAACTTTTCAGGTAGTTATTATTTAGTCACAAGATCTTGTTAACACTTTTCATTGGTTACATATTTATAAAACCCACAAGCACACCCAAGCACTTACATCTTTTATAAATAGTGAAAATAGCCGATCTACAAGCTCACAGCACATCACGTCACAATGCGCTGTGAGCTCTTAAATCTACTATTTACTAGTTACTTTTGTACGACACTTGTATGATGAAGTATACAGGAATTAATTTTTGAAACAAGGTTTCTGTCCGACAGCAACGATATATTTGAACGTTTAAATTCTTTGCAGAAATGTATTTAAAAGTGTTTTATTCTCTTTGCCCACAGGCTACCCAGGTTTCCAGACTACAACCTACACTAGTCGCAGTTACTCTGGCATTGCCCCTGGATACACTCATTATCAGTTCCCTGGTAAGTCCATCAGTGGTGTAAAATAACTAAGTACTTTTACTTAAGTACTGTACTTAAAGCTATACTGTGTAAGTTGCTCAACTAGTGGTCAGTAGCGTTATAGCAAACCGCGGTCGCGTCTGCTTTTTTCGGCCGTTTTTCGCCGCGGACCGGGCCTTCAGACCACCACGTCCGCCTCGCCTCGCCGAGACCTATCCATAGAGGTCTTTCGTGTCCCTCTACGAGCCTCGGTTGGGGAGCTACATGCTAAACTCCTAGCCCAGTGTAAACACTGCAGTGTATTTCCTGAAGAGCTCGGCAGTGTATGATCTGGGCTTTGATTGGCCGGTAGGGAGACACGTGTACAGAATGATGCATATGACGTAAGGGAAAAACAGCCCCGGTCACGGCCACCAGGGCTCAGTAGAACACATATAAAGAAAAGGCTTTGGGAGCTGAAATGAACAGAGTGGGTGTTCTAAAACTTTAGCGATTTAATAATTAGGACAATTTTAAGATTTGTTTTATTAAAAAAGTTACATAGTATAGCTTTAAGTACAGTTATAGGTATTTGTACTTTACTTGAGTATTTCCAGTTTTCAGTACTTTTACTTCTAATCCACTACATCTCGGATGCAAATATTGTACTTTTACTCCACTACAATTATTTGAAAACTTTAGTTACTAGTTACTTTGCAGATATAAATTATAATATCATAAAACATACATAAACCACTTTACCCCTATTTTATACCATGGCTATTTGAAAATAGCCGATCTACAAGCTCACAACGTGTCGCATTGCGACGCGTTGTGAGCTTGTAGATCTGCTATTTTCAAACATTTTGTACTTTTACTTTTGGTACTTTAAGTACATTTTGATGCCAATACTTTCGTACTTTTACTCAAGTACATTTTGAATTCTGGACTTTTACTTGTAAAGGAGTATTTCTACATTGCTGTATTGATACTTTTACTTAAGTATGAAATGTAAGTACTTTTTACAACACTGAAGTCCATACACCTACTGTATGTTCAGCTTGTACGAGGTGTCTCTGTCTCAGCCGCTGTAATTCTCTGCACCCCCGTTATTCAACCTCATGCTGCACATTCTTTCCAGACCTTTACCTTTTCGCAAAATTATTTCTCATTCCTCGAATAATTTTGACAGCTACAGTTTGATGCTTATTATTAATAACCTTTCCATGTATTCATGCTGCTCACTCCCATGCAGCCTCATCTCAACTTTTAGGAGTCCCTCTGGGCTCTATACTAGTGTCATTTTATGTTTTAGCGCTTCTAAATATCTTCACAGATGATTTTCTGTGCAGGTTTTCCCTAAAATATGACCGCTGGGGGTTTAAATGGTTAAAATTGCAGTCCATACAATGTGTATGTCCTTCAGGGTATTCAAACCCAGGCCTCCTGTGCAGGAGACTAAAGTTCTACCAGTGAGCTAAGAAGGATCACCTGCTGCTTGGGCAGGAGATATTAAACTTTGAGCTTCAAGCTGGTGATGTGTCGTTCATGAGTGATTCGCTCATAAGAACGAATCACAAGAAAGATCCATGAAAGATTCGCTCATTTCCTTAAATTGTAACGTTCACTCTTTCGTTCACCCCTCCTCCCCTCCGAGTCCAGTGGTGGAAAAAGTACTCAAATGTTTTACTTAATACTGCAATGTAGAAATACTCTGTTACAAGTGAAGTAAATGTACAAAAGTATTGGTATCAAAATGTACTTAAAGTACCAAAAGTGGGCAGAATGTCCTATTTGATGTTTTCAAATGTATAAAAATCTTTTGAAAATAGCAAAAGTAGTGAAAATAGCCGATCAACAAACAATCCATCGCAATGCGACTCACTGGGAGCTTGTAGATTGGATATTTGCACAAAACAGTGCATGTGTGCGTGTGTGTGTGGCTTTGTAGCCTTGCTGGTGGACGGTAAACTGTATTTACCTTCAGTGCTCTCTCTTGCCCTTTTCTGTTTCTAGAATTCCATTTAGAGAGGACCCCCCTCCTGACATCATCCCACCCCCATGAGCTGGCAGGTCAGTGGCTCGCCTTTTGTCCTCACAGCCTGGGTTTGGTTTTTGACCCAATAAGACTTGAGGCCGATTCTTATGCCTTCTAAATCAGTAGTTCTCAATCTTTTTTGTGCCAAGGACCCCGAAACACTTTCAAGATTTTCAAAAATGTTCAAAAATAGCAGATGTACAATTTTGCAGCGCGGCACAAAGTGACGCCCTGTGAGCTTCTATATCGGCTGCTTTTGAATAGCCTCAATGCTTAAATCTAAAATGATACAGATGCTCTCCTGGTTTTAAACTGTTGTTAACCCTTTTTGTGCCTATCCCGAACAAGTTCGGCTTTATTTCAATCCGATACAATGTTTTTTTTTGCTATTTTATTTACCCTGAGCTGCTTGTAGAGATGTGGGTGGTCTTGGCTCGTCCTACGCTTTCCAACGAGTGATCCTAGATGGTCTGACGATTTATTCCATTGAAAATGGTTTAAAATAAAGTTTAGAGCCCCCACAAAAAAAACTCAATCTATACTGTCGGCGGCGCGACGTATTCCGGGGTGCCTATCCCGGACTAGTCCGGGATATTTAATAAAATGAATTAATTAATCGGAGGCCTCAACGAAGCCCCGGTCTAATTTTCCATCCATGGCCGGGGCCGCGACTCTGTTTACATCGGCCCGTAATCGGGCAACGCGGCCGCACCGCGCCGCCCACTACAATACAAACTCACATCTTTAGAGACCTTTTTCTCTGAACTGTGTTCCCAGTGCAGCGACATAGTTTTTTTGCAACTAAAATAGCTTCAGATCGGGCTTCTAAAAAATAAAGAAGCTAATAGCTAACTGTTAGCTAACTTCCTCCTCTCGTCATCCATAACAGTGGGTACAGTGAAATCACAAGGCACTACTGCCTCTGTAGACGGATGTTACAGCGAAGGCCTATACAGAAATGTCTGGCACTCTAGCGGCACCTTGTGGCCCGGGCACAGTATGAGTTAAACTGATATCGTGAGCAGGAAAATCCTACTAGATGGATAGTTGTTGTAAATCAATATGTAACATTTATATTAACTAATATTCCTTTTAATCATTTCGCTTTTTATTGTTGCCAAAGTGTCATAGACAAACAGGCTTTTTGTTTAGTGAGTTCATTCTGACTCTGACATGCTTTATGACTATATGAGTTCAGACAGAACTACCATACCAGTAAGACTCCCTAATCGGGAGATAAGCGACCGTCAGGTCGCAGCGTGATTTTAGGCCAAAATGTGTAGGAGCAGTGTCCAAAAATGTGTTTGAAAAAGTCGGCCTGATGGAGGCGCTATATGGGACAGATCCATGTTGATGACATGAGTGTAGACATACTGTGTAGCGATTTGCGTGATTTTAGGGCCAAATCTGTAGGAGTAGTGTCCAAAAATGTGTTTTAGAAAATCGGCCTGAAGGTGGCGCTAAATGGGACAGATCCATGTTGATGAGATGAGTGTAGACATACTGTGTACCGATTTGCGTGATTTTAGGGCAAACATTTTATGAGCAGTGTCCAAAAATGTGTTTTGCAAGAATCGGCCTAGAAGAGGGGCATGCAAGCATTTGTAGCTCTTTCTTCACTACATTGATGCTGCCATCTAGTGGCATTCGGTTGTACTTGTATCTTCACTTGAGTATTGCCAGCTATGTAATCCACTGTACTCCAATTGGTTTTTGAGCGGTGGTCACACCGTCTCGTATACGTGGCCGTGTGTGTGGGTATGCGTGAATCTTTGTTCAGTCGCACAGGTCACAGCACTGACCATGATACTGACATGCTTGACCATGCTTCTTTTTTAAAGGCTCATAGAACCTTTAAAATGTATAAAATGTGACATACACCCTTTGCGCTCCAAGCCCCCTAATATTTTTCATGATAAGGATACTTTATGGGGCTGAGCTTTATATCTGTTGTCATAATTTACTTATACAGTATCAATTCAAGAGATAAAACACCTTGTTTCTATTCTGTTCTGTCCCTCAGCTATTCCCCTGACTGCATATGGACCAATGGCAGCAGCAGCTGCAGCATCAGCATTAGTTAGAGGTATGTTTATGTGTGTGTGTGTGTGTGTGTGTGTGGGGGGGGGGGGGGGGGGGGGGGGGTGCGCGTGCGTGCGTGCGTGCGTGTGTGCGCGCGCGTGTGAAAATAGACAATCTAGAACGGCTGTTTTCACTGAATAATGTCCGCCTACTATCCTCATCATACTATCATAGGGATGCTAGGATTCATAGGGGTGCTAGGATTCGTTAAGGTAATGGTATGATGATGTTGAGTGCTCTTGTTCTTGAATATCCACAAACGTGTGAATGTGTTTGGATTTGTGTACAAGGCAAGCATAAAGATAGATTGGACAGTAGATGGATGGATGGATAGATATGAATGTAATACATACATATACAGTACATACAAGAGGGGTCTAATTACTTTTCCATTCCATATCGCTACCTGGGATAGATGGATTGGATGGATGGATGGATGGATGGATGGATGGATGGATGGATGGAATCAGAAGCCTATTAACACTTAACAGTCGTACCTGATGTGTTTCTCTCAGGCTCCACCCCTTCTCGTACGGCAGGCTACCTGGGCACCAGCAGTCCCGGGCCCAACCTGGCTGACCTGTACGCTGCAGCCAATCAGGACTCAGGAGTGGGCAGCTACATCAGCGCTGCCAGCCCCGCCCCCAACTCAGGATTTGGCCACAGTCTCGGGGTAGGCCACGCCCACACGCCATCGTCACATGGTCATCATGGGACGCACATGCGTATGGTATGGTCGCTGTCGGGCAGAAACCTTGTATCTCCAAATTCTCCATATTACGTTTTCTTTTGTCTTGTCATAAATGAATGCCTTACTTTGTCTTACAAGAGAGTCTCGCAAAATTAGCCGATCTATTAGCTCACTACGCGCTGCGTCGTGACACGTTGAGAGCTTGTAGATCGTCTAATTTCTCTGTGTTTTGAATTGTGCAATGAAATGTCTAACTGTGTCTGTGGGCTTTATAAACGCTAGACAGGCTCAGGAACGATTGTCCCTGAGCCTACTATTGGAGAGTTGCGTCATTCTCCGTTCAATTCATGGGGTCAGGTCTTCTATTGGCGAATAGTGACAAAGCGCTGAACTGGAAGTTTACAGAATGCATTGAAGTCTTCCGGGGTACATGAACCACGTGACCGGCACTGTTTCTGACCCTGCATTGGCAGAACTCTCTATACAAGGCTCTGGATTGCCCCACCCGGTTATCCAATACCATTTTGTACCCGTAGTCAGAGCACCTGTTGCACCTGTCTTCTTCTTCTTTTGTGTGTCATCGTCCGTCTTTCTGTGTCCCCTTTATGCCCATATATGGAGATTTCTGTATCTGTCAATCTGTGACTGTGTCCCTTTTATGCCCATACTTTATATGGAGTTCCATGTGAGGCATGTCCAAATATTTAGTCCAGGCCAGTCTATGATGTCAGTGCTATGACGTCATAATGAGGACATCAGGGTACTCCATATATGGTGATTTTTGATCCGACCGCCTTCCCTCTCGGTTTATCACTCCCTCGGGTGACGGGTGCTCGGCATACGCATGCCGAGGTTCAAGTCGATTGTTTTTCCATTTTTGGAAAAGTAACAGTTTTGGACATACAAGGTTTTCCACCCAGTAGCGAGGTATAATATCTTTTATTGTTTTGTATTTATATGTATTATTTGTTTGTCCTATCCACAGGGTCCTCTTATTGCTACTGCCTTCACTAATGGCTACCACTGAGGAGACTCAGGTCACTGGACAGGGGCGGGCTCTTCTCTGCAGATGAGCCAATCAAAACTGCCGGGGTGTCCATTCTTGGCTAAATGCGATTGGCCGGCCACAGGCTCGACCGCTGCAGCCCTGGCCTGCTGTGACTCCACCCACCGACCGAAGATCTTCTTTCAAAAAACCTTGAGTTCTGTTTTTTCTTTGCTACTAATCTTACCACCATGACCCCATTTGTCTTTCCTCTCCTCTCCTTTTGTCCACGTGTAGGCTGATTATTAGAGCTCCAATATCCTCTTCTTTCACCACTTTCTCTGCAGCTTGAAAAAAAAAGAACAAAAAAAACTAAAAAAAACACAAAAAGACAAAAAACGACAACGAGAAAAAAAAACCAAGAAGAACGAACCAACTCTGTGTAAAGGTTTGCCATTGAGTTCATGGCAAGTGTCACAGAGGACTCTCTTTTTACTTACTTATTAGATATTTTTTATTTTTATTTTATTATGTTGTTTCATTTCTCTGTGATAAAATGCTGTTTCATCACAAAAACCCTTTGAAACTGTTACCGAGGTGAGTGGAGAGAGATGACGTGCCACAAAGCTGGGTTCATCCTCCTCCTCTAAAATGAACCCAACCACTTTTAACAGAGGAAGAACAAATTAAAATCAGTCAAACTCATTTTTTTACCTTGTGTCACAAGAAAGATGGAAAAAAAACTAAAATGTATATTTTGGTAGTCTTTTAAAGCAAACCTTTGTAATATTGTTATTAATATTGACGGTGATGATGATGATGATGATGATGATAATCTGTAAGGTATTTTATTCTGTAATTGGTTTTAAAGCAATGTTTTTATGTCTTCTTGTAAGATATTGTACATAGAGTTTGGGATAAGGGAGGGTTGTTTGGGTGGAAGGGTTACTAAACCAGTTTAAGCCTGATTTGTACTTAGTTGCGCATTGTTGTCTCGCACCGAAAATAGCAGATCTACAAGTTGACAACATGTTGCGCTGCGACCCGTTGTCAGCTTTTTGGCGCGCGACACTGGCCTGCGCCCAAGTACAACTCAGGCTTTTAGCATGTCAATGATTTGTTTGAAAAGAGTTAAGGTACTGGCTGTGATTTAACTGGATGTGATCAACTACTAAGTGTGGTCATCTCAATATATGTTTCCTCGTATGCATCTGGTGTACATAATGTAGGCCAGGTCCCATCCCAGTGGTCTCTCAAACCAGACGACTCTTCCACAATCTTCGAATGCAATACAGTAGTCTGTAACGTCACCTCGCAAAAGTTGTAGCATAGCAATCTGTCATCTGTTATTTCCGTTCACAAATGTATATTTTAAAATATCTCAACTATATTTTTGAATTTCCATTTCTGCCACGCAGCAAGCTAGATAGGCTTCGACTGATTCGATTTCCAGTAGGACTTGTATTTACGCGATTGAGAAAGGCGAAGCGGGACATCCGCTCTATTTTCTACGCATCTTTCAGCGCTTCCCGATGTACAGACTGTTAGGTGGAAGCATTTGAATATTGTGTGAGTCAATGATCTGTCTCGAGAGACTACTATCCCAGCATTGCCTCAGGCACGATGCATCGGTACATCTTAAGAAATAACCTTTTATGAATATGTTTTTGCATATCCATTCAGTTCAATGAGTCAAATGATGTTAGTCTTTCAAATTCATCATCCATTTACTTGCCTTTGAAAAAGCACCAATGATTGTATTATTTTGCGATCATTTTATTAACATGATGGACTAGATTTCTTAATGTACTCATGAGACCTGGTGAATAACTGAAATGCTCTGACATCATGAAACGTGTTCAACTTGAATTCATAATAATGGATTGGCACGAAGGACAAAGTACGACTTAAAGGATTTCGAGGAATGGGGGTTTAATGGGATTGGGGGTTCACTTGACTACCATTTTTGGAAAGGATTATATATATATATTTTTGTTGCATTTTCCTTCATAATGTTTTTGTTTCTTTCTTTATTTTTGCGATTCTTTAATACGGTGTTATCAGCCGTGAACTCAAATGAAGGACATTCAAGGAGAAGCTATTCTAAAGATCATGGGTCATGTTTTTGTCCTCTTATAAATATTGAAGGTGCATGTGCTTACAGTTGAGTGTGTGCAATTGACTGTCTGTGCACATACATCAAGTTGTAATACGGAACTACTTTTGGCATCAAAAGAGCATTTTGATTGCCAGTTTCGGTACTGATACAATTGCCTGGTTCCATTTTGGTCTATTGCCCCATCCCCTGCTTCCTTCATTTTCTTCCTATCTTTTTTCATTTAATCTTTACTGACTGATCTGAAGTTATGAACTACTGTCACTGTCAGGCAGAAACCTTGTATCTCCATATTACTTATTTTTTTCCTTTGTCCTTTGTCGCATGTCATGCCAAAGTAGTACAAATAGCCAGTCTACAAGCTCACAATGTGTCACAACTCGCAAGTTGACAAGGTGAGTTGACAAGGTGAGCTTGTAGGTCTGCTATTTTGAAGATTTTAAATGTGTTTTCACAAACTGATGACATGCCTAATAATATAGGGATGGCAGGTTTAAATTGGTTAAGTCTGTGAGTTTCATAAGTACGTAAAGGGATGACGAATATCAACATGAGCTTGTGACTAAATAACTAGTGTACATTAATTCTTTGGAATACCAGGTTATTGTTTTTTTTCCAATTTCCTGACAAGTGAGGGTTTTGGACATACAAGGTTTCCAGTGACGCTGGTTTGTGACCTTCCGTTATCCGCTGTTCCTTTTTTGTTTTTGTTTGAATGCCATTGCTACTCATTGTAATGATGGTCAGGGGTTTGGGGTGAGGAGTCACAAAGGTACTGGGACTCACCTCAGTCACTTCTATAGAAAGGACTGTCCGTATAGACCAGTGGTTCTCAAACAAGGGGGTCCCCAAATGGTTTTGGGGGTCCCCAGATGATTAACTTAATGTGCAACACTGTTTTCTCACTCAACAGTAAACAAACCAACCAAAAGTGTATAGCACATTTGTGACAATTTAAGGACTTTCTCTGAAATGACAAATGAAACATTGGCCAAATTGTAAAATATTAGAGGCAGAAATTGTGAAAATAGGCGATTTACATGCCCCAATGCCTCGCAACAATTGAACCGTGTTATACAAAATGTAGTGCTTCTCAGGGTGGTGGGGGGTCCCCAGTCCAAATATGATTATTTGGGGAGTCGCGGCCTGAAAAGGTTGAGAACCACTGGTATAGAACAGTGGTTCTCAAAGTGGTGTCCAGGGACCCCTCACGGTTGCTTTTACAGGGGTTCCAAATGGACCCTGTAACTCTGAGAGTGCACACGTTTCTACATCCATTTGTACCCTCTCACAGTTATGTGCGGGTCATTGACATTTGGACATTTGAGAACCACTGGTTTACTTTAGACAATACTGGCTGCGCTGGAAGGAAAATATTGAAAAAACATTTGGGTGAAAAAAAGTTCCAAGTGTGTCAAATATATACCATATTATTAGTTTGTGTTCATCTGTACAGCTCCATTCTGCTGGTTGACGAAGGCAAGGCTTGTAATGACTTCCTGACAGGGCCATTTTGTACCTCTCTCAGTCTTTTCTGGGAAAACAACACAAAACTACTGCTGGACACCAACACTGTAACTTTTTAACTTTACAATAAAGCAATAAGTTATTTTTTACCTTACAAATGAGAATAATACTGATGTTGGTAGTAGCAGATGACTTATTGATATTTCTGCGGCATTAAGACTTATTTTCTGAAGAAAAAAAAAGAAACTATATTTTTGTTTCCAGATCTTGCTACCCCTTGTACAGTGATTTTAACGATTTCTTTGTGTGTGTTGATGTCAGGAAAAGGGCCAATGCTTTTGACAGGAGCTTGAAGCTCTAATGCTTAATTTATGCTCCTTCGTACCACAGTGTCACGTGCCAAAAGTAGCAGATCTACAAGCTCACAATGGCGCGTTGCAGATACCGTGAGTGAGCTTGTGGAGCTGCTGCGGTTGCCGTGCAACACCATTGTACAACACGGTATAAATCGGGCTTAACTGTGAGCTCTTGAACAACACTTTAACAGAGCCCATTTGGGCAAATCCCAACCAAGCTTTATCACAAAGTTTTTTGTTTTTTTTCTCCCCCTTTCTTTCTCTGGAAATTTCGATTTTAAAATTCCTAATAAATTATTCTAAAACATAAAATCGTAATGTTCTTTTTTCCCTGCCCTTTTTTGTTTGCTGTACATCTTCTATAATATTTGCATATCTATTCTATGCTGGCAGATTCAGATTATATCCCAGCCAATTCAATTCTAGCCTGTACATGGCGGTATCCCCTGGCTCTCCTCATTAGATGGCTATAGTCATTATACAACACATGGGTGGAATCCAGCCAAAAATCCAGGCCAAAAACTGGCCCGAACTTCTACAATTTTAAATATATATTTTTCAAAATGTTGGTCCCTAGAATCTTTTTCTAGAAATGTAGTGGAGTCAAAAGTATGATATTTCTTTTTAAAATGAGGTGGAGTGAAAGTCATACGCTTACAAAATCAAAAAACAAACACTCCAAACATTTACGTAAAGTACATATTCTCCACCACTGACAGTAGTGAGATGATATGAGATGCCGTCATCACTGTGTTTTCAGTGGAAATCTACTCAGATGTTTTACTCATGTAACAATATCAATCACTATAAAAGATTGCAAGGTATTCGGTTGAGTAAAAGTGGACAGCAGTGGACCACCTTATGGAGACACAAAGAGCCTGCTTTGTTCCCTATGGAGAAACAAACAGCCTCCTCAAATTATTGGCTTAAGCTGTGTACACACTACAGATATATAGTTGAACGTTTAGCTTGGTAATTCAATGTTATCTCAATGGAAACCAGCTTTAAAGCTTTCAAAGCTTCGTTCTTTGTGTCCTGCATCTTTAAAGCTGGTTTCCATTGAGATTACATTGAATTACCAAGCAAAACGTTCAACTATATATCTGTAGTGTGTACACAGCTTTAGTGTGACAAAAACAAAAAAATATCCATGAATTAAAGTCTCCATGGGGAAATCGATAGAAAAAAATATATATATGTTTGGGGGTGAGCTATCCCTTTAAGTACAGTGTCATGTACTGGGGGTCACATAGCAAAAGAATGGCAAAGTCTACATAATTCAAATATTTAAGTTTAGATTTACAGAAAAGAATCCAAAAAAGGGGGTGAGGTGTGAAGTTTACACTATGCAGTGTGTGAATGTGTGGAGTGTGTTGTGTGCGTGTTGTATATAAAGGTGCAAAAATCCTAAACAAAAGGGCTAAGCCCACTCAGGCCAATGGCACCCAAGACAGCACTGGGGAGGAACTAGAGAAAGGAGAGGTCCTTATATACCCTCCTCCACACCCATAACCCAGGTGTATCAAGTTGGCCTGACGGCCTGCTCCACTCTGGCAATCACTGGGGCTGCGGCTAGCCAACAGTGAGGCAGAGGGTCAGGGCCGTCACAACAGTAAAATGTACTTGTTGCTTTCCATCACTGAAACCTGTAAAGCTCATGTCATCAGCATGGATGGGGGCCAACAGCGACAGTGATCTTCTCTCCTCTCCCACCCACGGGCGTCACAAGCGGGGGAGGAAACGTGGGACAGAGTTACCAGGGCCCAAGGTGGAGGGGCCTTAATCATTATACTTTAGCTATTGAAAAATAGCAGATATACAAGCTCACAGTGCCGCGCCATGCGAGCTTGTAGATGTGCTATTTTTAGAAAATGTGTGCAAATCTTTGAATATATGTATTTATTAAGCGAACATCTGTAACTCAAATTTTGCTTCTGGGGGGTCCCTGGAACTAAATATTTTGAGATGGGGGTCCGTGGCCAAATACATATCATTTTGGGGGTCCTTCACATGAAAAGGTTTGAGCACCACTGACACAGAAACATATAGGTTTTTCAAAAAACCATAGAAGGATTTGAAATATTCAAAGACTTCACGATTTTTCAAAAATAGCAGATCTACAAGCTCGCTGTGAGCTTGTACATCTGCTATTTTTCAAAATTTAAAGCACAAAATAATGCGTAATAATGCGTTCCCAGTCTAAATGGTTTAAAACCCCTCCCCTTATGAAGAACATTCATGGGGGGCCCTCAGTGAATCCTTGTACCCAGGGCCCAGAATGTGGTGTGACGACCCTGTCTCCTCTCCTCTCCCACCTCTTGCTCTCTCCCTGGCTGCTGGAGTAGATTTTTGCCCACCCTGGAGTAAACGAGGTCAGGGTTCTGGACTGGTCGTCGTGGTCAACACACAACAAATCCTTCCAGGGTTATCCAGTGCCACAAGACTTTACTTTTTGAAATGGACTTTTTTGACTGAGATCCAACTTCTTCTATTTTTTTTTCCCCTCTTCATTGTGCTATAATGTCTCTGGCTGTGCCATGTCAGGATCTGAGGAAGAGCTCCCTGTCTGGGAGCAGGTACAGTTTTATGGAGGAAAGAGAGCCCCCGCCTCCACTTCACAGCTATCTCTGTTTGACTATTTTCACCTGCTTTTGTCCCGCGTACCCCGTCAACATTGTGGCCCTGGTATTCTCTATCATGGTAAGTAGGGGCAGTTTAGACTAGAGCATTGGTTTTCTACCCCTTTCATATGAAGGCCCATTATGTATTCAGCATTTGAGTCACGGACCATGATGAGATTTTAGCCTCTCAGACTTTGAATCTTTTGTTGTCGTTGGATAAGATTTTGTCCACAATTCCATGCTGTATATATATGGTCAACCTTACCCTGTAAGGGTCCATTTGGTTTCATTTTACTCTCAAGAGTTAAAGATCTATCAGGGTCCATTTGGTTACCAACTCTCCATCATTTAGCAGGGGACCACCTGGAACCCCCTCAAGGACCACTGGTGGTCCCTGGACCACTGGTTGAAAACCACTGGTTTAGAGGATCACATGAACACTTGAACCCTATCATCCCTATTCTAGGGTGAACCTTTGGTGAATATAGCCACTAATAAAATTATAGTAAATGCTTAGCATAAATAGCATAAATACACAAACAAACATAATGGAATAGCATGGTAAATAATGTTGACCCAGAAGAAGAAGAAGAAAAAAAAAGAAATGTTATAAATATCTAATAAATATCATCTTATAATACAATATTCTATTATTAGATTATTATAATTTCATCCATATCAAAATCATTTATAACATGCTCCGATCTTTTATATAAATGTACTTGAGTAAAATTGGCATCAACATGTACTTACAAAGTAAAAAGAAAATCAGATCTACAATGAGTGCATAGAACAGCAATCTGGGAACCCATTCGCTTAAAAGGCAAAAATAAACTTAGAGATCATTAGAACAGTGATTCTCAAACATTTTCATGTCAAGGACCACCAAATTGATATGTATTTGGCTCCGGAAGATTTGTTCAATCTTTTTCAAAATGTTGCGATACCATGCTACAACTGTGAGCTTGTAGATCGTATATTTTCAAATGACTGAAGTATAAAATACGGTTTAAAAAAGCGGTTAATCAATTCTTTATTCCTTTCTGGGGACCCCCTGGAACCCACTCAAGGACCCCTGGGGGTCCATGGACTCCACTTTGAGAGCCACTTGCTTAGAAATACAGACTGAAGGAGAGTGTGGCTTCAGTGGACACTTAGTAACCCAGTCACACACACACCTGCTCTGCCCATCAAACATGTTTGACTTAACTTTCCACCTTAGGAAATGAATCTACAATTTGGGATTACACTTTTGACAACACAGACAGTCAGCCATCGAGGAGCCAGATATTACAGCAGCCTGTTAGCACTGTATTGTGTTACTACACTTCACATACACATACATCACATCACGTGTAGGTCTTGTAGTGCCACGACTGTTGTGTTGCCAACATTCCAAAGAAGACAGATCATTCGAATACATGTAATTTGCTGGATCAGACTGGATAGACTGGTGTATTTCAGTACACTTTAATGGGGGACATTCCTATGTCTGGGGGTGCTATTAGAACCCCGGACATTTTTAACTTAGGGGAACATAGGACCCTGTGGACATATTTTTTTCCCCTATAGGAGATTCAATTATACAGTTGAAAGCAATTGGCCAATATCAAACAGGAAATCAAAATCAAGGCAAGAAAGAAAATCGATGTATCTGTAGGGTGAATAACTATCATTTTCAACCTTAAAGGAGAATTCCGTGGTAAATCGCTTTTTTACCTTGTTTTCCTGTTATCTTCAAAAACTGGTCCAGGTGTTTTTTTTTATCCAAAAAAGCATTCTTGTCAGCCATAAGCAATTCTCCTTATTTACATCGCTCCTAAATTTCAGTTATTATACTGTTTATAAACACACTGATGAGCTAACATACAGAGGTTACTCAATGGTAATGTTATTGTTGAGATCTGCCGTACAACGGTTCACCCGCGTTTGAAATCTCGTCTTGCGAGACTTCAGAATTCTATTGGATGCTGAAGTCTCGCGAGACGAAATTTAGAACGTGACCAGGGCAGGAATTTCATGGAGGCCATGAAGGCCATGGCTGCCGTTGCTCCTCAGTTTGGCCTTGTGCCCCTCAAACCAATGGCATGACTTGAGGCCACAGTGGCCTTATGCCAGCTAACTGTAACAATTTCTCCTATGTCTCTTTATGGTCAATATATAGACAGTAGACACCAGTGTTTTTTTTTTTTTTTTTTATGTTCTGAAATCTTAACTCCCCCGGGGCCCGATCTTTAAACCAATCCAGTGACTTTGATTGGTGCAGGGCTGAGCATGGATCAGATTGTAAATACCATAATTTATCTATTTCACTGCAGATTAGTTTATCATCCCTAAACCTTAAATTCAACAAATTATTTAATTGGACTAAAATCTTGTTTTATTTGATGGCCTTTCTGCCCTGGCATTTGGCCTTTGTGCACCCAAAAAATTTACAACACCAAAGGCCAAGTGGCCTTGCCCCTAAAATGACGAAATTCCAGGCCTGAACGTGACTGAATTGTTTTACGGCCAATTCACAACAATGACGCAAACCTACAGTACAATGTTGTTGCTACTACAACAGTGTTTGTATAGAGGGCCGATATGAGATGAAAAAGTGGATTTTAAAGCGATGTAAATAAGCGAAATTGCTTATGGCCCAAGGCTGCTGTTGTGAGCTGTCAAGCCTGTCCTGGTTTCGCCAAAATTGACAAGAATGCTTTTTTGGGTAAGAAAAACACCCGGACCAGTTTTTTTTAAACAAGGTACAAAAGCGATTTACCACAGAATTCTCCTTTAACAATAGTCATGTGGATCATGTGGGTCTCTCCTGTGGTTCTATAAGTCTAGGAAAAGCCATGATCTTGGAGACTATGATGGGTCCAGGCGGCTGGGAAGGAACGCTCTATATCTTGGCGTTGCCTCCATCATCATAGGTCTCATCATCATCGCCATCTTCTGCGCAGTCAACTTGATCCACGTAAGTAAGGGCACGACTGACAGACACTGATCAGTTATTTAACTAACCTGAAATGTCTTTTGAATAATATTGTCCCGCTTTCATTTCAGTGGGACTTTTAAGGCAGTGAAAGTGGGGAGTGTATGTAATAGGATCTAAAACAGGGCTTCTGGACGACAAGGTAAAACAAAAGGATGTCCTTCTTACAGTAGGTGAACTGTGGCGTGGATGGATTGTTCATAAACCCAACGACAGGCTAACCTGGGGGACTGATCCTGCTGTCTGTCCCCCATGCTCCTACCTTTTTGGAGAAACAAGGACTATTAACAATGAAGAAAGTATCGGACACCTGTTGTTCTACAATTACCTATTGTCAATTATGTGTTTGAGGGTATTAAGGCAGCTTCAAACCTCCACATACTGCAGACCTGGTGTCTTGCATGACTGCATGCATACACATGCACAAACAACATACATGCAAATTACACAATCATAACCACAGGCACACAGAATGTACAGTATGTGCTGACTGTGTAATAGGGTAGAGTGGGGGAAAATACTACATCTACATTTTGAATTGAACAAAAGGCATATAATGTCTCATACCTGTTTATTTCCCCCATAATCATTATGGCAACGTACTGTACAGTAGGCTACTTATTATAAATAATTCATATAGTCTAAAGGAGTCTTTAAGGTGTTGGCTACATACTGTATGAATCATGCAGATCAGATATTAGATTGAGATGTTTAATTATTTTCAATATGTAAGTCTTTTGTATATTTTTATTGTGTAATTTCGGGAAGGTGCAATATCTTTTCCTGTTCCACTACAACAACCTTGGTGAGCTAAGAGCTACAGTATCTGCCGAGTCAGAAGAATAATGTAGTATGATATGTCATAATATCTCCCTGTCTAAATATAGAAGATCTCCCCTTGATGTACTGGTACACCCAACATGTTCTGTCAACTGGTAGTGTGTGTGTGTGTGTGTGTGTGTGTGTGTGTGTGTGTGTGTGTGTGTGTGTGTGTGTGTGTGTGTGTGTGTGTGTGTGTGTGTGTGTGTGTGTGTGTGTGTGTGTGTGTGTGTGTGTGTGTGTGTGTGCGTGCGTGCGTGCGTGCGTGCGTGCGTGCGTGCGTGCGTGCATCAGAGAGAGAGAGAGAGAGAGACAGAGACACAAAGAGTAATATCTTATTTTCAGATTAATGCCCATGCATTTTTATTGGCCTGTATTTGATTGTGTAGCCCATGTTCACAGTATCCCTAGTAACCATGCCAATAGCTACTGTATGTTGGAATGATAATGTATTGTACTCAACTGTAAATAAAAAGCAAGATGTCTTCCAATTTGTAAAACTATACTGCTCTGCTCAATTTCAGTTTGTAAATACATTTCTATACTCTGGTGGTGTAGGCCTACATTAATGAATGTTCATGTAATACAGTAGTCATGTCTCATGTTATGTCTATTATGATGTGACACTGATTCACAGTTCCATTGACAATGAAACAGCAAAACATGCAAACACCAAACCAAGGAACCCAATTTTGAAGGATTAAGGTACACAATCCATTGTAACCGAGAACACCACTACAAGCAATACATGTTGGTAAAATTAGTTAGATGTATTCCAGTAAAAAAAAGAGAGAAAGTGTTAACACTTCTATCATGTTGTCTTCAAATACACTTTTGACACTTTCCTCCCACAGAGTATATTTTGATGATCTAAATAAGAGGAATGAAAGAGGATAGCTGCGAGAATTTAGAAAGAGACTGCCAGACTGGTAGCAGTCCTTAGCAGTTAACACTTGTGCCTTAAAAGCTGGATGTTGTGTCACTGCACTAGTCTCACACTCTCTCTCTTTTGATGTTAAAAAGGAAATTAAAAAAAGAAAAAAAGAAAAGGAAAGGGGAGGAAAGCGACCTATGTAAGGAGTTGTATTGCACTGACCTCTGCTGTTCAAATAGAAGTACTGCAATGTGGCATCAACTGTGTTGCAGTTGAATACATTGAAGTTGTAGCCTAGAAACCAGAATCTGCCAGAGCAAAATAATTTGTTCCTAGTCTAGCCGGGGAGCCACAGGCCCAAAAGCTCAAAGAATAGGATGTTACCTGTGATGTCATGACATACTTTTAATTTTTGTTTTTTCTATTAATTTGGTCATCAAGGTCCACAGAATGAGAGGCCTGCTCTGCCGGAAATCCTGCGAAAAAAAGTTATGGCCATTTGTATATTCACTCCATCGACTTCAATATAAAGGAAAGAAACACACCAAAAAAAATATGCTTTAAGTAGCATGTGAGGGGTCAAACCAGGGATTCTTGATGATTCTGAATCCATTGCAAGCATTTGTTTTGCATGAAAAAGATTCCTTGGGCTAGAAAACGGACCAAAATAACGGTGAAAAGTGATGACTCATCACTTTTCACAGGTTTGAGAGGCTGAAATCTAGCCCAAGGAATGTTTTTCATGCAAAACAAATGCTTGCAATGGATTCAGAATCATGAAGAACCCTTAGTTTGACCCCTCAAATGCTACTTTTTTTGGTGTGTTTTTTTCCAGTATAGTGAAGTCAATGGGAAACTTTTTTTCGCAGGATTTCCGGCAGAGCAGGCCTCTCATTCTGTGTACCTTATTGACCAAATTAATAGGACAAACAAAAATTTGGAGTATGTCATGACATCACAGGTCCTCTCTCATTTTGGCCCAGTGGCTCCCCGGCTATAGTTCCTACAGTGTTTTAGTCTGGCCCATGCAAAACTTTTGAAGTTCTGCAGTTCAGTTTGTTTCTCTATATAGACTGTATGAATCCTTTAGATAAGAGCTAGATATAACAATCTCTTTAAAGGACCTACACCATGAATTTTCACTTTTTCTATTTTAAAACCTTTTTTTGGGGTCCCACTGGTACCTTCTATCCTCACAAAGTCCTATTTCTGACAATTGTGTCTTTCTCTGGTTTTGGGAAGACAGAGATGAAAAGCTTTCCACGGGTTCTCAGAACAGTGCTGTTCTGAGAGTTGACGCATGTGACGTCACACGCGTTCCCGTTAAAAAAAACAAACAAAAAAAAAACATTTTTTTTTTCAAAAAACATTTTTTTTCCAAAAAACATTTTTTTTTTTCAGTGGAAAAACCCCACTAGATGCGCCCCTGAGCAAACAGAGGCCGTTTTGGTATTGCAGCTGGAGAGCCTCATTATAGTAGAGCTAGAACAAACAAAAGGAATGGTCAGAGTGTTTGTTGAGGGTTAAAACCTGTTTTAGACTCAATTTTGAGCATATATTTATACAAAAAATATAGTTTTAAAAGCATGGTGTAGGCCCTTTAATAATGTATGCCAGTGTTATAGCCTATAAATCATAGCAAGGCAATTCACTTTATTTGAAATTATTAGAAGCTCGGCTGCCGAGCATCTAGTCGGCAACCTGGCCAACTCGGGAACAATGAAAATAGGGAATGAATACCCGCCCTTTAATGCAAACCCCATTATACCTGTTGTCATAGGACCCGTTTTGACCATCTGTTTGCCTGTGTCCATTTATGCCCATATATGGAAATATCTGTGTCTGTTGTCTGCGTCCATTTTATGCCCATATGGAGATCTTTGACCTTCTGTTTGCCTGTGTCCATTTATGCCCATATATGGAGATATCTGTATCTGTCTGTCTGCATCCATTTTATGCCCATATATGGAAATCTATGCAGACACAGTGCTAGTTCCGGAAAACCCTGATGTCAGACATCAGAATCCGAACCTTTCATGCCGGTTCCAGAACATCGCGTATCGGGTCGGGTCGAGGCCGGGCACTGCACTACCTGCTGCGGCGGGGAACGCGCGTGCCGAATTTGAAATAGGGAATGAATGCCCCACCCTTTAATGCAAACCCCATTATACCTGTTGTCATAGGACCCGTTTTGACCATCTGTTTGCCTTTGTCCACTTATGCCCATATATGGAGAACTCTGCAGACACAGTACCGGTTCCGGAAAACTCTGATGTCAGACATCAGCTCCATACAGGCATCCATTTTATGCCCATATATGGAGATCTCTGTGAATGCCCTACCCTTTAATGCAAACCCCATTATACCTGTTGTTATAAGAGCCGTTTTGACCATGTTTGCCTGTGTCCATTTCTGCCCATATATGAACATCAGAACACGTCATACTGATGACATTCAATACGTAACCATGGCATTTTTTGTTGACTCATGTGGCGTACGTGATGTCAGAGGCTTTTATGATGTGATGTCACAATGAGTCAGCGCTTGCACCAGTTTCCTCAGAAACAGCCTGATGTCAACAATCATCTCCGCATACAGAAATTCCGAACATTTTGCGCCGGTTCGGGACACCCGCGCATCGGTTCGGGCTGAGGCCCGGCACTGCACTCCGTGCCGCGGCGGGGAACGCGCGTGCCGAATCTGAAGCCGGTGGGACGAACGGCTGCCCTTCGGGCGGACGAGCGTCTAGTCAGCGACCTGGCCAACTCGGGAACGATGTAAATAGGAAATGAATGCCCCGCCCTTTAATGCAAACCCCATTATACCTGTTGTCATAGGACCCATTTTGACCATCTGTTTGCTTGTGTCCATGGAGATACCGGTATCTGTCTGTCTGCGTCCATGTTATGCCCATATATGGTGATCTCTGTATCTGTCTTCTGTGTCCCTTTTATGCCCATATATGGAGATCTCTGCCCTTCGGGCGGCCAAGCGTCTAGTCCGGGGCCGGCCTACTCGGGAACGATGTTAATAGGGAATGAATGCCCCACCCTTTAATGCAAACCCCATTGTACCTGTTGTCATAGGACCCGTTTTGACCATCTGTTTGCCTGTGTCCATGTATGCCCATATATGGAGATATCATGCCCATATATGGAGATATCTGTCTGTCTGCGTCCATTTTATGCCCATATATGGAGATATCTGCCCTTCGGGCAGCCAATCGTCTAGTCGGGGATCGGCCTACTCGGGAACGATGTAAATAGGAATGAATGCCCCGCTCTTTAACGCAAACCCCATTTATCTGTTTGCCTGTGTCCATTTATGCCCATATATGGAGATATATTGTCTGCATCCATTTTATGCCTATATATGGATATCTCTGTATCCGTCTGTCTAAGGACCCTGCAATAATATGCAGCCTGCTTGCTTTGCCACCCGTGGGGAATGATGCCCCTCCGGTTGTTAGGCAATACCCATCATACCCGTTGTTCGGTTATTGCCTAACGGACATCAGCGCATACGGAGAATCCAAACCTTTCGCGCCGGTTCCGGAAAATCGCGTATTGGGTGCGGTCGAGGCCGGGCATTGCACTCCCTGCTGCGGCGGGGAACGTGAATGCCGAATTTGAAGCCTGTGGGAAGAACGGTACGTGATGTCAGAGCCTTATTATGAAGTGATGTCACAATGAGTCAGTGCTTGCGCCGATTTCCTCCGGAACAGCCTAATGTCAACAATCAGCTCTGCATAAGGAGATTCCGAACGTTTTGCGCCGGTTCGAGGCCCGGCACTGCACTCCGCGCCGCGGCGTGGAACGCGCGTGCCGAATCTGAAGCCGGTGGGACGAACAGTTCTCGAGATACGCGGATTACATGCAGACACGCAGAGATTTGTCGCATTTATAGATAGATGTACAACAATACATGGTTTAACATCATACTA
Organism: Nannobrachium achirus; assembly: GCF_963921795.1. Classification (NCBI taxonomy): domain Eukaryota; kingdom Metazoa; phylum Chordata; class Actinopteri; order Myctophiformes; family Myctophidae; genus Nannobrachium; species Nannobrachium achirus. The sequence continues at coordinate 49,996,737 of NC_137815.1, forward strand.
TAGTATGACCTTAATGGTTTAAAGTCATACTATAGTCACAGTTAGTATATGTCACAGTTAGTATATGTGAACGGTCACAGCTTGTTTGAATGTATCTCTGTCTGTCTGTCACACCTGACACTGTGGTGTGGTTCTATGGGTTTGTCACTCTGACATCATGCTCTGACTTCACTGTGATGTCAGGGGAAGCACTCTTAACAGAATGGGTTTGCCACTTTGACATCATGCTCTGGCTTCACTGTGATGTCACACTAACAGAATCCCTTTTATGCCCAAATATGGAGTTCCCTGATGTTCATCAATATCAAGCCCATATCTAACAGGACTTCATATGGGAAATCCCATATATGGAGGCCACATCGGCCACATACCACACTATTAACGGCTGGTTCTACAGACAGGGATCTCCATGTATGGGCATAAAAGGGTACGATGTCAGATGTCATAGACATCATAGGACTTTCACATAACGAATAACTGAGTACGCATGTTTGGGCTCTCACAGCATATCTCCATAATACAGTACATGGATCTCCATATATGGGTACCAGGGGTCTCCATATATGGGTAACTGGTCCGATATACATCACTGGCCAGATGGCCAAGAATTGTCGCCCTGAGGCGTCTTACTATTATGTATTTGTGCTTTCATTTAATACATTAGGCCTATATACCAGTATGACCTTTTTACATAGGCTAGTTTAACATCATACTATAATAGTATGGTATGACCTTTTTACATAGTTTAACATCATACTATAGTATGGTATGACCTTTTTACATAGTTTAACACCATACTATATATAGTATGGTATGGCCTTTTTACACAGTTTAACATCATACTATAGTATGGTATGACCTTTTTACATGGTAATACAATACAATAGTATGACATTTTTACATGGTTTAACATCATCAGCATAAAGCATTAGGCCATATTGGCTCCATTACCACAGTATGTATCCTAGTTCATATTCACTTTTGGGTCCGGAAAGACCCAAAGGAAACACCGGAATGATACATCTTTCTGTCCACACTGTAACATGGACAAATGTGTCACCTGTCATTCAGTCCTAGGGTCTGGAGCCAGGCTAATTCAGTCCTGCTTGTCTCCTGTGATTCTAGACTTCCTGTACCTCATGTCTTCTATGCATTCTCATTAGATCCAGTAGGTGTCCTCATTGTATACCTCTTCATTATTCATTTAATGTTCTGTCTCTCTGAGTCACCTTTTGAGTTGCCTTTTGCTTGTGTGTAGTACATTGTCTGTGTAGCTGCTGTATCTTTGTGAAGTAAAGACACGTGTGTGCACTTTCGCCTGCAATCTGGCTTTGTCTCTGAGTCTGTTCTTGGGTCAGATTGCCCATGTCAATTACAAGAGGACAATGATAACTTCATGTCTCATGCATTTAAGTCTAAATCATGGACATATTTACAACAGAAGATGTATTTCCATATTGATAAAGATGAATGAATGAATGAATACATAAATAAACACACACACAATGGAAATACGCTGTCAAGCTTTTTTGTAATTTATAATTCTTTCCTCAGTGCTGAGGCAGCAAATGATTAATTGCTGACATGTTATGACATTCAATGCATGTCCCTTTGTCCATAGCTTGCAGGAGAGGACTAGGAAAAGAAATAAGAAAAAGAAAGAAAGAAAAAAAAAAAGATATATACCGGTAATGGAGGTTTTAACCTGTTGCATTGTTCATATTTGTGTCCATGGCAGTATTCAGCCTGTTACTGTAGCGGTCCATCTCTCTAACCATCCTGCTTTTGTTACTGTTCAGTATAAAAATAGCCCAAAGAGAAGGATGCAGCCGGTGGACTGTATTTCCTGAAAGGAAGACATTCAGTACAGTACAAATGCCCCAGAGAAGACAGCGGTGAAAGGCGATTCTTATAAAGGAAACTTATGAAAGTGAATATGACGAGCATAAAACCTTTTATCCATATTCTCCTAACCATAGGCTTATGCCTCATTCACACTACAGATATATAGTTGAACGTTTTGCTTGGTAATTCAATGTAATCTCAATGGAAACCAGCTTTAAAGACTGGATTCCAAGGACAGCCAACATGCCCAGCCTTTAAAACTGGTTTCCATTGAGATTACATTGAATTACCAAGCAAAACGTTCAACTATATATCTGTAGTGTGAATGAGGCATTAGAGATAACCAGACAAATGTATTTATTTATTTTTACAAAGAACCCACATTCTTACGGATCAGTTCAGAACCAAGAGTGGTGTACAAGTATAACATACTGAAGATGACTTTTAGAGGAAGAAATGAAATGATTTTTTTTGTCATCATGAATGAATATTTGCTGTAAACAATGCCTAACATTGTATAAAATGGACTTGACTTTGACTTGATATGGGAATGAGGAGAACAGTGCAGCCATTGCTTGACAATTCCTGCATGCAGTAAGTGGTGGTTTTACACCACTGAGGCTCCATACAAGATTACAAGGCCCTCTCCTCCTGTTTTCGATGTACACTTCTACTGAAAACAAGCTCTCAGTGCAGCTTGTACATTGCTTATTTTCAAGTGAAACTGGAATCTACTTGGAACATAAAATCATCTCACGAAATTGCACGCTTGAATAAATCCGATACACCACAACTAATAACAGTAAAGAACAGCATCTCATGTAATATTTGTTAATTACACACCCATAACGCCTAATAGTCATAAAAACAACGATTGTTATTTGTTCCCCCCCCCCCCAGCAAATTTCTCTTTTTAATAATTGTTTTATTATGATTATGTCTATGAACAACGATATATCGTCAAATCCCTTTATGTGCATTTGGCCAATAAAGGTGACTAACATCCTGCTATCCTGCCCTTCATCATCAATAATTGGACCATTGTAAAACGCATTGAGTTCGCAACTTGCTTAGAAAAGCGATATAAAAATGCAATACATTATTATTATTATTATCATCATCGCCACTACTTCCTGACCCTTCACAATCATCACCATCCACATCAGTGACAATACAGAATCCCAATAGCAAAGCATCTTTATTGCATCATTGTGTAGTAAGTTAACACTGTTAACAATTCACAGTAGCCCTTGCAACCGTTAACACTTGCTCATACCTTCAACAATCACATAAACAAACAAATAAAAACCATGGTAATATCCAACTAGCAGAGATTGGCACAAAATACAAAAAAGTATTTTGATAAAAATTCAAAATACTTCGTCAGTACTTGATCTAATACTGACCAGGATACTGTCACCAAGATACTATCCTGGTGACAGTATCCTGGTAAGTATTTCACATAGTATTTTAATTTGTATTTTTCTTATTTCGTGCCCATCTCTGCCAACTAGTCTCACTTTGACTAGTACAGTTCTACTGATGTAGATACTGTCGAAATCCCAATATACAGTATTTACACTAGTTATGTCTGTTTTCTGTGGCCAGGCAACAGAGGTAGAATAATGTGTGACTTAAAAAATAGTTTACAGGTGCAGAACTAATTCAAGACTAATACAGCAGAGATGAATCATGGAGAATATTCACACAGCGGTCATTTTTTGCTCTTACTTCATGCACTCCCTCTACTAGAAAGTACAAAGAACAAAATGGCTGTGTGAATGGCCATTGAGGGACTTCTTTAGCAACTTTCCATCCATCTCCCTTTGGAAGACACAAGTGTTTTGTTTCATAAACAATGGATCGTGACCCAAAATTGTCCATGGATCTGTCTCTCTAGCCTAGTAAACGACCAACCTCCAATGCTTTCCGGAAGAGGGCGGTTTACAAGGCTATACTGTCTCTCAAGGCTCCACACAACATGACACAAAAACAATTGCATTTCCATGAGCATGGATCCCAGGTGAGATTATGCCGTTGTCCTTTGGGTCCCAATAAGACAAACACAGCTGCTACCCCATGAGTTGAGAGGGCCTGCACTGTTCCTCAAACACTGGGTCGGGACCTATTTGTGGGTCGCGGACACATTTTTATGGGTCCCTTAATGTTTTGTTTCCTACATTTTGTTTTTAATTATTATTGTTTCTAAACATTTTCAAAAAGATTTTCATGAATAAAATTAAATGCAATGATTTTGTCTAAGTAATTTAATTAATAAATAAAATAAAAATCGAAGAAGTTCCAAAAATTAAAACGGCGCATTGTGAGCTTATAGATCTGCCGTTTTCACTAGTTTGGGTCCAATGCGTCTAATCTCTCTTTTGGGTCTCGACCTGAAAGGTTTGTGAACCACTGGGTTATACCATAATATCACCCAAGCTAAACTCAAACTAAGGACCATAGCACCGGCTGTGTAATAATGTATTTTAATTCGTTATGTGGCATTCAAGGTGTAAAAGGGTATAAAGACTGCACAAAATAATGCATAACAATATTTAATCATTAATCAATGTACTGTATTTACTACAGTAAGTGTCGTTGACCCATGACCCTCATTTGTGACATTGATTGATACATACTGTACATATACAGTACATTACCTGAACAGATTAGAAGTATAATCTGACAAATCACTTTGATACAAAAGTATTATACAGTATCTGATAGTGATTTATGCATAATCTTTCACATTAAGTTAATTGATGATAAACCAAATTGATTATGAAAGGAGTGATGGGTAAAAAAAAGAAAAATCTGGCCATTGTTAACGGTTAAAAGTGTCAACATTATCAACAGTAAAGATCTACATAAGAATAACACCGCAGTCTTCCCATAAAGATTTTATTGGAAGACAGTCCTGCAAGTTTGTTTTATAAACAAGAAAAATAAAAAAGTATTCACATACAGCAGTAGTCATGTACATCGTGTTGTCTTATAATACAAGATCAAAATTATATTTTACATTACATTTCTATGAACAGAATGCTATCCAAAATGGAAAGGAAAACATTTCAAGGTGCTGTAGCCACACAATTTGCTTATGTTATGAGTTTTCTGCACACCAGCTCCTGGGTTCTCCAGTAACCAAAGAGAAAACCGTTGGAAAACATGTCAGGGTATTGGGGCCCTGTTACTACAGTTAAGGTAGTTATCGTCGTTGTCGGGTGAAAACCTTGTATGTCCAAAACCGTTGATCTAAGCTAGTGAAAATAGTCAATCTAATCTAGTGAAAATAGCTGATCTACAAGCACACGACACCTCGTACTGCAAGGCGTTGTGTGCTTGTAGATCTGCTATTTTCACTAGTTTTGTGCGACAGTCTTGTGTGATGAAGCAGGGTTTTGCTTTACGAAAAAACGTTCAAATTTGAAACTTGGAGATACGAGGTTTCTGCCCGACAGTGACGCTATGATGTCTAAATCAAGAACACTATTTAAGTGAATGTTGTGAATTATGTGAATAGCAGAGCATTTAAAAAAAAGATGTGTAGGACAGCAAATTATATAAATTATATAAATTACTGAAAGCCAGTAAGTTAGTTCAATACACAGACAGATCTGTACATATTCATGAAAACCAATAAAAACAACAATAACAAAAGAAAAGCTATAAACATACAGTATACAGGGTATACAGTCGACTGTCCGTGCAGGCAGTTCCTAAAAAAAAATAAGTAACCAAATAAGTAAACAGGCCATGGCCTGTGACATATTTGGAGATAAAAGGGGAATAGTTGAGTTAATCAGCAGTGCTTTTCCCATATTTAATTTATGATTTATGACTTAATTTTAATCTGAGGTGGAACTGAGAAACAAAAATCGGATTGTAAACCTTAGGCAAGTATGGTGAAGGCACATGTTATACTGTGTTATCACCACGTTGGAGTGTTTTAAAGTTTTAAAGACAGCAGCTGACATTGTACTGATTCTAATAGCAAAAAGAAACATATAAAGGTTAGGAGAAAAAGATAGAGAAAATGAAAATGACTAATTAATTCTATAATAAAGTCCAAGGAAATGGTAATAACATTATTTGTCCATAATGCGCAGTCACAACACGCTGCTCTCAATCAAGTCAGTTCTCTTGAATATTGTCCACTGATGATGACACTACTTAACAGTGACTTTTGACTTGGCAACACCCTTAGTTCAATGTGCAAGTTCAATATATTCGAGTCATTTTTAACTCCAGATTCCAGAACAAATTCTCCCCCATGCAACCATTGCAAAAACAGTTGCATTGTAGCTTTAATGTATACTGAGCAGGATTTCTCCCTTAAGTAGCATCAACATATCCTGAAGTTATCCTTCTCAAGCATTACTTTCAGTTTCTGTGCTGTACTTTATAGCAGTTGTTTGACAACCAAACAGCCAAAAATGTGACCGTCCTTCTGGCTGATTGGATCTAACCAGCCAACTGTTGCTTGTAAACAGATTTTTGTTTTTACAGGTGACAAGCAGCAGAAAGCTACTCAGTATACCTTTAGAACACTGCTAACATTTGGACAAAAATATAGAAAAAAAAAGCTGGTCAAACGCAAGCATTCAAGAAAAAAGGTAGGTCAAGGTGTGTGGAAGTGAATGTATTGGTTCTTGTTATTGGTGAGCTTCACCAATACACAGTATGAGTATTTTAGCCTGGTTATCACCCGATATGCCAGTTATTATTTGTGCACCACTAGTAAGATGGATGTTTGCATCCATCAAGGAAGGCACCAACCAACCCACCATTTACAGTAGTTAGTTGTTCAATGTCCAGTCAGTAGAGCTCTTGCCTTTGAACCACAAGGTCATGGGTTCGATCCCGGGCATCGCCAACTCAGCGTATGCGCAGCACAGCTTGTGTGCGGCAAGTCGTACGTTAAGTACTGGGAGCCGATGGTAGGTCTGGCCACCTCAGCAGTCCCTTTCCCAGGGGTCCAGCGCATTGTAAACGGGGACAGACTCCCGCGTTATCGACTGATACCGATCGACAATAAGCCTCTCCCGAACCCACTTACTTGAGTTCAAAGCGGCTGTACACCTGTTTGGACTTCATCTTGTTGTAGTGGTTGACCAGGTCCAGCTTGCTGTGGCCCAGCGTCATCCTCTTCTGGTCCTGCCGGCTCATCAGCCCGACTGGGGAAAGAGGGGGCGGCGGGCTCTGCTGGCTCTCTGGTTCTGCCTGAGTAAGGTCCGGACCACTCCAGGGCGACGGGACCCCGCTGTGCGGGGGCGACTTCCTGTAGAGGTCTTTCTCCTTACCGGAAGGGGGCAGGAAGAGGTCTGTGAGTTTGTTGAGGAACTGGTTGGAAGGAGTCCTCTGCTTGGAGGAGAACTTGTTTTCACCAGCGGGAGACGGGGACCGCGGCTTGGGTCCGCGGTTGGAGTTCAGGTTGGGGCTGCCCATGGCGTTCCCCGCGCTGTGGAAGGCACTGGGCTTGTGGTCGTACAAACCCAGCGCTTGGAACTTGTTGGTGGTGCCGCCCAAGTTCGGTCGCAGGAAGTCGGCCGGGTTGGACTTGGCCCACTCGATGCCCAGCGATTGGCCAAAAGTCGTTGATGGGAGTTCCGGAGACGGGCTGTGATTGGCTCCTCCGTTGCGGAGGGCCGGCGAGTTTGGATTCTGAGGTGTTGGGGTCTGCCCTCCTGCTCTGTCTCTGTCTCTGTCTCCTCCCCTCCTGTCCGGGCTCAGGGGAGAGTTGTTATTGGATTCCTTCTTGTCGTGACCCTGGGTCACCTTGTAGACGGTGTTAGGGGACATCCCGGGCGCAGCCTTCACACTGGACACGCTGCTGCTTGACTGGCTGCTGGAGTTTTCAGAACACACCCTCTCCCGATCCCTCGGCCTGTAGGAGACGCAAGGGAGAAAGTGCAAATTGTCATACTAAACCCTTGGACTAAAGTCATTGGAAACTGAGTCTAATGAAGTTGTAATGAAGTTTAAAGTCTGTGCATTTCAGCTTCAGCTTTCAAAGCTGACTGATGTTACTGCATGCAATGAAAGAAAAGGGGGAAACCACATCCACAGAAAACATGTTTCCAGCAGCTCATATGTCATTCTTTTACATTTGTACTGTATTTATTTATTTCATAAATACTGTAATGTACTCAGCCTTTTATAAATACATTATAATCATATTTACTCAATGGATAAATCTAATTCTCATTAGTGGGTAACATTTATTGTCCATACTTAACACTGGGACAATTACAAAGAATAATACTTCTCTTTTGGAGAAGTTGTGTTGCAAAGAAACTACAGTACCGGTATATACAAGAAAAACAATGTGATACTACTTACTGGCATTAGTCATAAACTCTTAATCAGTCCAGACAACTGAAGTACAGATTGGATTTATTTATTTATTTATTGATGAACCGTAAACACAGGAGCAATTATATTTAATCTAGGCGTTCAGGCTCAGCTACATGACGTATTATTTCCTGCTCAACTCAAGATATAGCACAAAACCCTGCGGGGGAGAACAGAGCATCCAGGTGGAATGGGGTGTTGGTGTAAGCAATAGAATGGCATACCAACAGCGCTGGTGTCATATGATAGCAGTGGAATGAGCAAGGAGAGTGGCAAGCATAAAAAGAAAATTAAGGTCAGCTGCTAGTGACACGCCAGTTACATAACCAACTGAGTGCTTGAGTGAAGTGTGTGACTAAATTGAGGGTTACACGTCATGTTCGGGGACAAATATGTCACAATTATCCACCATGAGCCTGTATGATAACATCGAAAGTGAAAAAGGGAAAGTTAATTTAATTGGTTAGTTAATTATTCCACCAATCATTGAAATATAGAATTGAGCAGATTAGTTAACCTTGTCGTTACTATGCTACTGTAGGTGCAAGCATAGTGTCTATTTGTTAATATCCATTTTTGACATAGTGAATTGTGCGAGTACCATGATTTGTTTAAATGTTATGCAAGCTGCAAGCATTATGTCTATTTGTTTATGGATATTTGTGGGGAATTATGGTGAATTCTGAGCACCTGATGGCAATTTCTTACCTTTCAGAAAACATGTCCTGAACCAGGCCTCCTTGGCCCATCCCCATCATGGAGGGGTATGAGGGGTAGTAGGGCAGTCCCTCCTCCTCCTCCTGGTTGTAGAAACAGTCGATGATCTGCGAGTCTGCGTACAGACAGCGGAACTCTCGATCGAAGCTGTCTACGATGCGTCCGGAGAAGTGCATTACCATGTTACTGTGGACTTGAGCTGATAGCCAGGTGAAACTAAAGGGGGGGGGAGACAGAGGAACCAGGAAATGTTACACAGGAAACAGGAAAGTATATCCTATTGAAGTGTACAAGTGAAAACACCTGTGCAACCTGTATCAAATGCGAGTCGCTACAGATACTGTATGTGCTATGCGGATGACATTTACCCGCCGGGCATATGAATTTAAATTAAAAAGAAAAAGTGCCAATTAAAGAGGAGATAGGCTTCATTGGCATGAGACATTGATTGATTGCTTACATGAACAGGCAAGTGTCATTTTCACCATGCACAATGACCTTCTGTTAGTGTGACATCACAGTGAAGCCAGAGTGGGATGTCAGAGCGGCAAACCCATTCTGTTAAGAGTGGTTCCCCTGACATCACAGTGACATCAGAGCAAGATGTCAGAGCGACACATCCATCCATAGAACCACAGTGACTCACACACACACACACACACACACACACACACACACACACACACACACACACACACACACACACACACACACACACACACACACACACACACACACACACACACACACACACACACACACACACACACACAAGCTGTGACCGTTTACATACTAATCCACGACCTACGGTCGCAATAAAATACACATACCGTAACAGTGCTTGTTGACAATCATGTAGAAGTGCCTTGACAAATATTGATCCCAAATGAAAACGCTAGTAATCTGTTCTGTTCAGAAGTGCCAAAAGATTGTTAAGAAGCTCACAAAGGTGTCAATATTCTGTGACAACATCCGGGATCGTGTCAGTTAGAAGCTGCAGTTGCTCAGGCAGCTCTACCAGTTCATACAGTAAGTGTCCTGCGTATGTACAACGTCCTGGGGTTTTCTCCGCTTCAGGCTCTTTAACATCCCTGCACGTGTCTCTGTGTGTTCTGTACTATCTCATTACGTGATGAATACAGATGAACTTACATTCAACATACCAAACAATGTGAGTGGCTTGATATTCATATGAAATTTCAACATGTGCTCTGAAATGTCAAAGAGCCTTGATACCAAGACAACTATCGTGTATATACTGTATTTGACACATGAACAATGCTGTCATTAACTGTAATAATCTATATCAAATCTAATCACATAAAAGTACAAACAATTAATTAATACAATGGTACAAATATACCAGCAGGCCTTGTGGTTAGAGTGTCCCTGAGACTGGGAGGTAGGCGATCATGGTTTTCCCGGTGACCCTGAGCGCAACTGTGGGGGCGCGGGAGTGTGGGGAACACACCACTGATTATTGCCGATGATGGAGAGATTATATACCGTAGCTTTATGAATTGAGAGGCACTCTTGCCGATTTCGTAAGAGACTCGTCGCCAATTGCAAGATATTTAAAAGTTATTTGGGGCCATGATGATAACCCCTTCTTCCCACAGTAGACTAATACGGATTTATATTGTCTGTGTTATTGTTTACAACCACAATTATTCACGTGTGACAAGATCGCGGTTCCACTAGTTTTCATAGTAGGCTAGTGTAGGCTTAGAATCATTTTCAGAAGTTAATTTATGTTTTCCATTTAATGATTTCCTTTATCCTCATCTTGCGCGAATGCACACAACTGTTTTCGCCAGGTTTTAAGGCCTAGTAGGCTTTTCAGAAGTTAATTTAATGTTTTCCATTTAATTATTTCCTTTATCGTCATATTGCGCTAATGCACACAACTGTTTTTGCCAGGTTTTAAGGTCTTATTTTAGTTGTTTCTCATAAGCTCACAACCCTCCTTGCCCATCGGCCCCCACCATTGCGCTCAGGGTCACCGGGAAAACCGTGGCCGGGTCATACCAAAGAGGGGATGTACTTGTACATCAAGCTGCCTCACACTACAGAAACAGGAGATAGGCTGCTGCCCTATGGGCCTCAAGGCTCGGCAAGGCTTACTAACTACTATCCAAAATCCTGTTCTATCTCCTCCCATCCAAAAAACGTTACCAGAGCATCACATCGCACACCACTCGTCTCAGTAATAGTTTCTATGCTCAAGCAATCAGGTTGCTTAACGAAGAGATGAAAGCGAGACGTAGGTAGTCATGTGCACTGTACGCAGTTTTTAAACTGTACACTGTTACACTGCATGGTTTTTGTTGTTTTGGGTTGTCTTGGGTGACTTGTTGTTGTCTTGTTGTTTTGGGTTGTCTCATGTGTCTAATAAGGCTGAGAGTGCTCCTGGCACAAGCATTTCATTGTATATCTGTACCTGTATGGATATGCGTGTGACAAATAAACCTGAACCTGAACCTGAACCTGAAATATACTTAGCTATGAGCTTCAGGATATTATGAATATCTGACTGTAATTAACAACATAACTTTTAACAGAGGGACGGTTTACATCAGCAGATACATCTTAATTTCTTCTCTGTTACTGTTGAGAGTTGTATTTAAACAATACATACTTTTACATTTAAACTCTTGTTTAAATTCAATGTATTGATCGCATGCACAGACTGGAACTCGTTATACCACTTTAGTCCATTTCAACAGAACCACATACGTATCATTGCTGTCGGTCTGAACCCCTATATCTGTTTTTCCTTAAATAAAATAACTATTTCAGTACACAACAGTATGATGAAATTTAGTTCACAAAAGTAGTAAAAATAGCAGATCAACAACCTCACAACACATCGAACTGCGACGTGTAGTGAGCTTGGAGATCGTCTATTTTCGGTGCACAAAGCTGTTTTCAACGAAGTACTCTACAAATGAGGCGTAAGTGGTTCATACATAGCAGCATGTGCACCCACACCCAGCTGTGAGCACGAAACTAAGTATAATTCAGGCTTTAGCTGCCACTTCTTCCCGTGTAAGCTCTTTGATTAAGCAGGAGGCAGAACGGCAGGAAATGGAAAAACAGGACATTGCATCACTAATAATACTTAAGTTCCATCATAACATCATAATTACGTTGACTGGTATAGTTAGCCTATTAAATATATCCACTGTGCCTTCATGTGTCTTTGATTAAACTAGGGAGTGTGAAACACTCAAACCATATTGACTTAATATAAAACCTATAAGCTATTAACTGGCCTTGGGTAAATATCCACTCAAATCTAGCCGATAAGATAGCAAGTCATCCTGCATTTTCCTTTAACAACTTCCTGGTCAAACAGAGTCACTGAGGTGGTGACTCACTGCCCTAAATATGAGTACCAATCAGCATGGGTGCATCAGGGCAACTGGGAACTTGGTTGGACAATTTAGAATGTGTATATACAAAGGCCAGAATACTCCAACTACCGTATTTTCCGGACTATAAGGCGCACTTAAAAGCCTTTAATTTTCTCAAAAAACTACAGTGCGCCTTATAGTCCAGTGCGCCTTATATATGGATCATTCATTGACGTTGACATTCCCTTTAGCACAGCTCCATCTGTTGGATGCATAACGCAACGGTAGCGTCTATTATGTGCGCCTTATAGTCAGGTGCGCCTTATAGTCCAGAAAATACTGTAAATAAATAAGTGCTTGGTTGGTAATTTACCATTTTTATCAAAGTACTGTATCTTATTATTTTTTCACCCTGTGCCAATTGCCTATGTAATCCTGGGCTCTGCTCTCCCTCTGCCGCGCCTGGGGAGACAACGGACTGACCTCATGCTTCCTTCAATACATGAGTAGTCCAAGTTGTTTCTTTTCGTGGAAGGAACACGTTATTCCAACCAGTTCCTTTCCCCTCCATCAAGCGCCCCGGCTGGCCAGGGGGAGGCATATCAAAGTACTGTATGTAAACAAAGGTAACAATAGTAACCCAAGCGCCATAACTTACCTATACCTATACTTATATGTGTCAACAACTCTATTATAATTATCAAAATGGAAGCATGGAGCTATGATGTTGTTGTTAAGGCATCTGTACAGTACATTTTCGCATGTGAAATGCGTGTGTAAATGTGGGTGACCTTAACACCTTCCAAGCCCCGGCAGAACCCCCTGAACCCCGGTACTGCCGTGCAATCAGCGTTTTATTTACAAACATGTTTTAAAAAACAAACACACCAAATGATAAACAACGCGCGCGGGTCGTTCAGTGCAAGCCAGCAGGACGTGCACACACTACGTGTTTGGGCGGCCACTTACTTAGAAGCTGCTGCTGGCTGTATTTCTGCCGTTCATTTGCATGGAGCGAGATGGGGTAATCCGCGAGAAAAAACAGCGTTCGAAAGTACATTACGTCCTCGTCGCACGCACATCGATCTAATTCCATGTATTCCACTCATTCCGAAGCCTTGATTTCGCCTGTCGTCTGGTCGAAAAAGACGAGGGGATGGGCTAAGCCAGGCTGCCGCACACACAGTGCAAAGGAACGTAATGGCCGCTCGTGGAGCCAGTGGCAGAGCCAGCCGATGACGTCATCACGTTTCTGACGTGATCCTATTGCACAACGTCTCTTATTGCACAACGTCTCTTAAAGAGACAGAGCACGACCTGCGACTGTATTTTTCAAAAAATTATGATTAATTTCATAAATTATGGGAAAGTACGGGAATAGACGATCGGCTAATTGGAGGTCGAGGCAAGTACGGGCAAGTGCGGACGGCTTTGAAGGTGTTTTAATACAGCAGCAAGGGAAGCAGTTAGTGGCATACTGTCAGTTAAGTGTTTTGCTCACCTAGTCGTACTTTGACACATTGACTGGACAGACATGGCGGCGAACTGGCCATGGGAACGGGACATAAAATAAGAATGGTAGGACAGAGACAATGTGCGGGGTAGAGAAAGAAGAATGTAGCACTTACTTTAAACACTTTAAACCTGGCGTCCCTATTTTGGGAATGTCATTATTATTCATATTCAAGAAGGCAAACATTTTCAATTATTTTTCAAAAATGGCAGATCTACAAGCTCACAACGTTTCGCAATGTGAGGCATTGTGAGATTTTAGATAAACTGTTTTCTCACACTATTCTTTGACACCATCGCACAACAAAGTAAAAAAGATGGGGCTTAAAAGGTTGAATCGTTTGAAGCTGTCAAAGACTTGAAAAGCTGTCACACACATTCAGAGACAGATAATGCATTTTCCATTACCCAAAAACAACACAGCCACCGTCAGTTTCTTTGCCATTTGACTAACCTGCATGACAGCCTTTTATCATTTTAACCCACTCACTGTTCCTACTGTACAGGGAGGGAGCCCTGCCTTACACAAAGCTCCACAGAATGATGTAAGCAGGGGGGTCAAATACAGGTGCATTTAAGACAATTCCAAGACGCCATGGTGTACAGGCAAGGGCGTCACACCAAATTCTGGGCCCTGGGTACAAGGATTCACTGCGGCCCCCCATGAATGTTAACTATTGAAAAATAGCAGAAATACAAGCTCACAGCGTGGCACCGAGTGCCGCGCTGCAAGCTTGTAGATCTGCTATTTTTGAAAAATTGTGAAAAAGTGTGCAAGAAACCCATGTTTCCATGTCAGTAATGCTCAAACTTTTTCATGTGAAGGACCCCCAAAATGATATGAATTTGGCCACGGACCCCCATCTCAAAATATTTAGTTCCAGGGACCCCCCCGGAAGCAAAATTTGAGTTTCAAATGGCCGCTTAAAAAATACATATTCAAAGATTTGCACACATTTTCACGACTTTTCAAAAATAGCAGATATCTGCTATTTTTCAATAGCTAAAGTTACTAGAGCCCCTCCACCTTGGGCCCTGGTAACTCAGTCCCACTTTCCTACCCCTTGTGACGCCCCTGTGTACAGGTCTTATGATTTATTATTTAATATGCAGGGTTTTCAGTGTTAAATGTTATGAAATCAAAAATGATACCATGTATTCTCATCCATGATTAGGCTACCTATTACACTAAGTGGTAAATCATAAAGTTTGTATGATGTCAGAATGATTGGGTTGTTGAAGACAAGTTCATTGCAAGAGTGCGATAAGAATGTATTTCATAGTCAGAACTTCTCTCACTCATAAAAGGCCAAGTACTGTATGATAGCCGAGTCTTGTGATCTTAATTAGCTTGAAGGGTTCAAATGGAAGAGACAACTTCACCTTGAAATAGAACAGACTCATTCTGGATTACCAAAATGATTACCTTAACTGAAGACCGCTCTAAACTGACACCAGACACCACAATATAGAATTTCAACAACTGCTGTCAGATCTTTTACATACAACGTGGTTATATGTTATGTTTAAGGTTGCATACAAGACTGTCACATATGTAAAACATTAGGCCTAGGTTACATGTCTCCCTATCAATTCAAATATTGAGCCGCTATTTCCATTTTACGGTGTTAGTTTTTCAGATCAGATCTAACAAAGGCTATGCGGAAAGAGGGACAATCTCAACATCACATGTCAAAAGTAAAGCCAGTTAGGAGAAGTAACGCCATATCTAGACAACAACTTCAGCAGTTGCTTTTTATATGGAAAATAAATTAAAAGGCGACTGTACGGGTAGCAGAATATAATTGAATAATTATGACATCACGAGTGGAGGATGTTGCTAGTTGTACATGACTGTACTGACTGTACTTATTGACTGTTACAATACTGACCTATAGTACATTGATGTCTCGTAAACCAGGTCCATTTTCAATGCTCTAGAACCCTTTCTAATGTTAAATATGTATTATACAGAAATTCTGCAACCTTCGCTGCTGAGCCAACTCTCACCCTGGAACCAAAGATCTTAATCTTGAAAGTGGCCATGCCAGTGTTGGCAATCAAGATGTAGACATTCTCCAATAGTCTCCTGTGTTTTATGTCCTGCATCTTTAAGTGTAACAACTTCACCATTAGCCATGTCCAGTAACCATAATGCTGTATGAGTTAAATTAGCGCTCTGAATGATAAGCCAGAGATGAGACAGAGAACACCGACATAAGCCTCACCCATGCATTCCACATTAATCATTTGATTCCTGTCAGGTTGCCTTGGACCGTGTCTACCCAGAATTGCCAAACACCGATACTACAAACAGATCTATGGAAAGACATGCAACACTTCTACTGTTCGTGACTAGATATTCAATTGTACAAGCTTCATAGTAAACACTGGAATGATGTTCATGTAACACATTCCACATTGAGCGTTTGATTCCTGTCAGGCTGCCTTGCATTGTCTCTACCCACTGAGTTGCCACACACAGATACCACTAACAGATCAGAGAGAAGAAATGCAACACCTCTCCTGTAAGCGACTAGACATTTATTTTTACAAGCTACACACTTGCACAATGGTGGACATTCCACCTTTATGACCAGCAGTCTACACATAATATTATATAATGTATAGAATGTTCATGTGATGCCACGTAAATACCGGTATACCGGTATGTCATTGTATCGTTATTGGTGTGAAAGATAAACCACCTTATCCGAATTCTTTAACCTGACTCTCAGGACATATTAGCACAATGTAAAGTTCTGACTACCCCCAACCCATTCAGGCGGGAACACATTTTAGTGTATTACAGTACACTAGTCCTTACCCGTTCAAAGATATGAGCTCCGAAATGATGTGCAGTGTGTGGGTTATGGGATGTGCACTGTGCACACGGTATATGAGGGATGGAAAGTAACTTTAACTGGTACTTGCATGATAATATGTAGGAGCATCAATGTAAGAAATACCCGTTTCGTTTAATGGCTATGTGTGTGTGTGTGTGTGTGTGTGTGTGTGTGTGTGTGTGTGCAGCGGTTTGGACCGTGAGACCATCCGCAGAGTAGTCTGTGTTTCTTTTTGAGAGGGTCGGTCCGCCTGAAAAACGCGTTTTGGAACGAAACGGTTACGTTTTGCGCGTTTGTGACGCCCTCTACGGGTGGAATTGGAAATGCTTCTGGGGATTCGTTGAGTAAGCCACCCGCAACCTGTGGCAGAAATTCAGTGTTGACTCGACGTTTTGTTTGTGATTTATGGCTATTGTTTGCAAAACGGGCCCCTCCCGCTAACTTTGGAAGCCCGTTACGAACGAACGGTATGGACTATCAAAATATCCCTTGACTATGTTCATTGCATGGGTTCAGAGATCATGTGTACCCATTTTCGTGACATTTGAAGAAAATATGTAGGAAAAGGAGCAAAAAGTGTGTTTTGGAGAAAATTCAAAATGGCGGAAAATCTATCCTGACGCAAATGGGCGGGGCCTATATGGGGAGATGCGTATTGACCCAAGGAATCCAGGGAAAAAAGAATTTAAATTTTTCGACCTACGGTTCAAGAGCTATTGTTTGCGGTCCCATCCTGCTAATAACTTTGGAAGCCCGTTACGAACGAACGGTACAGACTATCGACATATCCCTTGAGTATATTCATTGCATGGGTTCATAGATCATGTATACCGCTTTTTGCGACATTTGAAGAAAATATGTAGGAAAAGGAGCAAAAAGTGTGTTTTGGAGAAAATTCAAGATGGCGGAAAATCTAGCCCGGCGCAAATGGGCGTGGCCTATATCGGGAGATGCGTCTCGACCCACGGAATCCAGGGAAAAAATAATTTTAATTTTCCGACCTACGGTTCAAGAGTTACAGGCCGAAACGTAAAGTGGACTGTTATAGCGCCACCATGAGGCCAACTGACAAATTTATTTTTTATTTAATCCTTGATATCATTATAAATCTCCTCTCAGAGTTTTGTAACTGTAGCCCCTATGGTTTGCGAGAAAAAAAATATTGAATGTGAGTTTTTGCGATTCCCATTATAAGTCAATGGGAAAAATTAATTCACTAATAAATTAATATCAATTAAACGATTTGTGAAAGTGAAAAAAGGGCTTCACAGTTGTGTCAGGTGTGTTCATATGCTAATGGTGATGCGATTTCAGATCAATTGCTCCAGCCACTGAGGAGAAACGCTGTGACAGACACTCACTCAGACAGACACTCACTCACTCACTCAGACAGACAGACATTCGCTAAATTATATGTTAGATAGCATACATAGTATGTAGCAACATATTTGTTTTTGTAGGGTCATTTTTGAATAATATTGTTTTTCAGAAAACTTAGGTCAGGCCTAAATGGGTTAAGGATTTTTCTATGAAGGATATTATAAAACGTGTGTGATTGTGATCAATTTCACGCATATCCCCCAATGTTGGTGCTGAGCCAAACTGTAAAAGACAGTGAAACAATGTTTGGCACCTCAAAAGAAGAGGAGCGATCTGAGCACTCAAAAAGTAAAAGAGGAGAGCGTGGGTGCAAAGCCAAAATGTTTCAACCCACTGGTCTTCATCAGGGCATACATTTTAAGCTTTAGTCCCATTGATCCTAGAAGCACCAACCATACGTACGTTTGAACTCAACTTGTACACCTACTGAGCACCTTTTTGCTTTTAATGTTTGGAACCTGTTGGATCTTCCTCTGGTTAAAATATTCATTTTTAACCTGAAGAAGGTTAAAGATCATTTGATCCGTGAGCACCACTTCACTCCTTTTACTATTGTAACAATTTTTACCTCCTGTGAGCAGTGCACCTGTTTCTTTCTTTTTTTTCTTTTTTCAGGGTTTAAACGTTGTTGGAGAAACAACGTTTTGTATAGAACAAAAAAGGGAGTCGCAAGCCTTCCTTTTCAAATTGTAACATTACAAAACAACTAGAATTGTCAGGTGGCTTCCACCTGACAAGTTCTGTGTTCTAGAATAACAAGGACACCAGGTGAATATAGTTCCTTCCTGCAAGGAAATAAAACCAACAGTAGAGGGGTCCCTGAAGACCAGCTAGGATATGAAACCAACAGTAAAGGGGTCCCTGAAGACCAGCGTGGGGAACCATTAGATAACAACAGTACACGTAAGCCTGTCACAATTATTACATAAATTGTCTCATCACAATTATTTGACATAATCGCAATTATTTTGTCATAATCATCATAATCGTTTCCATGTTGAAAAATCTTAATATATTTTCTTTTCTTTTTTTAATAGCGGAAATAGCAATCGCGACGCGGTGTAAGCTTGTAGATCGGCCATTTCCACTATCACTGTTTTTTTTTAAGTATAAAAGACATTTCTTTGTGTATTCTTTGTGAAAAAACAGAAATGTAATTGTCAACGACAAAAACACAATTAAATCGTTAATCGTAATTATTTGAGTGACAATTCATCGTCATGTAAAATGTCATAATCGTGACGGCCGTAAGTACATGTAAACCATAGCTAAGCAGGGGAACCTCTAGAGATTCACATTTAGCTCCCATCTAAAGTAGCCTACATAATTAAAATCAACCTGGAACCAAATCTAAAAATATTATTCTTATTACATGGCTATTGTCGCAGATTTTGCATTTGGATGCCTGTGGAAAATCACCATTAAATGAGAGATAAAAGATTAGCCAGTCAAGACGTGGCACCTACGTATATACACCGTATATACGTAGGTACCGTAGGCCTAGAATAAATACAGTCTTCATATTCTCTCTCTCTCGTTTCCCCTCCCTTCCTCGCTCTCTCTCGCTCCCTCTGTGACACTAAGCTGCTAAAATCCCTAGAGTTTCTCAACACACTATTTGTCCAGCAGCTACACTTTAAGCAGCAACACACATACAGTACAGTACACAATGCACACATACAGTAGACAAATGCATGTACTGTACAAACAAATGTGCACGTACACACATCTCTAAAGTACAAACATGCAAAAAAGCACCCTTTGTGCTTTGCACAAGCCAATAAAATGAAGGAGGTTTAGCAAAAAGACATGCTATGAACAAAACAAACACAAACCAAAACAGGTTGATATGTAGTATAAGTGAATATTCTTCACTTATACAGTGACGCATTTCCCTTTAGGAAAACAATGGTCTGCCTGGTTCTTTATTTTCTTACCAAGCACTTCTTTGCCAAGTGACTTTGACCTTTGCACTCCTACAGTATGTGTAGTAGGCTACACTATTGTGTGCGTCTGAATGTATTAATCAAACAATCCCCTGTGACTGATTGTGCATGTTGCTGTAATTACGTTACTCAGGTATTCTGCATACTAGTGCAAAACCAACAACAAATCCTGAATGAGACTCAAATTAAACGCTACCACTTTTCTCTGAATGAGACTCAAATTAAACGCTACCACTTTTGTCTTCCAATACAGAACAGTCAGATACTTGAGAAACTCTAAAATAGACCAAATTGGGTCAAATCCCGACAAACCGCAAAATCCCGCCCTTCTTCAATGTCAAGTGTACTGGCCATACTTTGACAACTGAGACTCAAGACACCTAATGCTCAGGTATGCTCCAAGCTGTTGCGAGTAACCCCAAACGGCTCCTTTGCAAACAGAAGCACAGACGGTCGGTCACAAAGACACTTTCCATAGATCGCACTGAATGCACCCTCACGGCAATTTGCGATATCATTATGTATCATGGCTCAGTTATTTCCATAGCTTCCGCCAAACCATTGTCTGCCATTTTTAGCCTGACTATCAGGAAGGCTGCACATGTAACAGGAACAATAGATTGCTAACGTGTGTGTGTGTGTGTGTGTGTGTGTGTGTGTGTGTGTGCGTGCGCGAGCGTGCGCGTGCGTCTTCCTCACCTGTACGAGCCAGCGATGACCTCTTCACAGTCGATGATCATGAACTTTTCCTGAACCTGCCCAGAGAACTTCTTGCCGCTCTTGGTGCAGTATGTGTCTCCACACACAGTACGAATACGCATGTTCTGCAGGAACACACAAAGACGGTAATAGACACATTAATACATGTGCTTGTGACACAGATACAGCTTTGATTGATTGAATACTTTATGAGTCAGAAATGTAAACAGCGCATGGTACAGTAAGACATAGCTAAAAGGATAACACAAAAAAGTCCTAGGGACTTGTTTCCATTGCGGTACACAGAGAGTATGCTTGTGCAAAATGTACGTGTGCACAGAAGATCTCTCTCTCTCTCTCTAACACACGCACGCACGCACGCACGCACGCACGCACGCACGCACCACACACACACACACACACACACACACACACACACACACACACACACAAGAACAGGGACGTGCAGAGAATATTAGAGAGGCAGGGTCTGAAATTTCTAAAGGGCATTTTGGTGAAAATATTGAAAATAGCCAACCTCCAAAGAGGTCGGCTATTTTTGATGATTTCTGCACAGAGAGGACAATTCTTTCAACATAAGACGCTGCATTCAAGTTTTGGAGAGTTTGGACAAGGCAATTCTCTTGAATGCTGCCTTCAGGTATGAAATGGAAAGAGGGCATTTGCATTTCTTTCACCATAGTAAAACCTGCATTCATGGTCTGGAGAGGGCACTTTTTTACAGACAGATAAAAGGGCAGGGGCTCAAGCCCCCTTTGATGTCTATGTGTGCACGTGCCTGCTCAAGAACAAAAATGAGAGTTAATTTTCACAGTCAGTCAGGCAGTCATTCAAAGTGACAGCATGAGTGGGCGTCTCGCTATGGGAAGGCCCCTTGAGTTGAGTGACCTTCAGGCGTTCAGTATCAACAAGACATCACACCCATCACAAAGTTCCTGTGGAATCTTTACAGCACAGTAAAAAAATGGAACAGTAACTGACTGGGAGAACGTTTTTAGTCATGACACAGAGTTGGTTGAAGTCAAAGCCCCTTTGGGCTTTTGTTGTATCCTTTATATAACCATGAACTATTTGCAGATCTAGTCTGGAATCTGGATATACTTCATGATTAAATTGTAAAATCAACAGGAAGTTGTCCTTTTCATTAAAGTCTCACTATGTAACTTTTTTTAATGAATAAAGTGTAATTTTGTCCGATCTGTATGGTAGAGTATGTTAATACAATATAACGTAAACAATCTGTATGGTAGAGTATGTTAATACAATACTGTACAACTTATACAATCTGTATGGTTGCGTCGCATTCACTACCAAAACCTCCACCGGCTGTCTGTCAGTCAGTCAGTCAGTCAGTCAGTCAGTCAGTCAGTCAGTCTGTCAGTCAGTCTGTCCGTCATGTCACACTTTTCCCCAACTCATATCTCCGCCACCGTTACCCCAATCCATGCCAAACTTTGCACACACACTCCTTGCCTGCCAATCCACAACCTCCACCCCACCAGGGACCCCCGGAGCTCCAGGGACCCACAGGGACCCCCTTCCACCGCCGCCAAAAAGTGCAAAAATGACCAAATGACCACCCAAACGGGGCTGTTCACGGGGAATTCCTGGGGACCACCGACTCCTGGTGCTCCAGAATGGATGCCCCTAGTGGAGGACCCCCGCCACTGCAGCACACATAAAATGCCGTAACTCGGGCTAGGAGCGACCGGGAGAGCCGGGGCCGGTACCCACGCGTCCGCCTCGGCGGCGCCAAGAGAGACGTCAACATGAATCTGTCCCATATAGCGCCACCATCAGGCCCATTTTTTCAAACACATTTTTGGACACTGCTCCTACAGATTTTGCCCTAAAATCACGCAAATCGGTACACAGTATGTCTACACTCATGTCATCAACATGGATCTGTCCCATATAGCGCCACCATCAGGCCGATTTTTTCAAACACATTTTTGGACACTGCTCCTACAGATTTTGCCCTAAAATCACGCAAATCAGTACACAGTATGTCTACACTCATGCCATCAACATGGATGTGTCCCATATAGCGCCACGATCAGGCCGATTCTTTCAAAAACATTTTTGGACACTGCTCCTACAGATTTTGCCCTAAAATCACGCAAATCGGTACACAGTATGTCTACACTCATGTCATCAACATGGATCTGTCCCATAGTTTTTTCATTGTTATTCACAAATATATATTATATATATTTTGGCCACCATCCCATACCGGTATGTGAGTGTTCAATTCACTATGTTTATTCAACTTTATTAGGGCCCATGGCTGGCAAATTAGCAATGCTTAGAAGATATGGACATGTGCATGACTACGCACACTTTCTGCAAACTAAGACAACATTCTACCAAGCCTTGCAGGAACAGTTATGTAAGCTGTCAACTCACTTCTTCCCACCTTTTATTCACAAGGTGCACATCAATACCTCCATTTTACCCTGCCGTGACTGTGTTGGGTTTGCATGTGCAGTCACATCCTTGTCCATAAACCCATAAACCTGTTATGTACCCACCAATCCATCTACCTTCGCCCTCTCAGACGTGCAATATGCAAAGTCCCACTGCCTCTATGTCAGACAGGCAGCACAAATCAGAGTTTAGGTCTATCCAGATTGGAATGATATTAGTTTTGATCAAGTCTGAACAGTAAACAAAACAAAAAACCACATGGAAACAGAATTTTGCTAATCAGATTTGAACCACATTCCTACAGTAGGTCATTTGAAATTTGATTACAATCTAACTTCTGAAGATGTGTCACAGTCTTGATGCTCGGACAGCGATTTTACTTGTGTTGCTTGCTGAAAAATAGCTGATCTTACAGTGGGGACAGTCAGTCCTAGGATTGTATTTGACACATAATTCAGTTTTACCTGCATTCTGAGCAAAGCCAGTCTTCTTCCTCTTACCCATCTACTGTATAGACACGCACAATCACAAATACATGCTCTGTACCCTCAGTTCATATTTACCTGTTAAAGCCCATTCTACTTACACCTAAGTGAGACTTCTACATCGTAATGAATATCCATATGTCAGTGGAAATGACATGCTATGGACACCCACGCCAAACGCTATCCAGCACACGCATTAATGTGTGTCCAAAGTGCCGGGTTATATTCATATAATCAACTGTGAAAAAGTTTTGTCATATACTGTACACACATAAATCTAGAAAGCACACAGACAAAGATACACAAATGCTTCCATATGCTGCTCCTACAATTCCAAACCACACAACCACTTTTAATGTCTCATTCCAAACTATAACCTTTTCAAACACAGAACACACACACTGTAACTATTGCCTTTTGTACTTACGCCGAGGTGGGAATTCTGGATGTCGAGAGCAGTGCACATTTCGGTGAAATAACCAACGTTCTTCTCATCGAGCAGGACGTAGACGGGGACACGGCGTTTGTTGGATGCCTCCATCAAGTCACACAGCAGGTCCACATCCGTGAACTCGTCCATCACCAACGCTATCACCTGGAACAGGGAGGATAACACAGACAGACAATGTTTTAAGTGTCGGTGTCTTTTTCGCAGTTTACAGTTTACGGTTTAGGCATTTAGCAGACGCTCTTAATCCAGAGCGACTTACAATAAGCAAGGTAATACATACATCAATACAATAAGCAAGGTAATACAACAATACATCAACATCACATCAACAATACATCAATATATCAATTGCATATAAATATCAATCTCAGGAAAAATAACATAGGTAGACCAAGCTTTATATAAAACCTAAGAACGCTATCCTGCTTTCATGTATGGTCATTGAGGGTAGGCGAGTGCTATGGTAAGTGCTATGGGCTTAGGTGGAGTCAGAAGAGGTGAGTCTTCAGGCCACAGCAAAAGCTAGGGAGTGAGTCTGTCGTTCCGACAGGGAGTTTATTCCAGTTTGGGGGCCAGGAGGGCGAATTGTCTAGGAGGGTCTTTTAGCGAGGGTTCTATCAGCATCCCTGTGTTAGGTGATCTGAGTGAACGGTTGGATTGTAGGGGTTGATCAGGCTTTGGAGGTATTGAGGTGCCATACCATTGGCTGCTTTGAAGGCCAGCATTGGTGTTTTGTATTCTGTGCGGGCCACAACCGGGAGCCAGTGGAGGGAGCGGAGAAGGGGAGACACAGATGCACATTTGCCAGGAAACGTGGTTACTGGTTATATTGGTGTAAACACAGTAGCTGTAGCAGTGGATACAGGTTAATCCCTCAAGTGATCCACCCAGCCATCTGTTTGGCTTGACGTGGGTAGATCAAAGCACTGATACTTTCAGGGTAGCTGAATTCCTGAAGTAGCCGAATGGGAAGCACATGATGGTGCTAGCACTGCCATGGGACCACAATGGAAACTAAATGTACCACATGCTGTTTACATTTCTGACTAATAAAGTATTCAATCAATCAATCAATCAATGGATCTGGGTTACATTTGTGTGAGAACCACTTTTGCTTATATGCACTCATTTTACAGTGAGGCACTTTGGATAAGTGAAAAATAAGGTAACATCTTGGTCCATGTCAAACACATGAAACACAAAAATTGGAAGACGTACTCTATAGCTATATATGCACACACGTGCATTTACTATATGTGTTTCTAATGCTTGTATGAATGATAATATACAACCAGGGAAATGGCAATGCTTATACTGTACATAACACACATGACACAAATACATGAATGATAACATACAGACAGGAATTCATGCCCATGCTTATACATAATAGCACACATACACAACACATATATTAAGTATATGGCATGGGCTGAAATGACAATGACAAAAGCCAGGTGATAGGTTATAACATATAGAGATAACAACAAGAGAAAATAGGAGATAGGAGATAAAAACTTTAGGAACTTCCCCAGCAAATGAAATGGTAGTCCTGCTGGGATTTCCCAACAGTGTGTGGGGGAGTAGTGGGCTCGGCTAAAAACAAAGCCCAACTCACGATAAAGCAACCGTCGAAGGTCACCGTTAGCTGCTGTTCTGGTTCCTTTGTGCCCACATGCACACCAATGTCTCAGCCATGGGTGTTATACCAAACCATATACGGATTGTTTGGTGGCTGAGTTTCACTTTCATCCATGTTTGGCATGGTGGATCTCTTCAGCAGCAAGGTAGCTTGCAGTTTATTATCTCTAGGGAAGATAATAGGCCAATTAACACAAGCTTATCACCCTCTCTGTCCCTTTAAGCCAGGGAAATGAAGTTAATATTATTAGGCTACATGTGCATGCCATGCCACCACCTAGCCTACTTTCTCTTCTCTATCAATTTCCCCAAAATCACAATATAACTTCCCTGTACAAGGTCCTGCTTTGTTAGACTACTAGGCTCTAAAGGTCAATCATCAATTATCTCAATAATAAAGGTGGCAATATACAGTTCACCATATCAGGCAATTTCATCTGATTGCCTACCAGGAACTGATAATTCAAAAAAATAAAACAGAAAAGTGCAATTCTGGGAAATTGCAAGTGTGGTTGCACTGACGTGAGTCATGAGGAATCCACTGGGAAATTAATTCTGTCCTAGCATTTATATTATATACAGTATTGTGATGTCACGTGAAGCCTGGCAACAGTGACAACAGTGTGTGAAGCATGACCAAAAGCTTACCTTTTCTGTTTGGGCAAAGGTTAACAAAAAAGCAGGTTCACTTTGCTGGCAAAACATTCTCGGACTGAGAACAATTGTGTGCTGCCTATAGCAACCACAGTAATTAATTACACAGCGCATGAATATACCACCCAATGCAAAGCCAACATAGACTATGGCCTATGACAGTGGTTCTCAAAGTGGATTTCAGGGACTCTCTAGGTTCCTTTATGGGAGTCTAAATTGAAGTCTGTAACTTTGACAGTGTACAAATGGAACCAAATGGACCCTCACAGGTCCATTTGGTTCCATTTGTACATTGTCAAAGTTAGGGGAGACCTTCAAATTTGAGAACCACTGGCCTATGACTCTATTATAGAAGAAAATAGTTTGGAAACAATGCTAAAATCATTGTAGGCCCTCTGGCCTGTAGGGAAGTTCTGTGTTAATCAGAGAAAGCCTTTTAGGCTTCCTGATGTGTGTGCCAAATGCCATTTAATAAATGACAGGATGACAGGCAGGCTGCTCTGTGGCTGTTTGAAAGCCATGAATAAGCCTACACAGATAAGAGCAGATCAAAGACAACAAATAGCAGCAGGCCAATTGTTTGTGTTGTTTGTCTGTTAATTGCATTTTTCTTTTGATCAATGTTTTACTTTTTCTTGTTCTATTCATATGTATGTCTCTAATTTCATGTTTTGGAAAATAAAAATAATTGATAACAAAAAAACAAATAGCAGCAGGCCAGGAGGATCAACGTCAGTCAGAGACTGTAGCCTACAGCTGAGGCCCAATTTGTCTGTATGCAAAATAACTTATAAAACCACTTCAGACTGCTTCTGTACATCATTTATTTATTAGTCTAGGCTATAACCTACTTAAATGGGAAAGTAACACACACACACACACACACACACACACACACACACACACACACACACACACACACACACACACACACACACACAGTAGCCTACTAGCCTATGACTTCTTGGCAAACTATATTTTCTAAAGCTATTGTAGATATGGGGTTGGGTATAATTGTGTAATTACCATTGCAATACACAATTATGCCTATGGGTGCACGTTTTTTATTAAACGCCAAACGGGGGGAAACAATTAAGTTTCATCATAATAAATACAAGTTGTAAAGTGATCGATTGATGATTGATTATAATTGATTGATTGAATATTTTACAAGAAGTTCGCATAGGCACAATATAGACTCTATAGACAGTCCTCCTAACCTACCTTTTTGGCTTTGTTTATCAGGGACCTGATGAGATCCTTGACGTTGTGAGACTTGTCTCTCTGGAAGTAGATCTGCGTCTCGGAGGGTCCGTACCTCATGGGGGACTCCGGCCAGCCCAGCTCCAGCATGGGCGGCTCTTCGTCGGACATCATGGGGAAGTAGGTCCCGGAGGTGAGCTCCGACACCGCGTCGCCTTCCATGAAGTCCCGGTACTGATCGTTGCCATTGGAGCCTCCGGAGCCGTTGCAGTCCGCGCTGCCGGGCTTGTTGCTGCTGGCGGCTTGTTGCTCGGTGATGTAGCGGATCTCCTTGTCGGACAGAAAGTTGAGCTCCCGCTCCTCGTTCAGGACCCTGCGGTACTCCTTCTCGCCGTGCTCCAGGAGCGCGTCGGTGGCCAGCCGCGCCGCCTCGTTGTGGCTCAGCTCCAGCGTGGACACCTGTCGCCACGGGTTCTTCACCTCCTCCAGCCGCGAGGCGAGCTTCCCGAGCGGCTTGCGCCCGTTCTGGGCCGGCCGCAGGCTCTCGGAGCTCAGCATTTCTGCTGCTGTCGTCGTCAGCAGCGCAAAAAGATAAACTCGTCGCGTAAAAAGAGTTCCACCAAACGGTTACGGACGCGCGATATTGTACCAAATAACAATGGGTTTCCGCTACCGAGACGGTAGTGATCCGGTAGCTGAAATGGTCCTTGCGTCTCTAATTCCCTAGCATGTCAGAGAGCACCTGTAGTCCCCACGGGGCAGCCTCTGATCATACAGCTGACGTCCCTCCTCCAGTCCTCCTCCTCCCTGTGCTGTGCTCACCTGTTGCTGCATCACCTGAGTGTCTGTCTCTCTCTCGCTGTTGTTGTGGTTTCCACCAACATACTGACTCCTCCTTCCTTTCCTTCTACTCCCTCCCTCCTCTTCTCTCCTCTTGCACCCTCCCTCTATTTCTTTATTTCTGACAGCACAATTCAGAACAATTGAAAGTGTAATAGGCTATATCAGGACCAACTGAAACTGAAGCCTATATTTGAGGAGAACTTTAAGAGACAGTTTACAAATAAATGAATATGACTAATGTTATAGGCTAATATCAGGCTAATACATTATTCCCATGCACAAGTTAATCAATTTCATCAACAGTTTATCAATCTATCATTCAGCCAACTCTCACAAATAGTAAGCTACATGCTTCTTCCTCTCTCTGTCAATACCTTTATCTCTCTCCTTGGCTCTTGGTCACATGGTGCATGAAATGCAGAGCCCTGCCTGATATCCCCAGAGACGTGCCCTCTCTCTCTTTCCATGGCATGTAGGCTACAGTCCCAATTCACATAAAAGCTCATACACAATTAACACCTGCTCGTGCACATGAGTGCACAGACATACACACATGCATGCACGCACACACGTACGCCCGTGTACACATGCACGTCGCACGCACGCACGCACACTCACACACACCTCCATCTGTTGGGCCGGAGGATAAAGTACTTAACAGGCGACAAAGGGGATTACAGCCTCTGGACGTTGTATTGTAGTCGTATTGTGGCTCAGTTCAGTATCAACAGTAAATACAGAAGATTCACATTTCAATTAATACCTCCTCCAGGTATACTGAAAAGAAGCCTGTGGTATTTCATTCCCGGCACAGCAACAGATCAGTATAAGGCTCGGAAGAGCTCGCAGCACATTTGCAAGCCTTCAAATCACCTGGAAAGCCATGCAGTACAGCCTAAAAACCAAGATCCGACCGTATAACCGTATAAACGTCATCTGTTCTGTATGGTACGAGTGTAGAGAGAGACTATAGACTATAGAGTGACATGAAAAAGATCAATGCATTACACAATGGATGTGCAACATATTTTGGCCAGAAAAGATGTCCAATGAACAAGGAAGTGTCACAATGTGGTGCTAGAAATTAAACATCGAGGTCATCACATACATGACCTCAATTTTCCAGGACTGTATTAATAAAGAGACCTTGATATGGACCCCACCTGCATGAAGGCCAAAAACAACCTTGGAGAACTGTAACCTCAGAACTGAAAACTGCAAACCTAACTTGGGGTGAAGCTGCACAGGATAGGACCAGCTCAGATGGAAGCAAAGAGAATTAACAAAAATATAAGAGATTCAGTCACAGATTCAGGTGGGATCCTTCACATTGTAAGTCATATGAAGGTAGAAAAACCTCTGCAACCAGATTGTGAGGCGCAGATAGCCGAGTTGTAAGGCACGTACCACACAGGCTCTGATGCCTGACAAGTCCTGGTTCGATTCCTTTGCAGGTCGAGTCCTGCAAAGTCACCATTGCGTTGCTCGAGCAACATTGTGTAAAGGAAAAGGGTACAGAGTTAAATAGCATCAAGAATGAGTTTTTCTTCCTTTTGCGGGATAGAGCAGGAATTGTGGGGTAAGAGAAGAGCAGTGGAAATGGTCAAATAAAAACATAATGATTGACAGGTGCACTGAAATGGAAGACATTTACATTTTCTTTGTAGTACTTCACAATCACACCCGTCAAGCAGCGACAAGAGCTGTGCGTCAGTTTGTTGCTTCATGTCACTGACTGCCATTAAAAATCACTTGTTCAGTCTTCAGCAGCCTGTTGCTTTGTTTCTGCTATTGTGAACGCAATGTAAGATGGCCTAAATGCAAAGAACAATTCTGGTTATGTGTAATGGTTCTTTACAATTAGAAGCCAATTCATTAACATTCAATTAGACTTTAAATAATTAAATGGATGATAAGGAATGGAATGATTTTACTCCAAAATAAAGAATTATACGTGGAGGATGTCAGATTATCAAACAAACTCAATGCTTGCAGGTTGAGCATAAAAAGCAGACATGCTCACAATAAACAAGATGCACAGAAACAGACAACATGCTGTAGGCCTACACATGAAAAAAGAGTGTTGCATTACAGCGCTTGTAGATCAACTATTTGTTTTACTTTTATCATACAAAGAAGTAGGGCATTAACAAAAAAACTAAATGTTGAATGGATACAAGGTTTCTGTATAAAAGTATATTGAAACTGATCCTGCTGCTGAAAGTGATCAAATACTACGACTTCACCTATTAAAGATCTTTTCAGTTATAATCAGTTTACTGTTGTAATCTTACGAAGGAAAGAAATTATAAGACAGTTTACAGTGTTTGTAATAAATAATACCCTGAAAATGCCAGTATATGTGTACGTACTGTATTGTTCATCAGATGCAACTCTAAATGCTGAACATAAAAAGTTTGTGTTGTTTCTTAATATACATACTCCTCAGGCAAACACTATCTACTCTACATAGCTGCAACATACAACCTTTCAACAAAGTATTGTATTTTGAGGTTGACAAACATGTTTCTTTATGACGTGGCACCTAGGGGGCAAACCGTCTAGATTAGAAGAGGTTTGTCTGTGTGTCCACAGCTAATATCACAAACCACTGGACCACTGGAGCGATCAATGGATCGACCACTGTACGGATCATTGCCAAATTTCTTGTGCCAGTATAGTCAAGGGATTTACCCTGAATATTTTTCACATTTTGTTGAGTTCTTATTCTACCCTCTATAGTACCTTTCCCACCATATTTGGACAAAACTGTCCACATCAATATCAGAGATCCACAGGGACGTTTATTTAAAAGGCAATAATATGTAATAATGATGTACTGTAATGCTGTCATAATTGTTGTAACAACAATAATGAAATATTCAAAAGTCAAATGTAAAGAGAAGAGGTTGTAAACTAGCAAGTTTATCAGTTAGATGAGATATGTTCTGCTGACTTTGACTTACTGTAAAATACAGTAGCTAATGGTAGACGAGTAGGAATCTGCATAACCTTTCCATAACTTTTCATACAGTAACTTTATTATATAAAAACAAAGAATTGTTCAATGAAATGAAGCACCGCACTTCTGGACAAGCTGACAAAGCTTTATATCAGACAATATTTTATTTAACTATCAAGTTATAAACCCAGTCCATTAGTGAGTGATTTGGAATTAAAAAGGAAAGTCAGACAAAATGTCAGCTTATGGTGTCAAATACAGGTCATGCAACTGTATTCACATTGCTCAGATAGCATCAAAGTAAAGGAACACTAAACAAAAGATACAGTACAACAGCCAACTGCAAGTCAAAGAAATGTAAGTAATGTTTCCCAATCTGCTGTCGGCTGTGTACCATCCCATGCATGTCAAATGTGTTTCACTTTGACAGCTTTCATTCACAAAGAAGTAAATGATTTGTGGTCAATACCAAGTGGGGTCAGCAGCATTTCCTAGTAGTTAGAGATAGTCTAGTCAGTGTTTACCTACTCAGCTGTGTTTGGGTAGATGAAAACATGGACATCAGTCGTTGCAAAGTAAACACTGAACATTGTGGTAATGCTGTTTCCTAAACAGCACTTGTCCAGGTTACTGTTGCATTGTAATCAAGAACTAGTTAAGGGTTTAGAAGTTAATACCTGATAGCATATAAAAGCAGTACCACAAGGCTCTGAGGACCCTAGTTTGGTGACTGTCTGATCAATGCTGTGCTCTCTTTATCTTTAGTCTAACAGAGATGTGGCAGGGAAAGAAAGAGCTAGCAAACATTGAATCAGGTGCCAGTAAAACAAGGAGGTAAGCTACTGTACATAATATATAGAATGGTTCTAAACAGTCATGTATATCCCAAAAGTAAGCAATGGTTGAGTGATACGTGATGAAAGAGCCATGGACAAACTGTTGGATCAGGTGCACTCAGAGGTGAGACCATGCATGATATCCAAAAATGTTGTAAACATCCGTGTTTATCTCATGATTAAGTCAGACTTACTTAATATTGACCAAGCGGGGAGTGGCACGTTCATTCCGATCTAATCATAACAGCTCTGCGGCACTATACACATGTTACTTCATTAACAAGCATTTGAAATGTAAATATGCTATAAAAATAGATATGCCGTAACAGTGTCTATCTGTTTTGATAAAGCACATCATAAGTAGTACAAATAGTATTTGTAATACTTTGTTTATACATCTTAAGTAGTCTGTACACTCAATACAACTGTCAAAATATGTAATTTCTAGATTAGCTATTAGTAATGTTGCCCTCTTTTGACCCAAACAGTAATCCCATACCATTCCCAAAAGGTTCTGTGAAAATGCAACAATTCATTTTCTATTAACCTCTGTCCAACTCCTTTGGCGGAGTTAAAAATAACACTATTTATTGATTAATTGTCCCATATCCTAACATACTATTTAGTGTATTTAGAATAACATTAAATTAACCATTTTAATAAGTAACGTTTTAAAATAGAAAACACAATCAATACTGTATCATTCTGGCCTTTTCATATTCTCCAGCCAGAAGAACAGGCACAAGATAACACCTTTGTGCAGAGAGAAGCTCGACATTTATTATAAGCAGAGTTTGTATACTTGCCTTTTGCTCTTTACAAATGTCATGTCACATGTGTGGTAAAAGAAAATGGACACACTCAGACAGCAGGCCCTCCCAAGCTCAAACATGTGGCATTTTGTCTGTGTGGGTTAATGCGCTGTTATGGAAACCAAACCTTGACCTGAGGTGGGGTATACACATAATAGGCCAGAGCTGGTATCTGATCAAGAGGATCACTTTATCTGTAAAAGCCTCAGTTGCAAGTTGTAGAAAAGAAACCGTATTTGGTCGCGACTTCACGACGATGATCAACGCGTCACCATGAATTGTGTGACGTCATAATCAGCACTTATAAACAGGACTTCCTCTAAGTCTGATTCGTTCTGATAGGTAAGTGCTTGAGAAGAAAGAAAGTGAGATTTTAGTAATCTATAGCTATTCTATACTCCTTCACTATACGTCTACCCGCTGATGCGATATAATCGCTCAGTGAATTGCCCTGAGTAAGCTTTTGGTAAGTTTTACTCCAGCGTGCCCCATCATTGAGATAAGAGATTTTAAGTAAATCCACTCGGTGTGCAACGACGCAAGCTTTTGGTAAGATTGCGATCACGGCGTATAGAAGAATAGATAAGCCTCAACAGGCCTATCTCAGAGACCTTTGAATTCATAAGAGATTCAGAAGTTCGTAAGAGACTCAAGGACGTCAACAGAAGTTCGACGCATAAGAAGACCTGGGCCGTCAGTCATAAGACTAGCTCCGAAACATACCAATCGACCCTTAAGAGTGCCGTTACACACTCGCTCTTTATTAATACCATACTAATCTGTAACACAAGTAAAGATAATCATACTCCTGTCCTTTCTTTTACTACACTAATAATGTCCCTGTATAAAATAAGTCATACAGGGAAATAAGGTTACTCATAGGGATGTTTTACTGTGACTGTCTGAAATGTCACATGTCCACAATAAGTTAAAGGCAGGGTAAGTGAGTTTCTTTAAAATATGTGTTAAATAGCTGTATATTCTGATAGTACTCATTGCTAATGAGTGTTTGTTAAGCAACAGTCTCCATGTCTCTCCAGCTCTTTAACAGAAAACGCATTTTCAGATATTTTATCCAATCAGATAGAGAACTCAGACAGGATACAGATCAAACAAGTGAAATCAGCAGACAAAATTGTCTCCTGTCTCTTTCCTGATTGGCTGACATTTTGCAACCAGCTTGAAACACTCTAGTCTAGTCTAGTCTATAGCAATCCCTATCAGAACATTATCATATAATAACTAAAATAAAATGTAATAAAGCAAAGTAACCTAAATGCTCCATTGCTGGATTTCAAAAGGGCGACTCCACAACATTCAACATTCAGAACAAAACAACACTTTAATGAGTCAAATGACTCGCACGTTGTGGCCAATGCGCTCTAACAAAGCCCTTTTGAGACCCCAACATGTGGGTGGGTTGACTCAATTAAAGGTTGTTTTTGCATTTTCTTTTCATTTCAAGGAGTGGGAAATTGTGTTTTTCTATTACTGAGGTGAACATTAGGAAATTTGGGAGGACGCTCAGCTTGTATGTGTGCTTATCAACAGAGGACAATGTTTTCCGCTTTGCCTGCACACTGAACTGCGCAGGTATCCATATGTTGAGTGTCAAGAATGAAACTCTTAAAATCCTGCCAGTGCCACTCGTTATTACTTAGTCATTACTTGTAGTGTGCAGGTTTAGGAATGTTTAGGTGAGTCAAACAAATCCTGATGACATTTATACCCAATAGAAATCACTGAGTCATGAGTCATTGTCATGTGTGGGGCGGTGTGTGTGTGTGTGTGTGTGTGTGTGTGTGTGTGTGTGTGTGTGTGTGTGTGTGTGTGTGAGTGAGAGAGAGAGAGAGAGAGAGAGAGAGAGAGAGAGAGATGTTTGAACATTTGATAGTTTACGACTACGTTGTGCTTACATGCAAATCATTGCAATATTGTTCAATGTTCACTGCAACTTTTATGACAATAGAAGATTGAGGGCTGTATTTTGATTGTCTTAAATACCAACTCTTATGCCTTACTTAAAGGCCTGTCCATACTGTCTCCGACCACCAAACTTTTCATCGGAGAGTTCTGATTTTCCGACTTGCAGCTTTCCGAACTCGATGCTTTTCAGAAGATGTGAGTGACGTTATTTTGCAGTTGTGCCGGACCTTTCAGACGAAAAGTTTGGTGGTTGGAGACAGTATGGACAGGCCTTTAAGTTAAGGCATAAGAGCTGGTACTATCAAAGTATAGCTCCTAGACACAAAAATGGAGGAAAAACACAATGGGAAGTAGAGTGAAATAAAGACGGTCTGTGTCTATTGTGTACTATGATTTTGTGTTTATGTGGGTAAATGTATCAGTGCACACATAAAACTGTAGAAAAGTGGAAGTACTGGTTTTGCTCTTTATAACCAGTTGTGCTTTCTAGAAAAGGCCTCCTTGACAGACTTGTTTTATAACTAGTATTAATAATAAAGTACTAGCACATGTGGATATGGAGCAAGACAAGACAACAGTGCACTACAATACCGAGATGTGAGAAGTGTGAAAAAAGCAAATAACGGATATGGAAGCAAGTAGGCCTACCCTGGGATTTTAATTAAAACCGTTAAGGCAAATGGCAATACATATGCATACAGTAAAGAGCATTAAAGGACTAGACTACCTACCTAGTCACCACACCTGTATTAATATTTATGAGTCATCATAAGCAGCAGTATAACTTTAGTCAGTTCTGTCTTAGAGCCAGCACCTGTCTGCAGCCTCCTTCAAAACTCCCTTTGGGGAGGCCAGAGGCGGAGGTAGGCTGCTGTAGTTACAGTAGTATCACTTCTCCCATAGACAGGCGAGAAATGATCACCCTCCCCTTACCCTCTACCCGCACTTTTCCCCCCTACTCTGTACATATAGTGTTTTATACTTGCGATGATATTTGAATGTTTTTGTTGCTATGTCTATGAATTGAATACCAAGGACCTCCAACGGAAACAAGACAAGGGTGTTTTGATGTACTTGTGCTGTACTACATTTTTCTCTAACAAAATATTCAATCAATCAATCAAAACTATTGCGATGTGCCTGCATTGATTTGGTGCTTTGTCTCAGCTACAGTCTCGAAACGTTGCATCTCGGATACAACTTATCCGAGATCTGATGGCTGATAAGGCTGATGATGAAGGATCACTTTCATGATCATCAAATCCTCCGCTGGTCACCTGCTGTAGAAGTTAATATTGAAACTGTTGGGTAGAACTAAAACACACCATGCCAGGAAACCTAACAGGAGTCACAAGTACCCTGCATTCAACAGTTGAGCCACTTAATTATGCCTACGTAAATGGCGTACCCCATGACAACACCCTGCAGGGCAATAGCATTATAGTACTTAATTCCTTCCATCCATCTTTCCAGATAAACTTTATGTTTGCTTCGCTACGCCTCCCACAGTTTTGGTGGCACGCACTTGGGCCATAGTATGTCAAATCGACTGGCTTCAACGGGACACGCAGGGGTGCATTTTGCTAAGAGATACGTTATAAAGTTCAATTTATATAAATGTGTTTGTGTATTAATTTTCCCCATTGACTTTAATTAAAAAATTAAACTTTTCCCAAATATGGAGATGACTGACATCATAGACCACATGAGACTGACACAGAATGTCCATAAATGGGCATTCCAAGATATGGGTTTAATATTGATGACATCAAGAACCTCCATATATGGGCATAAAAGGGAAACGGACTGACACAGTGATCTCCATATATGATCATTAATTTATTTGTGAATTAATTTTCCCTATTGACTTGAATAGGGAAATTCAAATAGTAAGACAGAATTCATTTACAAGTTTGACCACACTTGCAATTTCCAATTGCATCTTTCTAGTTTATATCTGTGGTTATGTGGCAAAAAGACTGGAAGCAATGCCTTTTATCATCAAGATCATCTATTTATCTTCCTTCCTTAGTGGCTCCACATATTTCTGGTATCTGTCTGTATCTGTCTGTCACGTCATGTCACATCATGTCAAACTTACCGGTTCCTTGTACAAGATAAAAACAAGAAAACCGGTTAAGAACATGTACCTTCCCAGTGATTTATTGAAGCTACTGCTAATGCATTTCCACTGTCAGCACTTTCACTCTGTATCTGCATGTGCCTGCGTGTGTTTTCTTACTTGCATGCGCGTTCCGTTTACAGGTCTCCCTAAAGCAGGGGCTCCGGGAAACCCATGGGGTCCTCAGAGTTACTACAGGGGGGCCGACAAATCTTTGTGTGATAGGATCTTTTTTTGAGCGGTGGTAAATCCATAGAGTGGCTGTGCGTGTGTCTGTAGCCTTTTTCCTCAGTGTTTTGCCATAGCAAAACGTGTGTGTGTGTGTAGCATAGCCTGTACATCCTAGACTCAAATCCTAGTCTGAAGACCCCTGCCCTAAAGAATCGGTTCTCCCAGATCTCCAATTCCTGTTCTCAGATCTTTATACTCTGGCTTCCTGTCTGTCAATGATTTCAAAACACTCTTGTTGGTTTATAAAGCATTGGATGGTTTAGGGTCAAATATCGTGTTACATCATGAACCATCCAGACCTCTCGTGTCATCTGGGACAGGTCTGCCTTCTGATCCCAGAGGCAGAAGAACTAAACATGGAGAAGCAGTGTTCGGTTTTGAATGCACCACATATCTGGAACACACCCCCAAAAACTGCAGATCTCCTACAACTAGGCTAATCAAAGCCGAAGACATTAAATATAATAATATGTTTGGTTTTAAATGTAAACTTATTTTTTAATAATTTGTATAATGTGTTTATTTTGTGTCTTAATGCTCTGAATATCTTAATGCTTTAATGATTTGTATAAAACACTTTGAATTGCCTTGTTGAAATGTGCTAAACAAATAAACTTGCCATGCCTTCTTGCAAAATAGTTTGCAGAGGAACATTCATGCAAGCCAGCGAAATAGAATGTGTGGATAAGAGAAAGGGAGAGCAAAATAGATAGATAATGCTTAAAGGGATGAGAGAGGGGTGTTTGCATGCAAAGGAAAAAGACAGAAAGAAAGAATAGTGGAGAAAAGTGTGAGAGAGAATTATGCAAGTTTGTGTGTGTGTGTGTGTGTGTGTTTGAGTGTCTGTGTGACATACTGCCAGCAAAGTCTCCTCCGCTAACTGACAGATCAGGTTAAACCTGCTACTGTTGACCCCTCTCTCTCTCTTTCGCTCTCTCTCTCTCTCTCTCTCTCTCTCTCCTACACACACACACACACCTATTGGAGGAGGAGCTGGGAATTGTAACTCTATTCTCCTGTTAAATGGATACATTGTGGTTGGTGTGTGTGTGCGTGTGTGAGGGGGGGGTGTTACCAATATTTTTTTTGTAAAGATTTTTTAAGGGACTGCCAACTGCGCATGTATGTGTACGCCCAGGTCTGTGGGTCAGTATGCATGCTGTGTGTGCGCACAAGTTCACAGTCACACACCTTAGCGCAGCAACTTAGCACAAAGACCTCATAGTAAAGTCAACAGCCCTCGGCCTTATAGAGAGTTATGTAATGCCCATTGACCTTATTATTAGTCTCCATGACGCTTCAGTGTAACAGAACTGTTGTTAACACCAGATCCTCTGTCAGTCTATCCCAGTAACATCCGCTCAAGGGCTGCTGCTGTTTCCCAACCAGTGGTTTGGAAGCCAAATGAGGGTTGTGAGATGTTCTGAAACAGAAACAACAACTTTAGTTAGATAGTTAGTTAGGCAGACAGACAGACAGAGCATTTTAACGGTCGGACACATTTTCCAGAAGTGCGTAATTTGTCAATGGGACACGGCAACTACTGGCGATAGCAGACGATGAGGCGACATCGCCCAAAAACATGAAAATACTATAGTTTATCTTTCGGACGACATCGCTAGCGTCGCCGGCTGTTACCCGCTAAAACATAGGAAGAAAGACAGACAGACATGTATACATAGATAGATTACTTTACTGTACTGGGTGCCAACTTACTGCTGTGTGATGGAATATGGAATTATGACTTTTATTAAAGGAAAACTTAACAATTGAGGACATTGCCTTTAAGTTATGAGACTGTGTCTCGTAACTTGAAGGTTACAGGTTCAATCCTCACAGTGGTCAGCGGTACAGTATGTGCCAATCATGACCTGTCAAAGTGTCCATGAACATAACACCATGGTTTCACTGGTGCAGAGAAACCATTCCAATGGACAACAAAGCCGTTTTCACATATCACAGACAAAACCATCAAAGAAACAATAGCAGAGTTGAGATAACACCATCCTTACTTCCTAGTAAGCGAAAGAGAATGAAAGGAGTTGTGTTTTCCTCATGGGATTGAGTGTAGCTTTGCATGTCTGTTTCTCGCAGGGCAGGGTCCACATCAAAACACTGTCTCTGAGGTCATTTCTCTCTTGGGTCAGTCAAAGACAGCTTTATTCATTCAAGCATTTAGTCTTAATTTTGCAGGACCTGTTCTATGATGGTCGGCAGTCTTGGGTCATTCAATGTGACAGACTGGGCAATGTCAAATTAAGTGTCCTTGTGTGAAGTTCTAGGCTCTGGAAAAGTTCTGCCAGTGAATGAAATTATTTTTCTAAAGTTAAAACCACAGAAACAACTCGGAATGCATTGCATAAATCAGGTGGCTGGCAGCTTACAGAGGTTGCAGTCAGCCAATCACACAGTATGATGAGAGAATGGAATACATCCTGCACTGCCTTTCTGTCTCTATAAAGGCAAATGTTCACAACACACAACAACTAAACAGCAAGACCAAAGAACGTTACTCTGTGTGGTGTGGTATACAGGAGTGTCATTTGAGGTCCATGGTTTGGGGATGGCAATTTGCATTTAATCTAAAATTCATGTGTGTGTGTGCGTGTCCATGTCCTGTGCCCATGTGTACACTTGTGTTTGATGTACATATTTGACAGTCAATCACAGGTGTATGGTAACCTATGTTTGTTCAGTCGGGTATACTCAGGTGTATTTCATATGCAATGTTCTGCATCTAGTGTAGCCTCATTATATATTGGTGGTATTGCCTCATACCAATTTTAGAGTCACCTGTTTGTAGTTTACAGTACAATGAGTACATTGTCACGCCATGTCAATGTTTTATTGGGAATACAGAATTGCTACAGACACGTCTTGTCTGTCAACATATATTAATCAGCATGTCCTTTCTTTCTTTTTGCCACCCTCAAGGTTTTCCTCAAATGATACCTCTGCTTGTATGAGATGTAACAAAAATCTTCAAGGCTGAATAAAAGCACAAAGTCCCTGCTAGTATTCAGTATAGACCTCAGACAGTGCTCCAGTTGTGGAATTCTACACTCCCATCTTTCACCCTGACAGCGTAGGCATTGATTTGGCAGCGGTCCCACTCACTACCCAAAGAAGTATCATTGTCAAAAGGTTATTTGTTCTCCATGATGTGACTTACCAAGCAGCACATAAAAAGTTTGGAATTAAAATAAACCTCACAACGGATCTCTTGTGAAGAATTCTACACTGAACAGTGGTGGTCTGACATTTTCAATGGAAGCCTTCAAAGAAGTTACTGTAACACCAACATGCAATATGGCTAGAGGGATGCATGAACCTCACTAATTAGTTTGGTTGCCCTCACAGGGCCAACATTTTCTTCCATCTTTCTTTCTCTCTTTCCAGATAAACTTTATTTTGCAGCACTACTCCTCCCACAGTTTTTTCCGCACGCACTCAAGCCATATGTCAAATCGACTGGCTTCATCGGGAATCATCTGCTTGCATTTTGCTAAGAGATATGTTGTAGAGTTTATTACTTTCACCAGCCATTGACTTGAATGGGAAAATGCAAAAATAAAACTTTTCCCAAATATGGAGATGAATGACATCATAGATGTCTGATGTCATAGATCACATGGGACTGACATGGAAGCCAAATGTGAAAATGCCAGTCAATCAACCAGTATGTCCAATCCGTAGGAGACTGTGTTGAATAAATTAGAAGGCGCGGCTTGTGATTGGCTGGAGCGGAGGTCTGGTGCGCTCGGCTGTGGTCACTTGGATTGCGCGGGTGAATGTTAACCTCTATGCCTAAACCTAACATCAGTAAAACTATGCCTAAACGGGGCGCCCGCTG
This sequence comes from Nannobrachium achirus, assembly GCF_963921795.1. Taxonomy (NCBI): domain Eukaryota; kingdom Metazoa; phylum Chordata; class Actinopteri; order Myctophiformes; family Myctophidae; genus Nannobrachium; species Nannobrachium achirus. The sequence goes on from NC_137815.1 coordinate 50,037,859, forward strand.
GCCTGGTGGTCAAGGCGCATACCACATACTAGGCTATGATGCCTGCTGGCGTCGCCGGTTCAATTCCCGATCCGGACGACCTTTGCCGCATGTCATTCCCCATCTCTCCCCCCATTTCCTGTCAGTCTACTGTCCTATCAAATAAAGGCATAAAAAGCCCAAAAAACAAAATCTTACAAAACTAGACCAGGTCAACCTGGTTGTGCCAGACCCCCTGTCTGTCATCATCATTTATGACATCATGCCTTTTGTAGGCATGTCATCATCATGTCATCATCATATATACCCTTTATATAGAAAACCCGGACAGACCGACATTTGCTTATGTAGGCCTACCCATTTCATGGGTCTGGCAAAAAAACTATGCCTAAACCTAAAACTAACCTCAGTAAAACTATGCCTAAACCTAACCTCAGTAAAACTATGCCTAAACCTAACCTTAACCCTAAACCTAACCTCAGTAACCCTGACGCTGGTGAGTAGCTATAACCTGCCAACGCTGGTGAAGCGAAAAGAAGCACTCCTTCCCCCACCGTCTCCTACGGATTCAATAATGGCATACGGTATGCCAGGGGTCTTCAACAGGGGGTCCGCGACCCCTAGGGGGTCCGCGGAGGTACTGCAGGGGGTCCGCGAAATTATTGCTTAAAAACAAAAAAAACAAAAAAGATTTCAATTTTTTTTTTTGCCATTTTCCACATTTATGTTAAAAAATAAATCATGATTCTATCCATTTTGAATAGCTTGAATACATGATTACTGTGCAATTGACAGATTGTTGATATTATTGACATTGGTTCTCAGTTAATAAGTAGTATGTTTAGAAATGGTAATGGTACGGCCCACCCTGCTCGCTGTAACTTGTACTTGTTTAAAATAAAAAATATGTCGTAGCCCGACCCCCCCACCCTACGAGGTGGTAGGGGGTCCCTGCTCCATCTCCCCATCAGTTTGGGGGTCCCCGGCCTGAAAACGTTGAAGACCCCTGCGGTATGGGCATTCCAAGATATGGGCTTAATATTGATGACATCAGGGATCTCCATATATGGGCATAAAAGGGACGAGGTCTGACACAGAGATCTCCATATATGGCCCTTAAAGTATTAGTAAATTCATTTTCCTTGAATGACTTGACTTGAATGGGTAAGACGGAATTCATTTTGCAAGAGTGACTCGCGTCATGGCAACCACACTTGCAATTTCCAAGAATTGCATCTTTCTAGTTGATTGAGTTTATTGAAGAATAAAATAACATTAAGTGGTGGTTTCGCTCTTGATGATGGGAATGAGACAGAGACAGAGGGAGGTAGACATAGAGGAGATGAATCGAGGGAAGAGGCGAGCATCGGAGAGAGCAGTAATAAGAGAGACAGAAGTTTTATTTATAGTTGCACAGTAGTGACAGACAGGAAACAGGGAGAGAGAGACGAGCCATGCAGCAAAGTTTGTCATGAACGGGACTCGAACCCACGAAACACTGTTAGGCTACGGTGCCTGGACCACTACACCAGCAGTACGGTCTAAATGTTTTAATGTTTTGATTATGTTTTTTTTTTTTTACATAAATCATATTAGTGATTTAGTAAAGTAAGAAAGTAAACTGTACATCGACTGTTAATGTTGCACGACACCGTCGTACTACAGAGCATAAATTAGGCATGAGAGTGGAGGAGGTGGAGGAGCAACAACAACTTTGGGAGAGTACGAGAAAAGCAGAGACAGACAGAAAAGGACAGCTATGCCGGGCCTCAAGGCCTCATTTCCAAGCGCAGGACAGAAAAGCCCAGTGGGCTGAAGGCTGTGGAAATAATTATGACACACTGAGTGAGTGAGTGAGTCACAAGACTGGTTCCTGAACACACACAAAAAAGTTTCCCCACAGTGTAAATAGGACTAAAATATAAACCCGGTTATTACACTATAAATAAACACTTGCTAGCCAGACACCTGTCGCGTTAACCGTTTGGACTGCATCGTGGACCTATATACAATGATTTATAATGCTATTTAACAGGTGGGTTGCCTACATACAGTAACTTATGATGTTATGTGGGTTATGAGCCAACGTTGGAACATGGAAATATTAACAAGGGTGCCCAAATTATTCAAATGATAAGCTGAAATTCATAAAAATACCGACCACAGCATTTAAACTTGCAGGGTAACATATCTTTCTTTTGAGGCAAATCAATGTTCCATATTGATGTTCCCACAAGAGAACCCTGAATCCTTGGTTTGTGAGCTGCGATGGACTCACTCAGTCACTCAAAAAAAAAAAAAAAACACCTGGAACTTGAAAAGTAGCGTAAAGCACTGGTTCCCATACACAGTCGGGACCCATCATCACAGAGGCGAAGATATAAAAAAAACACACAGTAAAACCCAAAGGCTTATTTCCATTTTGTGCAATTGAATAAGGTGGGAAAGGAAGTTATACTTATATCGAGTGATAAAGAATCACTTGAGGCATGGGTTTTCAACTGATTGTAAACAAGGGACCACCACCCCGACTAAGAATCAACCTGGGAATCTGTTGTGTTGGGTGATATGGCTGTGGTGTTGGGGGAAAAACTTGAAATTAAATAATGGCTGTTAAGCTAATTTAGTTGATTTAGTTTGCTGCACAATTACTGATTAAGTAATCAAGCCTTTACTAGTCATTATTTAACTAATAAAGCTACCGGTCAAGAGCAAAAAAAAAAGGCTGAGAACCATTGATCTATATTCCAATCACACGGTTAACCTTATTCCGTTCTCTTAACCTTCCTGTAAACTTATGTTAACTGATCTACCTTTTCTAATGACTCATCCAGTCAATCCGGTACACCTTCCCTTCTTGAGATTCTATCCAACTCCTTTTTTCTGTGGAAATGTCTTGGCCTCCGACTTCCCAGTAACTGACAACATTTCATACACTCACCAGGTAATTTTTAGTGCACATTGGAATGATCAATGTTGTATCTGTGAATTATATTACTTTGCATTTTTGCGACCGTCAGGTCGCATTTACTACCAAAACCTCCACCAGGTGTCCGTGCGTCAGTCCGTCACACCTCACACGTCACACTTTTGCCCTGCTCATATCTCCACAACCGTGGCCCCCACCCATGCCACATTTTGCACACACACTCCTTCCCTGCCAAACTACAACCTCCAAGGACCCCCGGAGCTTCAGGGACCCCCAGGTCCCTGGGGGACCCCCACTCCTCCACCAGGTGTCCGTGCGTCAGTCCGTCACACCTCACACGTCACACTTTTGCCCTGCTCATATCTCCACAACCCTGGCCCCGATCCATGCCACATTTTGCACACACACTCCTTCCCTGCCAAACTACAACCTCCAAGGACCCCCGGAGCTTCAGGGACCCCCAGGTCCCTGGGGGACCCCCAGGTGTAAAAAATGACAAAATGTGCAAACATTACCAAATGACCACCCCAACGGGCCTGCTCGCGGGGATTTCCCGGGGACCACCCACTCCTGGTGCTCCAGAACGGATGCAAAAGTGGTGGCGCCCCCAGTGGAGGACCCCCTGCCACTGCAGCTCACATAAAATGCCGTAACTCGGGCTAGGAGCGTCCGGGAGAGCCGGGGCCGGTACCTATTCGTCCGCCAAGGCAACGCGGACACCCCACCCCTCATTTCTCACATGGCCCTCTTCTAGCGCCACCTACAGGCCGATTTTTAAAACACATTTTTGGCCACTGCTCCTACAGTTTTTGCCCTAAAATCACGAAAATCACTACACAGTATGTCTACACTCATGTCATCAACATGGATCAGGAAGTTTTTGGAAAAACACATTTTTGCCCTATTTGTGGAGATAAGTGACCTACGGTCGCTTATCTCCCGATTAGGGAGTCTTACTGGTGTATTTTGCTTCATTATTGTGTGTGTGTGTGTGTTTTGTGTTGTGATAAATTTTAAGTATGGGCCTGTTTTTATGTCGATTCGTTGGTAGCCTATATAAGAAAAGTGAAAAAATAGAAAAACCCTGCTCCTCAATTATCCGATTAACCTACATGAGCAAGATGAAGTCAGTTAGAGGTTCTACATGTCGGTTTGGATGTATTTTGGGTTAATTGCCCAGCCCTAACATGAACTTGGATTTCAGAAAGAGCATACATAATGAAAAATGTGTTTTTATAAATGAGGGAATGGTTATGTGAGTTGACAGGCAGGTGTCGCCTGCAGGAATGGGCAGGACACACAGCCCTGCGGCCAGAGTATACGCCAGAGAACACACCAGCATGTTTACACATTTTTCATTATCGTCTCAGTACATGACACTGGCAACATGGAAACATTCATGCTAATAATACACATAAAATTAAAACGAAAGAGATAGGGACAGAGAGAGATATATAGACTAGAAATGGCTAAGATTAAACAAAAGAGGAATTGAAAGACTGTAAGACAGTGATAAAGCAAAACATATATATAAAATGAAGTAATTGTGCATACAGTAAGCAAATGTGGTTGGTGGTTATGTGGCGTGTTGAAGAAATAAAGTAGAGATGCTATGTTGTACTTGTCTGAGCAGGCTGGGTGCACAAGGCTGTCATCACCTAAAGAATGCCAACGGTTTTCTATCTTCCCAGCATGTCTCTTATTGCATGTTAGTATGTGCACAACTACGGTACTACATGTGTGGACGCCTGTGTACTGTGTGTGCGCATGTCTGTCTGTTTGTACAGATGTGTATGTGTGTGCGTGCATGCATGCAGGTGTGTGTGTGTATGAGTGTTACTAACGATCTGTCTGTGTGTTTGTGTGCCTGCGTCTTTCTGCCTACAGCATGTCTGTGTTAAATAAACGCTATAGTCCTTATTAAATAAACGCAAATAGTCCTAATTAATTCTTGGGCGAACATTTGGCAGTTCTACAAGCACGCATCGAGGCACAATGCCACACGTTGTAAGCTTATAGATATAGTTTATTTTTGCTGAAAAAGGGGCCTATTAATGATCTCTGGGGGGCTCCGGTAAACTAAGTACATAGGGTTTAATGGTTAATGTGTGAGTCCCTGTGGTTGTCATTCATCAGAAATCAGAATAAAATCAGGTGAAGCCACAACTTTCAGTTTTTAAGTTAATCAGAATCCCTACATTTGGAAACTAGAATGCGGTATACTGTACAGTAGGAATGTATCATGGTGATCAGTGTTGGTTATGTATTCACATACAGTTGAGCACAAATGCTAACAATGTTATTTAGATAGCTATATGCTAGGGTTGATGTTTACCTGGGTATCCTAGTAACTACATTCTTTTCTTTACTCTCTACTTATGGGACTATTTATTTACCCTGTCATGTGTAGAGCAGGGTTCATGCCATTCACTCTGATCTTGCAGTTTGTAAGTCACTCTGGATAAGAGTGACTCAAAGAAATGCGGGTCGCCCCAGAGCAGGAAAATGTGCAACAGACAAAGTCAAAACACCACAGGATGTGCTTTCCTACATAGTTCCAATACAGTACAGTCCAGCAATGCGAAAAAGTGGCGGTCCTGTGTTCTCGCACAAAGAGCTGTTCAACTCCTCCAATGACCTAAATGTCAGGGCCCTGCTCTCTCTCCCAGGAATTGTTGAGTCACAATGGATAAAACTGTCAGCTAAACACTTAACGTACAGTGATCATTGTAGGAGTCCCGTTTTCATGCACTTATGATGCTACTATCCACCTTTAGTGCTACAGACAGACAGCTCTTTCTTGAGTACTATCTGACAAAATAAAAACTGTTCACCAACATCAGCAATAAGGTCTCTTGGCCAACGTACAGTAGCAGCTTACTTGGGTAATAGCTCATTTTGTAACTGTAATCACAATGTAACAATATTGCCACTGGATACATAAAGGACGTCACAAGAGAACTTCTAAAAGCAAATACTTGGGAACAATGGTAGTATAGAGTGTACTTTCTCACCTGGGAACCTACAGTATGCTAATGATAACGTAATACTATTAGTATTCTTTAACAGCATATTGCCAAAGAATAACACATGTAATTCTAATATTCCTAACAATTCTAATGTTCCTAACACAGAGCCTCGTCGTTGACCTTTTTAATTTTTGTAATTCATTGACCTGGAAGTCAGAAATGGTCTCTGTCACCCTGGGATCCACGTTAATCAAACCCTACAGCTCTTCTCGTGTGGGAGCTCTCCTGAGTCACACACTGCTGACTCCATTCAGGCCAAGACACATGGTATAATAGGTATGACAAAATGTCAGAGTGAGAGGAGATATGGAAATGAGAGAGCAAGGCAGACTCAGTCAGAGTGAAAGACAAGAGAGCATGCAAATACACAGAGAATGATGGGTGATGAGAATGAGGGTATGACCGAACACAACAGTCAGTGATACGGACAGAAAGGAAGAGATGTTTGGAATATGTCTCAATATGACTGTCGATATTAGGGATGCAAATTATTGATTAACACATCGGGTGCCCCTGGATTGCCCCATTTATCCACTCTTGCTGCCCAGGCCCACCACCATTGTATTGAATCCGGCCCTGCTGCGTCAATGCATGCGTCATGACGTCACTTGGTCACATGAGCGCAGACAGGATGTTATTGTGTAACTTACTGTATGGGCCAGTGTTGATCATAGCTGTTCATTGCCGATCAAAATTTGGACATTTTGCCGCACCACGCCACAGTTTTAGCCATAAAACAAACATCAGAGATAAAGGGCGTTAAAGATGGGGAAATGCATTGGAGTATACGGAGAAAAACGGCCGTGCGATGCTCTCAGCGTCGACTCGAAGCGACTAGCGGCTAATGGGCTACATCCAGGCGCAGCCCCAACCAAACGGTGAGATTTAAAGTTAATACTGTAAATACAGTAAACATGTCAACGCGTTGTGGGCCTCCAGAGACATCAAAGAGATTGGCGTGTAGACACCTTGTGGGCACCCGCTGAGTTAATGAATTCATTGAAAGTTGATAACCTTATCGATCGATTAACCGATTAATTGATAAGCTGTTTTTTAGGCCCAAAAGGAAAATTCGTGTCAAAGACCAAACATAATCGCCTTGGACACAGACAAACACCCCTCCCCTCTACAGTGCTCTATGTAGTCTGTCTCATTTCTCTCCAAACGCCTTTGAATATGATGGAATAGGATTACTGATTATGGTAAACTCACATTTGATATCACACACACCATACCTGTAACATTCACTAGCAAAAAAAAATTTTAGGTAATTGTTAACATCCCTCGTCGATATATTTGAGTAGTAGCTGTTCCACGCGTCTTTCTCTGTTCACCGAAGAATGTTTTATTTTGTACTAAAATTAGATAAGCACCATTTGACAAATGTGAATTTTATACAATGAGCAAGAATAACCAAATGATTATTATTTGGCTCATGCAATCTTCAGGTTCCAGTGGTGAAACTACTGTAGCTTAGAAAAAGACAATAAGATATTCAGAAAGACAAATTTAAACTCCCACATAAGGCATGTGGGAGTCAAGTCAAGACATTTCTGTTATTAACAAGGCAAAATACATCCTCCTCAATACCAAATCACTACATACAGTATCCTATACTGCACCATAATAATAAAATTCCTACTGTGTAGAAGTTTGGGGAAATCCAGCAATTCATTCACTATTCATCCTGCAAAAGAGAGCCGTAAGAGTCATACACAATACTGGGTAGCGTGATTTTTATTTTATTTTTTGCTTACAACTGTTTTTGTCTGATATCTAGGCCTACTGCATAATACCATCTGTCTGTCATTAATTCAATGTTATACAAGTTAAAGAAAAGGATCTCAATGTAAATAAGCTGCAAGGCTGTACCTTTCCCTATGCAAACCTTTAATAAATACTTCAATCAATCAAAATGCTCAACAGCACCACTTGGTCACCCAGCAGTATTGCAGCTGTTGAGGCCGTCCGCATACAGTCAAGTACTGTACATACATAGCCTACGGGACATACACACTCGCTCAAGTGTTGGAGCGCTGAGGTACCGCTCAAAAAGCACTAACATTCTAAAGGAAAATGAAAAATGCTTTTGCTATCTTGACTCTCACATGAGAGAGTTGTGAATGTGCGTGAGAGAAAGCGAGGGTCACATGTGTGGGAGGGTATGCTGTATGTATGTGTGCAAAAACACCATGTTAATTATGTATTTCTTGAAGTGTGCTGTTAACACTGCCAATTGTTTTTATTTATAGAAACTGAGCCAGATAAGCATCAGCAAGTTTCTCCCTGTCCCCCTTTTCGGCTTCTTGGACACCTTGTCAAATGGACTTCACAACCTGTTTCTTGGACTTTTTGAGATTTCTAAAATCTAAATGCACTGATGTGTTTTCTTGTCCAAAAGAGCTGAAAAAAACAACAACTTTAAAACAAGTTGGAAAGTGAAGACAGAAGTTCTAATCATGAGTATACGATAAAGCGAATGTGGGGCGTTAATTCGTATTTCTCTGGTGTTGTTGGTGTTACTTCCATGATGTTTTCAAATTTAATGTTTTCTTAAACTATACACGCATAACAAGAATATGCCGCTCGAATGGCTCTGTCTGTGCTAGTGTGCTTCAGTTATGTTTCCAATGGGAGTTCCATGCAGCAGTGACTACTTCCGTTACTCGGCTTTCGGGAGCTGTAGTTCCAGACTCTATATAGCATTTGGCGATTGTGGAATAGTTGTCTGGCTACATGAGACTAGTACTGCAGTATTTCTTTATACCACAGCATGTAGTCTTTCCTCCAACATTGTATTGGCATTGACAAACATGGTTATGCTCACTTTTATGGTTGGACTATGTGCAATGCCTTTGAACTGGAACAATATGGGAGCACCCCTGTGAATTGTGCCAACAAGTACAGAGCTCTTGGGACTGGGGGGAAGGGGATAGGCTACTCATGGCCAATAGAAAGTTGTAGCATGTTCTCACAAATCGGTTCATATTATTAAAGAATATTCCTAAATTATTGCACCAGGGATCAAAAGATACGGATCATGGCAAACAAAACGGTAAATAAATGTACCGTGTTTGGAAATGTTAAGGAAGTGGTCTTTAAGGAACCATCTGCAGTTCTCCTTGAGTCTGGTTGTAATCTGAGCGTGTTTTTGATGCTATCGTACTTCTCGTAAATTCATTAGAGTATACCCCCAAAAAAACTGGTTCCTGTTTAGAAACGTATACTGTATTTGCTGCAGGGATATGCAGTGAAATCTCATCTCAGTTTCAAGAACACTCAAATACATGTGATACGTTTTTCATTGTTATCGGAAACAAAGGAGGATTCTATCATCTGATCAAAAGAAGACTCTGTGTATAAACAAACAGTTGTATCACTGATGCAAACTTCAAATACATTCTTCAATCAATCAATGTTATTCTGTGTTTGTGTGTATCATTTCTTAGCTCGTTCTCTGTCAACATGCAGGATGCATGCACCGTCTCCTACATGCATTCATGTACAATTGTGTGCTTGTTTGCATCCGTGTGTGCAGGTCTGCGTCTAGAACGTGTGCTAAGGACATGAACACCACACATAATAGAGGTGTGTGTGTGTGTATATACAGTATGTGTACTCCACTGAGATTAAACCTGATCTAGGAGGGGTTGGATCCAGCTCAAATGCAGTACAGCTTGGGAAGTTATCAGATCAAAACTCAGGTTCCAGATTCGTTATCACTGCCCACTATCTAGGGAGGGAGACACTTACAGTATACTTAAACTGATACAGGCATGCCATGCACACATATAGTGCAGACACAGACAAACACATTCTTGCACACAGGCAATAAAAGATGGGTAGGACAATTTTCCCCCTTCATGTTTATGATGGGCATTTAACCTACAAACAAGCCTCTTTTGTGTCAGCTCACACAGAGCTGACACATGGGTATACACAAACATAATTTGACTTGATGACAGGAGGTGCTACGAAGCGTCGACTTGAAGGCTGGCGGCGGTTGTGCTAATATACAATGTTGTTCAGCTGAACATTTTCCTTGCCAATTCCTTGGCCAGTTCTCACTTTGAGACAGATCTTTCAAAAGCTGAACTGCCTACAGCAAGAGTTCTGCCCAGGGTGAGAAAACTGGTTAAACAGAAGAGTGAGCCGAGCACAGCTGAGGAGCGAGTTATAGTCTGAATGAATGCAAATTTAAAGAAGTTCCTTCTTGTGTGCAGTCATGTGGCCTTGTAATCAGAGGGCTGATTCTGACCAAGTGACCATTTCCTCTTTTTGGCCTCCGTTTAGAGGAGGGAGGGAGGGGTGGTGGGGGGGGAAATGAGTCAATCATTCATTTCAAAACAAGAATAAACATTATATACCGGTATACCAACTTGATACACATACACACAGTTGCGAGTTATCTTTTCAAGCAAAAACTCCCAAGCAATACTCTTGACATGAAAGGAAAAGGAAGTAATGACCACAAGAGAAAGGCGGAGACCTTCATTCATTCATTCATACACATACAGCATGTGCCTGGACCTGGCCTCAGTTTAGCTGGCTGCTACTGTATATCTTAAAAAGTAGAGAGTAGAGCCCTCTGCTGGTGTGGTCTGCTTTTTCACATAGTTTTATTTCACCTCTGCAGGGACAGAGCAACTGATGCATTTGAACCGCAACAGCTCTTCCTCAGCATTGACGACATTTACTGTGTGCTGGCTTGAGCAACACGTACAAGTGGTATAACACCGGGTGGGGCATGCATGGTCCCCGAGTAGGCTGGTGCCCTTTATATATTTATATATTATCTATAATTGTAAGGATTAAAGTCTGACAACTCTGAGGGCGTAGACCAATATTGAGGCATACTGTATAAGGGCCATGAGAGGGGCCGTCTATGCCGTAGCGGAGCATGTCAGATGGGAATAGATGGGCATAAACAGGCATATGTCTGATAGGCTTGAGGATTGGTGGATTGATGAGCTTCACATGACACTTTGACCAGACTATAAGTGATTGGTTAGGGTTCATTTACTATAAAATGGGAAAAGCAGGCGCAAACCATGGCGCAAACCAGTCTAGTTCATTACATTTCGGAACTTTGACTAGGGCGGGAGTCAGGGAGATAGGTGGGTTATTGCTTTGAGCCTAAAGATTGTTATAACAAGGTCCTGACAATCAAAATATATTTTGATGGGGTGTCATTAAAATCAATGTTGACAAGGCACACTGAATGTCTAGAAAAAAAAAACATGGCACGTCGGTTTATGTAGAAACAAAATATTTCCGTCTGTGAATAACTCACTAAAGACGCACTCTCTCGTCTTGCAGACCTGCCTGCTACAGAAGGACAGACAACAAACAGATGAGATCACTGTGGAGCTCTCTGTCACCGTCTTCCCCAGGGCTTTCTCTAGTCTCACCTAATGGCTTCCACACATTCAAGCCTTATCTTTCGCTTCAAAATCTTGTCTCTCTTGTGCACACACACACACCAAGAAATGCAAACAAAGTTCTGTCTGTAGAATACTAGAATACAGCAAATAGGACCCATCGTTCTCTTTGAAGCGGGCCATTTCCCTCACACACACGTAGCCTGCCTATTGTGGGCTTACAAACACAGTTCCGTCTGAACTTTCTAACAGACTTTCTCAGGATGGATCCACACAGTGTGGTCCTGCTATTGATAGAGCTCATTAGATTATGAACCACTCTTTCACCGCCACTCTCCCACACAAACACGGAGTACACTTTCTACCAGACCCCATTGATGGATCGCGCACACAAACACGCTAGGCGCTGTTCTCTAGGTCATTGAGAGAGAGAGAGAGAGACGATAAGATCAAGGTGGTTCTGTAATTTGCTGTGAAACCCGACACCTGTTTCACTATGGCAACGCTCCGGCAGTCCCTGTTCACTGACAAAGAGCTCAGCTGATTGGCTTGTCAGTTTTGTGTGTCTGCTGGCTGGTTGGATATGAGCACACCTGTACCAGGTACATTTACATAAGCGTATTGCTTTCCTTTGTTCATATTGGAGAAAACTGTCCCAGCCAAATTACTCAATTCAATTACGAGGGTAAAATGCTGACTGTCCAGTAGCTTCATCCCCAACATAGTCAAAATGCGAATACAGCTGAAACGAGTGGTGCCAAGCTGAACAGGGCCATTGTGGATGGATGGCTAAACAGAGAGACAGACTTTCGATAAAGGAAAAACACGGTGGTCAAAGGCTTGTACTGTCAACAACACAACATATAGCTAAAAAGTGTTTTTGAGAGGATCCTATTTTGGCCATTTTCAATACATACATTACATAGGATAGGATCTTTTACTGTATGGTGTGGCTCTGCAGGATGCTAGCCGTCTAAGAGGGTCCGTCATGCTTCCTGGAGGCAGTTGGCACTCATAAGCAGTGTTCAATGAATGCAACAAAGGAAGTTTGGTGTAAATTGGTGAAAGGGCCTAGGGGGAGATAAAAAAGAATAGTATGCAATAATATGGCTGACATCACAGACAGTGGTTGGGCATGGATAGACATCATTCGTCTTTCAGTCTAACTACAGTAAGTGGTGTGGATAGGAACTGTGACTAAAGTGACATCTGCATTTTGATCTGTGGGAAAGACATCAATAAATAAAGTCAGAAACAGTAGTTTAAACTGCACAGTAATGCTTGTGCATTGTTGTGAAATGTAGGTTAAAACAGAAGAGCACTCCTTCCTCAGGTGACCGAAAATGTCAATGCAGGACGTGATCAGAACGGCAGCCAAACAGTCCATAGACCACAACAGAGGGATAATATCCCTCCTTCCTGCAGCGTTTCAGCACTAGGCAGCAGGGAACAAAAGCAGTGAGGGGTCAAATTATCATAAAATGTTACGTTGCTTAAATAATAGACAAAGAAAAGCTACTGTTTAGAAAGTGTAGGTGTCAGATTCCCCAAAAAGAACGGGCAAAATGTAAACCCGACCTACAGCAATGGCACTGTCTGCCTGTGTCCAGTTTATTGGGGTGATCAGTCATACAGTACTGATCACCCACACCTTTATACCTGATGTAAACTTGTCAGTAGTGCCATTCTGAATGCTAACAGTGATTTTCTAGTAACCATTAGGACAAGCTGTGGACACTGGACACTACATGTATGTCTACTTAAATGTCTCTAGGGCTTGAAACGACTGGTTTGGTCATTAAAAAAACAAACAACAAAAAAACAACAACAATTTGACCATGTGAGGTCCAAAAGCCAACACAGGACAAAGACCAAACCCAGACTTGGGAGTATTATACATCCAGAGAACATTTTATTAATTCAGTTTTAAAACAAAACAAAGCCTCATTTGTCTTAATACAGCAATGGCATCTGAGGCTCCCACAAGTTGGGGTTTCCTGTGCAGGTCTGAGAGCATCGTGGGAAAACGTGACGTGCGAGACGGGCGAACAGAACACTTCAATGTACCCAAGAGAGAGGCGGAGAGAAAGAAAGAAAGAAAGCGAGACGGCGGGACAACAGCAGGGCCATACGACAAACCATTTGCCTGGAGGTAATTTATGTGTCTGCCTTCCCTATAACGTTTTTTTTTAGTTTTTGACACCAGGCATATCTAGGTCCTTGCATTACAGTATGTCATCATGAAACTATTGACTTGACCTGCAATGATTAAGGAGTGCTGGGTCAGGTGTGTCGTCATACAATCCGACTTAAGAGGAACGTGTACAGTCGTCGCTTTGGTAAATCTTGTAAACTGGAAGTTGTAGGTACATACAAAATACGAAGTTATAAATATGTGTATTCAAGAAATAAAAACGACGTGCAAATATAAATATGCCGAAAACAGGTTCTTGTTCTCTTCTTCACTTGTGGTTGAGTGTGAAATGCCTCAATCTAGGGAAGTGGGGGGGGCTCTCAGAACTCACAGGAAATGACTAGGAGAATTGTTATAGATGACGTTCCCTGCTTTCTGACTGGTTGGTGTTCCCCCTGCTTACTGGGTTGGCAGGTCAGATGATTGGCTGTTGAGAAAGCGTGTGTGCGAGCAAATCAGGTTCAGAAATTCCTGATCGTCTATTGTTTCTACAATTAAGTCTCCAGAACATGGCATCTTCTGGTAGACAAATATGAGAGAGAGAGACACACACAGAGAGGTTATGTGCTCATGGAAAGAGGGAGAAGTAAGGTGTGTGGTAGAGACTGAAATAGAGAGAGAGGGAGACTTCTCTCTACTCTACCGACTGTACATATAGTCAGGAAAGACAATAATTTTGGAGGGGAGGGGGGGAGTTGCAGGAAAGTAGGGAATGATCTAGAGAGGAAAGAACAAAAGCACAAAGAAAGAGGAGAGGAGGAAACAAAGAAAAATCACATCCAGCGACATTATAGTGCGGGATGAAAGGAGGAAGGGAAGATATAAGAAAGGACAACGAAAAGAAAGACCAGGGAATAAAGTAAGAACAATGGAGGAAAAGTGTGTGTGTGTGTGCGCGCGTGTACGTGTATGTATGTGTGTGTGTGTGTGTGTGGTGTGTGTGTGTGTGTGTGTGGGGGGGGGGGCTCTTAGAGTCCTGCATCATTGTAGGTTGGCGTGGACACCTTCAGGATGCTCTGAGCATTTTCCTCCACCAGGGGGCGCCACTTCACCTCCCCTGTCAAGAGCAGGTCCTCTCCATCCAGGGCATCAATGTACTGCATCTGGAGTGGACACACAATCAATACAAGTACTGATCACAACCATTTTTCATTCATATATATATATATTAAATCATTTCTTTAATGGACCTGGGTGGCAGGCATCAATATTATACTTGGAAAAGTATAATATAATGTAATGATAAAATGAATGTTCAATGACTGTTTTTTTTTAAAAACTAATAAAAAACATAAAGAATGTCCAGTGAGCTGAATGCCATGTCAGTTCATCAAGGTCTTTTCTCAATGGAGGAACAAAGCATGATGTCAAGAGAAAGAGAAGTGAGGATGTTGACAGTAACACCAGCTATTCTGTTTTTCTAACAAATGCTCCACATGTGAAGACAAAATTGCACTGTCCCCATTTACTATGTGTTGAAACTGCACTGTCCCCGTTTACTATGTGTTCGTGTAACTACGGTAAGTGTGTCTGTGTGAGAGAGTCAGAGTTACCAAGATTGTGAGTGAGAAAGAGAGCATTTGGAAAGAAAAACACACACACAGATGCATACATGCAGAGTAGGGTGGCGAGCATGTCATTTGTTTGTGTTGTGATGTAAGAGTACAACAGCCAAGGGTCTTGGATGAGTGCACGCACGCACGCACGCACGCACGCACGCACGCACACGCACACACACACACACACACACACACACACACACACACACACACACACACACTTATGGCATTTATGTGGGGGGAACAATAACATTGTGTTGGAGATCCGGACACCGACATATAGTAGGATAGATCTAGAGTGAGCAGGGTCTAGACCGGACCACGCTGGTCAATTCTAAATGAAAACCAGGCTTTGGAAAGCCTGGTGACTCAAGGTTAGGGTTGACGATACTTGGGAATCTGGGCTTTGATGACATATTTCATTAGGGCCTGTGCTGATTAGTTAACAGCTAATCTGAGTCCCCAGAAGTTCTTCTTCAGTTAACAGCAAACTGTGCCAGTTACCATCCTCAAACTAGAGGCAATAAGAGAAAAGAGAGAGGGCACAGCGAGTAGAGGCCCACATCCGACATCTCGATCCATGCTGAGTGTTTCTCTCAAATGACTGAAATGCCTCTACTCATGTCTACTCTAGTCTCTGCAGTAGAGCCAACCCATCCTCCAGCCATGTCTCTTAGGAGCTGTTTTTCTCACCTAAGCCAATTATTCGTGCTTTATTCTCATTTGTGTGCTCGTCATGCACCGGAAACAGCAGATCTACAAAAGCTCACAATGGGTTGTTTTACCAGTGTTTTACGGAAATGCAACGACGTCACCTTTAATCTGCTTATACTTAGAAAGTGGGAGAGGTGCTTTCCTAATTTAAAAATGCACGCACGCACGCACAGACATACACGCGCACACACACATATAATTACGCAGGCATAAGCACCAGGTGCCCTCAGACACAGATACACAAACAAACGGTCAACAGAAAGCAGACGTGAAACAAAAAAGCGTAGGGATTAAATATCAGTTCTGTGAAACGAAGAATAATCACTGTCATACCAGAGGTAATGTAACACAAACACAATGGAATAGAACTGGTAAACACACACACACACACACACACACACACACACACACACACACACACACACACACACACACACACACACACACACACACACACACACACACACACACACACACACACACACACACACACACACACACACACACACACACACACACACACACACACACACACACACACACACACACACACACACAGATCCCAGCACTGGAAGTACACAAACAAGAGTGCAAAAGAGACACATGCAAATCAAATATGTCAACATATGTGCAGGCACACTCGGACAAGGCAAACGAGGTGAATGCATGCATGCACAGGATGGCAGAAACAGGCATTTACAATCTTGCAGGAGGAAGTAATTGTACTTCAAAGACATGAACTAGACACACAGAAACAAACAAGCGTATGTTCGTACCTGTTTGCGTACGTACTCCACCATGAGCTCCAGCTGTTTGGGGTCTTCACACTGCCTGTTGAACAGGTTTCTCCACAGAGCTGCAGCTAACACGGAGTCGTCCGATAAGATTCCCTAAACGCACAAACATGCACGCATTAACACACCGACAGAGGAACAGAGTAGGTATACCAAAAGATTTGGGACTAATTACTAGTGCCGGTAACGCGTTACAGATGTGCCATTTCAAAACTACACGGTACACACGTCCTGCCATTGGCAAGACAGTAGATTTCCAGTGGATTGGCAGAACATTGAGCTTGTAGATCAGCTATTTTTATGACCTTCTCTGACTTCGACGTTCTGCTTTTTTCGAATTCTGCTTTTCAATGGGAATGGAGTGGTTTCATGCCATCTGCGGGTTTCTGCAAAAATACGCTCCAAAACAAGGAAAGAAACCTGTGGAAAAAAATCCATTTGCAGGAAACTTTCAGGCACATCTGTATATACCACTGGAACTCAACTCTCCAAACTACCGATCAGCAGCACTGAGGGCAACCCCATGTACATTATTATTTAGAGCAGTGATGGCTGAGTGGTTAGTGTCCATACCTAGGACTCCGGAGACCCCAGAGGTCGCAGGTACGATCCCCCGCTCCAGCTATCACTGCTCCCCCCCCTCGCGCTCCTTGTGGGCTGCCTCATAGGGTTCAGCTGGGTTAAGCTGAAAAAAAGCAGCTGGGTTGGGCTGCGATACCCGAATTTCCCCCGCGGGAGGAGTAGGTAACTATCATTACACTCCATGAGGATTAAGGGAGTAGTTCAGCCAAAATATCTTATTTTATATCAATTACACACTCCATGAAGTGTTTCATTCATGGAGATTTATTTTTGTCGCAACTCTACGCCAAAGTGCTCAGCACAAAATGTAACGTAAACAAAATATTGACTTTAATTCAATTATTATTAATAATTATTAACAGCTTGGTGGAATCCTTGATTCTGATCGGTCAATCGCTGTATCGCTGCTCCGTGTCCATTGTGCGTGCGGAAGGGGTCCGGTTCACGGAAGCCCAACATCTCTTCTTTCACACGATTAAGAAAAACTACAACCGCGATGATCCGTGATATATAGTCCATAGAAAATGGGTCCGTTTTGTTTATCCATTCTTCTGCAGCCAGGATGTGTACAATTCATTGGGGGAACGGAAGTTACCAAAAGCGGCTTTCGCGAGGCATCATGGGAAATTGAGTTTTTTCCTTCAACCCCGCCCACAGAAGCGTGGGGTAACCACCATGGTAACCAGCTAACATGTCTCTGGACGTGTTTAGCAGTGGATGTGTTAAAGGACAGCCAATGATCAAAAAGTGTTTACTAGTTGCACCGACTGAATATAGACCAGCTAGCTCTTCAAACAAGCTGGTAAAAACCTCCATGAATTCAAGGCTTCATGGGGTGTGTACTTGAACTACTTGCTACTCCTTTAAAAACTAGATATATGGACGTGTGTGTCTACACGCACATGCATGCGCGTGTGTCAATGTCTTACCTCATCATATCCAAATATAGCTGCATAGAAGGTCTCCGTCATTGCCTTCATACTCTCCTTTCTATGGATGGCATCAATCTGTTGCAAGCAGAGACAAGAGACAGAGATTAAGGTGCGATGCGTTGTGAGCTTGTAGATCGGCTAGTTCCACTACTTTTTGAAAGTTTTGAAACTATATGAATATTTCTAGACATGGAAACGATTATGACGATTATGCAAAATAATTACCTCAAATAACTGTGATTAGGTGATTATGTAATAATTGTGACAGGCCTAAGGGTGGGGTAATCAGGACAATATGTTCAATATGTCATATCTCAGTCTCTTCCTGCGCATAGAGATGTACAGTATAGGCATTGTGTGACTGACTGTCATTATTGACTGACACTTTGTTTTTTTAGCGAGCATAGAGGCATGAGCCACGCAACACTAAAAAAGCATGCTTACAAAATAGGTTAAAGTCCACTCTGTACCATGACCAACATGTGCACTCATACATTACAGAAGTCTTATGTCTCATGGCAGGGTGGACAGTAGTACAGCTGCAAATATCAATAATTCTCTTAGCGATTACCTTTTTCTTTTTGCTAGCGTTGTAAAACAAAACAAAAAAATCATTTAACACTTTATGTATTCATTGTTGGTGTGTGTGTGTGTGTGTGTGTGTGTGTGTGTGTGTGTGTGTGTGTGTGTTGCACTTTTTTCGTTTTGTTATCTATTTCCTTAAAGTAGTGGTTTTCAACCAGTAAATTATTGATAAACATCTGCATTACTTAATTTACAATAAACAGATTAGAGAATGTAGAAGATTGTTATTTTGATCAACGTTTGCCTGTTATCTCTCCTATGGCACCAACATCAATACAGCATGGAATTGAGGACAAAATCTTATCCAACGACAACAAAATATTCTACGTTTTGGGTCCAAGAGGCTAAATCTCATCAAATGGTGGTCCGTGGTTCAAATGTTGAATAAATAATGGACCTTCATATGAGAAAACGGTTGAAAACCACTGCCTTAAAGGAGAACTTTGCCAATATGTCATATTGTCATGTAAATCCTGCCCCAGCTCAGTGGCCTAGTGGTTAAGAGAGATTGGGAGGTCGGGGTTCAATCCCCCAGGCACTCAGCATCCAGGGTTGGTTTGGGGTCCCTGCAGCATACTGTATGCTATTATGGAATCCGTAGGAGTTGCAAGGGAGAGGAGTGCTTGTTTTCGGTGATGACGACGGAGGCGTGCGGTCTCAGGCAACCTTGAGCCACGTCAGACAGTGGCAAGTGTCGCAGTGTCGAACGTTGCAAAGGTCGCATGAGCCAACTCAGCGTTGTCCGAGTTACATACACTGAGGGACAGAATAGTAAATCTTCATCCCCCTGACTTTCGGCACCTCTGTGCGGTCCAAGTGAACACAGCGGAGCGCTCCCGACCTCCGGTTCAGCCAATCACAAGCCGTGGCTTCTAATTTATTCACCCCCGTATCCTACAGATTCCATTATCGCATACTGTAGCTAGCGTCATGTCCAGTGGGTGTACTTGTACATTACATCAAGCCGCTTTATGCTACAGGAGATGTGCTCCTGACCTCATGGGCCACATCATGGCTAGGGAACCATTGGTTCCCAAGGCTACTTAATGTAAATCCTACTGTTCAAAAAAAACGACATCTGCAAATCAGAAACAACACTATCCCATGCAGTGTGTGGTTCTGCGTGCTGAGAACACACTCTCATTTACCTAAACTGGAAAATCTGGCTGCCATTTTCTTAGCACGAGCTCTCAGCACACCGAACGCACTGAGAAGTCTTGAGTCTGATTTTCACAGGTCCTCCAAACAATAGAATAGGGCTGCAAGCAACTATAGATTATTTCCTTAGCTATTATCACTGATAATATGTCTGATTAACTACTTAAGCCCCATTTCACACTTCATCGTAAAAGGCTCGCTGAGTCTGTCCCCCGTTTTAAATCCCTCTTTAAAACTCATTTCTATAGATTAGCTTTTAATGCCCATTATAATCTCAACTCTATATGCACTGGTCTTTCACCAGTATGAAATGTATGTACTCATTTCTCTGCATTTGTTGTGTGTGTTGTTTTGTCTCTTACCGTTTTCTCTGCAAAGCACTTTGCAACCCACTTTTGACAGGTGCTATATAAATAAAGTTTTGTTATTATTATTAATAGGAACCATTTCCCCCTAAATCCTGAACTCTGGGAACCAAATACTCCCCATCTGTGATGTCATCATGACAAAAAAAGCGGAGCCGTTCCACTGCATCTTTTAATGGGGAACCCAACTTGGAGAACTATATAATGTTTATTTTAACTTTTACACCCAAATGACCTTTATTTCATAATTGCACAGTCCGGGACCAGAATGTGTAGCCAAAAATCCCTGGAAAGTAACCCTGGCAGCTGTCACAGGCTCCAGTTAATCATTTTGAATGGAGCAGCTCCAGAAAGTGTCGCTTCTTGACATCGACAACTCAAATGACTCAAAACGACTTAACTGCTTAAGAGCATACAAAGAGCATATGGAGGGGGGATTACTGTAGTGCATTTCCCAAACTTAAATCCCATTTCTAGTGACAACCACCAGATTGGTGCCCCAACCTTTTATCAATAAATCTAGTAGAACATACCCAATACGTGTTTATGTCTGTAATTCTCAACCTGTTTCATTTCATTTCTAGGACCTCCAGTTTGATATGCATTTAGGCCACAGACATTTGTTACAAATCTCTCTCCAGACCCTGAATCTAAACTGTAAAATCATCAGTGGTGAGTTACCTCTGAGAATTACAGATCTGTAGAGGTCCATTTGGATCCCTGGTTCTGGTGGTCCTCGGACCATACGTTGAGAACCAGCAGTTTATGTAATCAATCAAGCCTCAACTGAGCATCAAGCATGGGAGCACAAACTCTGTGGATTTAGCAGCTGTACTGGACATGTCTTGTGCATTGTCCAGGCAGCCCTGGGGGGGACTGTCACTCTGGAACAGCCTTCCACTAACTATTGCCACAAAATTGGAAGCACAAACGAATAAAGAATGTCACTGTAGATATTGCATTAAGATTTCCATTCACTGGAACAAAGGATACTAAGTACATAACACTAATTAGATGTACAGGTGTACTGACCTTTGGTCATATACCTTACTTTAGGTTTGGAGGAATACATGTACCTAGCATAAGATACAGTATAAAACTTGGTGGTAAACAATGGGTTGAGTAGTGAGTGACACCGCCAAATGCTGGCCAATTAAACTGTGGTTTATAAGCTTGCCTATTCTATGAGCCACGTTGGTCTAGGCCAGGGCTTCCCAAACGGTGTTACAAGGCACACTGGTGTGCCGTGACACACGTCCACGACTCCACGTGTCTTGGGAGTTTGTAACAACCACACATTATTGCAACATAATACGACGAAAGGTTATGAACTATCTTTTAACGCGATGGGGACACGTTGAGCCCTTGTAGATGTGGCATTTTCGCTATTTTTTGTAAAAGGAGTAGGCCTACTCTAGTACTTTAACTCAAGTACAAACTTGACAGAGGAACGTTCACTGCATTTATTTATTACATTAAAAGAAATATAGCTGCAATGTCTAGGTCTTATTTCATTCTAAACCTCTTGTGGGCCTGTAAAATCCTGAGAACGAAGTGCATTTGTAAAACACCGGCCACTGTATAGCCACTGGATGAAATATTTAACGCTGAACACAGTATGTGATGTAAGGTAGCTAGTAGTTACAGTCCTGGAGCTATTTATATAAAGAGCTCAATGAGGAGCTATGTGCCATGATGCTCCATGATGCTGTTGGAGTGGGAGCCAAGGTTAAGCAGTGAAAACAGTACACTACCAGTCTCTAGTATTACTCCTTGGGTCCAACATGACAGAAAGAGGTCAGACATGAGAAATGACTACGGAGTTTGTGAGGACACACACACACACACACACACACACACACACGCACACGCACACACACAAACTTGTATATTGTTTATTTTCATGTATATGTATAAAGCTGGTTGCACACTGCTCTGCTTTTATTGTTGCATTTTGGAATTCCGAAATCCACAAAATAACTTTTTTTCAGGCCAAGGAGAGAGAGAGGAAGCAGGGACCCAGTGGCGACAATAAATACGAAACGGACGGCAGTGTGCAAACGTGAGATTTGTTTTCACGTGCTCTGAAATTCGCTCCGTTAATTGGCCAAAAAAACGCATCAGTGTGCTGTGCAAAGACCTTTACTCAGGCTTTAGGCCTGACCTAGGTTTCCGGGAAAGAATTCAAATATTATTCAAAAATTACAAAAATAAATATGTTGTTAAATACTGTATATGTACTGTACTACACAAAAATGTGTTCCCGGCCTGAATGGGTTAAGGGTGTAGGGTTAAAAAAAAAATTGTCCTATAACGTGGATGTCTTCACAAGTAATAAGTAATATGTGTGTGTGTGTCCTCACACATTGTTCTGTGGTGTGCGTTACGGAATCATGGCTTGTGTTCAATTCATGTCCTGTGTGAATGAACCAGACTAAATCTGCATACACTTACAGGATCCTATGGATAAATGTAAAGTTGACAACACTTACCCCCATGATCTTGCTCCTCTGTTCCACATCCTCCCACATTGAGTGGACGATGTAACGACACATGTACTTCCCTGCTCGGCCTTCCTGCCGCATCCTCACCAAGCACATCCTGATGGCACAGACCAGAGACACACAGGATTAAAAAAGAGAGACAATGGTTGACAGACAAAAGCCAAAGAAAGACAGGGTGGACACATTTTTATGGTTCCCTTCATTTTGGGTTTCCTACATTTTGTAAAAAAAATAAAAGATTTTTATTAATACATTTTCTTTAATGATTTTTCTAAGTAATTTCATTAATACATAAAATAAAAATCAAAGTAGTAGTGAAAATAGCTGATCTATAAGCTTGCGACACGTTGTGAGCTTGTAGATCTGCAGTTTTCACTAGTTTGGGTCCTGGGCAAACATCTAATCTCTCTTGTGGGACATGAGCTAAAACGTCTGGGAAACGTTTTTCAATAGTGAGCAAATCATGCATATCATAAAGTGTGTGCGCGTTTCTCTAACTTTCGGTTCTCGTTGCAACTCACCATACATGTAGCTGTGCCACCAGGAACCAAGAGTTGAGTGTGTCTGGGAGGGAGCATTCTAGAAAAACACACAATTCTTTTTTTTAGCTGGACAATAAAGAAATGTCTACTCCAAACCAATGCAGCAGAACCAGAGATACGCTGCCCCTTTTAAATTCAACCTGCAAAATAAAAACGTTTAGTACTCCCTTACCCAGAATACAAGCATGTATTTTTCTTAGTTTGCTTTCAAATGGAATCAGATGTACTGTACAAAGTTCCCCGCCAGGAAGTGCAATGTTATGTCAGATGATCTGGGAAATCAGGATACCACTGGAGGCAACTCCAATTGACCGAGTTGTGGCATAATCACTCTTGCCAACATGGCTTACAGTAACTGGTAGTCTCTAGCATCAGGTCAGATTACCTGACATCACTTGGGGAATTTTCTCACTTTCCACCACCTGCTCTACAGTCAGTGGACACATGGCACTTTTGAAAACATAATCACATACTATGTAATACTCAGCAGAACATGGAAACACATTCTAATGTTCAAACTTGGCCCCTTTAAAAGACTTTGCCTCAATACCCCTTGGCTTAGGTGATCCTTTACATTTTCATATCGTGATTCGTTGCCCATTACAAGACTGATACATGACTGGATCACCAGGAGGTGGCAGGAGTAGAAGGTGTCATGACTCATGTACAGTAAATATTTACCATGTGCGGTGTTAGAGGCAGTACGGTAATGTAGTTGTGCAGAAGGGATTGTGAGTGTCAAGATAACATAACGTCTTTGAAAACATTATCCTAACCCAGCTGTCAAAGGTGAAACATTACATTAAAATCGATTTTATATACTGTAAATAAATACATAATCTAATCAAACAACAGCTCCCTTTGTCTGTGTCTGTGTCTGTGCTGCGTGCGACACAGCATCACCTTCTGATATTATTTTCTTATTGCGACCGTGGGTCGCAGTTTACTATCAGAACCTCCACAGCTTGTCCGTATACTGTACACTTTTTAAGGTCTATGGGTTTGCCGCTCTGACATCACCGTGATGTAAGTGATGTAAGGGGAACCACACTAACAGAATCCCTTTTATGCCCATATATGGAGTTCCCTGATTTCATCAATATTAAGCCCAGGACTTCATATGGGAATGCCCATATATGGAGGCCACATACCACACTAACAGAATCCATATATGGCCAAGACAGATGGCCAAGAAAGCCAATATCTGTGTAGCTGGATCTCCAGAGGTCTCCATATATGGGTAACTGGTTCGATATACATCACTGGCCAGATGGCCAAGACATGGCGCGGGGTTGATCACCATTACTGATTCCCGAGCACGGCACGGCTGCAGATCACCGCTCCAAGAGATGGGTCAAAGGCGGAGAGCAAATTTCAATTAAAAGTACATGTACAGTATCTGACAAATACATTAATTATTACCAGTAAGACTCCCTAATCGGGAGATAAGCGACCGTCAGGTCGCAGCGTGATTTTGTGGCGCTATATGGGACAGATTCATATTGATGAGATAAATGTAGACATACTGTGTACCGATTTGCGTGATTTTAGGGCAAAATCTGTAGGAGCAGTGTCCAAAAATGTGTTTTAAAAAATCGGCCTGAAGGTGGCGCTATATGGGACAGATCCATGTTGATGACATGAGTGTAGACATACTATGTAGCGATTTGCGTGATTTTAGGGCAAAATGTGTAGGAGAAGTGTCCAAAAATGTGTTTGAAAAAATCTATCGTAACAAGCCCAATTACGACAAGCCAATTACCCAAAGCTGAGACGATATGTAATAATGCATGTTGAGAAACAAGAGAAGTGGGAGAAAGCAATGAAAAATACAGTATGAAAAAGAGAGAAATGGAAAACCAGATGCGTGCATGCGTGTGTGGCAGTAAAACATCTTATAAATGCGTCAGCCGGGTGGTGACAATGTCCCTGTGGCCATCACATTTGTTTGGATCAGTCCCATTACCAACGCAGCACTGTGTATCTGGACCAGTACCAGAACACAACAAGTACTGAACTGTGTGTGTGTGTGTCCTAATGGACCCTGGAGTAGAGGGTAGCATGGGACCAAAAATGCGGACCGTTACGGACCCATGGATAATTGGACCGGTCCGAACGGACCCGGGGAAAAACGTATGGACCCATGAATAACTGGATCCCGGACCGAAGCGGAGCGAGGAAAACTGGACTTGGTCCGAAACAGACCGGGGATAATTTGAATTTATTAGACCCTGTCCGACCTGGTCTCTCTAGCCCTGTACTGGACCCTCTTGTAATGCTCATTTCAGAGTGGCATTCAGTGTCAGTCACCTCCCCATACCCCAACAGAGTAGTCACAGACAAGCTAAGTTGAAACAGGAGTGCGGACATGCGCCCTGCTCTGTTTTGCAGACAAACATCGGCCACTTTTTCAATCCAAATGACTCAATCAAAAAAAAAAAAGAAAAAAAAAGAAACAATCTTTTATGACCGAGCTTGGCGAGCTGCACCATTTAAGTTGTATCAAAGTCATTCAGATGTATCGCATAATAATATCGCTTCATAGCTTTGTGACAGGCCCAGACATGGGCCTCCCCCCAAAACACACATAAGAACAGTTTTGACATATAATAATTTCATAGGCACAAGATCGGCATCGATGATCGGTCCCAAGTTTACTCAGCCTAGAGCCTAAGTGGTTAAATAACGCTGTACAATATGTACAGTTTGCTGTGAAATGGAGGCCAAGCCATAGAACCTTCTGCTCAGCTCTCATATACACAACACGTCACTCCCTCTACACTTACTTTCATGGAAGTCATCATAATTGATTCTCTCTACGCAGCATGTGTACATCCGCAAGGCAGCAATCTTGATTTTCTGTTGAGATACAAAGGGGGGAAAAGGGGGAAAAAAAATCATTAGCAAATCAACTATTCCAGTGACGTCAATACGTGCGCGTCACGCGTCTCTGACGCATTCACGTTGCCTAAAGACGCATTCACGTCAGTGTCCTTGGGTCCCATGGACGCATCGCCTCCATTGGAGTCCACGTTAAAATAATTTACCACGTCGCGAAAAAAATATATTTTAAAAAGTCCAGACGCCACCATTGTTCATGGGTGAAGGCATGCTACTTAATGCTATGTTAACACAAATGAAATCCGCGTAGAAAGTCTTAAAACAGACGATAGAACTAACGACAGTGTGTTTTGAACGCCATTGTGTGTATGTGGATGGTCACAGAATTCAATGGGTGCCTGAGTTTTAGCGTAGCACCGGGCCGCTCTCTGACCATAGTGGCACAGCGTGTTAGGTGATACACCAAAAAGGGTTCCCCCACAGAACGTGTATGGCGCAGAAACATGACATGCTCACTGCTCACACAGCGACCCGCCTCCTCTCCCTCTGTCGTCTTCATTCAATAACAACTGGATACACGCGCTATTGTTTATAGATGTGGTGGACATTGGACAACGTGTTAGAAGCCACACAGGTCTTCATTGCGTCTTTACAGCAATAGCGACGATTAACGTTGTGGTGAACGTGGTCAAATAACCTTTATTGGCTCAACTACAACACGGAGGAAGCAAGCTAGCCTAGCATGTATGCTATCTGAGACAGTATGTATGTAGCCTAGACTGCCTAACTGTTTTGATTGATTATAGTGTTTTCGTGGCGGCGCCGTCCATTTGGTGGCGGCCGCCTGTGCCTTGCCCTCCCGCATCCATAGAGGGGCGGCACGTCCCTCTATGATCAACCGTTCAAAACAAAAGTAGCCGATCTACAAGCAATCCTAATCGACTGTTTTTGACCCAGTCCACTGGTTCAATGTACAGCAGAGCAAACACAAGCACGGCATTTCCCCCATTCCATAGAAGCAGTAACAGTACAAACAGGAGACATCATGATCTCACTTAGAAGATCCATATATTATCGATGTATATAAAATAACAGGTGGCTGTTGATTATGAAGACTCGGTAAAAGCTTCTATCTACGCCCCCAAGTGGTCAACATCCGATATTACCGGTTAGGTATAAAAAAAATCAAACCATCACATGACTATTTGGAAGTATTCAAATTGTAAGATTTGGAATTGTGGTTCATTTCTTTCAGACACATTTCTACGTAACATGAACATAACCATATAATAACCAATTCAAGTTAAATGCTGCACTTTGTCAAAAATGACATGACGCGTTGAATTTTTGTGGGACCCATAAAATATCCCTGGGACTCATCCGAAAGACCCGTCTTGGGTCCCGGGACTCATTACATTAAAAACCTATTAACATCACTGCTATTCAAAGAAGTGTGTCCAGCTTTGAGTGAATGCTGTTCATATTGTTCATAGCACCGCAATGCTGTTGCCGGCTGTTTGGGGCACAAATGAAGTTGTTAAAGGTGGCCTCTCTGAACAGGATAGCGGAGCAAGGTAGGTATATGATTGTTTCTTTTGTTTGTACATTTTTTTAATTTCATTCTTGATTTATTTGGGAGTTCAGTAATTGTATTTGTTTTGCATTCCGTTTTGAATTATGGTGCATTTTGTTCATTTAAATATCAAACAATGTACCAAGGCAAAGAAAGGAAAAAACCTCTCTTTGCCTTGGTACATTGTTTGATATTTAAATGAATTGGGTGATTTTGAAATCCACATATTCTATTGTTTGAGGAAACTACAAAATTATGAATGTATTTGTAATATTATTTATTCTATATTCCATAGTTGTCACAGTGTTGATGATGCTTCGATCTGTGAAGAAGCGAAAAATAAAAGCACCCGTATGAAAAAATCCGACTTCATCTTTATTCACAACCGAGGGCAGCTACAATAATTGTCTGTACAATCTGTCTTTCCATCAAAAGTAGACCAATCATAGCACCCACCTCTAGGGGCATTGCATCATGAAACAGAACCACCTCTGGCCATGTTTATGGACAGTGAAACACGGAAATGCCCAGGGAAGTGAAAGTCAATATTTTTTCACATTTGGCCTATAACTACCTACCAACTAAATCTCCCACCAGCGCAGATATTACCTAGTATTGCTGAAACCGTCGTCAGGTATTTGGCCAAAATATTAAAAAATATATTTTTATTTTTCCATTTTTCTATTTTGAAATCACATCACTTCACAACATGTACACTTGCCAAATGAGCATGTTGGATTTGAAAATAACATGTTTTGGGTGATTTGATTAGGCCCATGTTTTAGTCATTCAACACCAGATGTAGGCCTACTGACTGTGTCAGACTTCCGAAAACATAAATTGAGCTGCTGATAAACATTAACTTTACTGCTGCTCACACACTAAAGACCTTTGTATTGTTTCTTTTTTCTGAATGTGTCCTAAAGCCGTGGTTCCCAACCTGGGGGGTGCCTCATCTGTTTTGAGGCTGTAAAACTAAGATTTGAAACATTTTGATGCACAAAAACAGAATGCTTTCCAGACATTTTTCTTTTCTTCTTCTCCCCCCCTCCCATTCCCCATCCCCCTCAATTTAGTAGTTATATCAATTGAGAGTGTTCCCCTCATGTGTGTAGTCCCCATCACTACTAACAGCTGGTCATGTGGGAGGGTTTTGAGACAACCATGTCTCCTCCGATACACACCAGCTGTTCATTTCACCTGACAGTGAGGAGTTCCACTGTCAGGTGTTTCAGTTTCAGGATGCAGGCATGCGGAGGTCGAGGACCACAGTTACACATCTCCATTCAGAAACATTGCCATTCAGAAGATTGACTTCCATTATTCTAAAATGGAGGTGTCACCTAAACCTAACCTTAACCTCAGTGGGGGTATTTCTGAATGGGGATGTTTCTAAGTGGGGTTGTTTCTGAATGGAGATCCGCCCCCAAGGACCACGCTCTTTTGATTCCACCCACCAAGCTCAACGGGGACCCTGAACAACATGTGGAGACAGATATCTCCCTCCCCGCCCAGCTTTCCATCCGTGAACACAGCCATTTGTGTTTGTTGGAGCGCCCAGCCAAGACAGTTACACCGTAGGGGATTCAAACCCAAAAGGACTCTATGGTGGTTGGCAAGAACTGTACCCCTGCAACACCTGGACGCCTCTCCAGAGCATTTCTAAAGAAATCTATATCTACATCTCATTAAAGAGGGACGATTGCCTCCATCATCATCATTGCCCAGAGATAAAAAGGTTGTAGTGGGAAGGGAAGCTGTATCCTACAGTTTTTGAGCAAGTGGTATTTTAAATGGTGTAATTCCCTTAAACACCACCCCTTCCACTCATATAACAGTGTCTGTGTGATCAGATCTTTCCCAGTGTCCCCTCTAGTGGCTAATTAGCCTTTGCTTGCTTGCTTGTTCTGCTCCAATCCAAGTTGCTCACATGTGATAGAGGCCGAAGGGCTTGGCAGTGGCAAGCGAGGGTTTGGATTGTTTAAGAGGCGGTGTAAGAACAGAGGTATGTGGAGCCCAGGCTCTTTGGACTGGCAAATTGATCAGTGCCGTGTGGGCACAATCTGTGTAACTTCACATCCTTTTACAGTCCAGGGGGTTCTTGTTTTTCCTTGTACTGTATACAGTATTTTCCCTACTGCCCCCATCTCTTGTTCATCCCAAGCCCGTGATAGTGTCAATAATAGCTTTCACACCTCAGTATATACAGTAAAAACCACACGACTGCACAATTAATCCTGGATGATCAAAACATTTCATCCCAGAAAGACTGCCACAATACGTTGTTGACCAGCGTCCCCCAGGGGTCTATACTTGGTTCACTTATTTTCCCCCAAAATCTCTTAATCAAAAATAGTATATATACAGCTCTGAAAGCATCGCATTGCAATGTGTTGTAAGATTGTACTTTAGGGTCTGCTAATTTCGCATAATATTTGTCTACATTTTTTTAAAAAGATTTGTTTTCTGGCTTTTATGCCTTTATTATTGATAGGACAGTAGACTGACAGGAAAAGGGGGGAGAGATGGGGTGTGACACGCGGCAAAGGTAATCTGGATCGTGACTCGAACCGGCGACGCCGACAGGCATCCATGCCTATGTGGCAATGCCTAAGTGGTATGTGCCTGGACCAGCCATTTTTGCAGTATGTTTGTCTTTTATAATTTATGACATGCCAGAAAATGGACGCTAGGGTTTGTGTGGTTAAATTGTGTTCCTAACTTTCTAAACTGTATGTATAATTCGAACCAGCTTTTCGCCGACTGTGGGCTGCAGTGCAATCCGAATTCATTAATTTCAATGAAACAATGACAGTTCACACATACAATGAATTTGTATCCATTGTGGGAACATTATGTTCAATTTCTTTCTAAAGTTTTTTTTAATTCAATGAAGAGTAGAAAGGTTTTCAACAAGACAATGAAACAATAAGACTGAACAATAAGGTTTTCAACAAGAAAATATAACTTAAAGTCTGAACAACAAGGTTTTCAACAAGACAATAACAATAAGTCAATAAGAATCACAGTCGAAATAGAATCATAGAATAACTTTTTCGGTTCAGATTCAGTTGATTACCAATATATTGTTTCGTTTTCCCCACTTAACCACTTAAACCCAATACTCATTACCCAGCTGACCAGGGTTCCCAGGGCTCTATACTAGGACTAGGTCTGCTACTTTTCCCCTCTACACCTAATCTCTTGGCCAAAAATGGTCGGTCTACAACAGGGTTCCCCGATAGGCGGCCCTCGGGTCATTTTCCCGCCACGCGGGGGGCTACTGTCTGGCCCCCACCAACCCCAGTAATAATGGTGGTATAAGAGCAGCAACAACACTAGTATATTGTCATTGTCGGGTGGAAAACCCGTATCTCAAAATGTGTATGTTCTTTCGCAAAGTAAAGCTCTGCTTGATCAAACAAGGCCGTCACACAAAAGTAGTGAAAACAGCCGATCTACAAGCACACAACGCCTCGCACCGTTTAAATCATTTTTAAAATGATAAATGCTAAATGAACGGTTTTGGACATACAAGATTTTCACCCGACAGCGACGATATCTGAACTGTCACTGGAGTAGCGGGAACGCCACCGTCGCCCCCTGCAATGTTGTGGCCCTCGGCTTGGTACCCTAGACATTGTCCCTTGGGGAAAACTAATTGGGGAACCCTGGTCTACAAGCTCACCATGCATGCATTTACATAATGATGTTGTATGAAGATTTAAAACTACACCTCAACTTTCTCCTGACATGAGTCATCAAAGCATTTGACAGCCTATAATGGTGTTCACTTCATTCCATGGTTATTACCACACCCACCAACCAATCAGAGTGTGTCATTTGACCAATCCGTTTATCTTAAAACAGTAATACAGTAAAGTGTGCTACAGAGGGAGTGAAGGAATTGGGACATCTCAGCCTATTGCATCTAGAACTAGAACTACACTCTGTCGAGGTGACAACTTGCTCCTTGTGCATGAGTAGGCCATGCCCTCACCACTGGCATCACCACTGTGGCTGTTAACACAATGGGTGCCACTTTTTCCTTAAAGGGGCCACACCATGCTTTTAGAAATATATATTTTATATAAATGTTGGTCCATAATACGGTTTTATACAGGTTTTAGCCTAAACAACCACTCGGATATTGAAATGTCATGTTCTGTCTGTCTCTAATTCCAAGCCGTTTCAGATGCAATACCAAAATGCCCTTTATTGGCAACGGGGCGCTGTCTTTTGGCTAAAATTAGAACGAGAGAACCACGATGAGAACCATGTAGAGTCAATCGCAATCTTCTCTGTATCGTCCCAATTTTAGCACCACTTTACCTCATGGTTCCACCTCATATATATATATAGTCTCAATAGAATATAGCCTCCCAAAAAGTACCGCCCCCTTCTCGAGGAGGCCCAATAGGAAATGAGCCCTCTGTGACATAGAATGGGGCCTGATTTCAAAAGAGTACCGTTCAGACACGCTCTGCGTTTGGCTGCGTACGTACGTACTGTATGTATGTACGTACGTATGTATGTGAATTCAATTATATTTCTAGGTGGCATATTTAGCCTGTGTGTTTGGGTGGATTGATTGGTGCATTCCTGCTTAATCAAAACTGCCCCACAAGGGATCTGGAAACCCTGACCACCACACATACAGTACCCACCCACACACATCTGAGTTCCCATGATCTACAGGTAATGTCCATTGCTCCACACACACTCGAAATGTGTGTTAGTTACATAGCGTTTGACTATACTGACCTCTTTCTACACAAAGACATAAGGACAGCTTCCTTATCTGCCGACTATATGTAACCAACACACATTTGGAACACCTGTCCTCTTTTAAGCGCATGCAGCACGCACGCACGCAGCACACACACACACACACACACACACACACACACACACACACACACACACACTCACAATCTAAACGTCTGCCCGTCGACTCTAGCCTATATTCATTCCTATATGACCTTTGGTCTAAATGCTTGCTGCATACAGACATGGGCCCACGGCCAAAAGGTCTGTGGGCTTCAATTAACACAGTAGTGCTCGAACACAACACAGCTTGGTCTCATGTAGCTCAAACAGATAATATTTGAGTCTATAAGTCTAATAATATATAAGTCTGAAAATATGTAGATTATCCTAAAAATAATGTACGGACCATATTAACAGCTATACCATTGCATCTCTGGAAGTATCTGGTGCAGCATCTAAAATAATGTGTAAAGTTTAATTACCTTCATCTGCTGCTGCGTTTTATATTGAGGAAAAGCAGAGCAGTTTGGGGTGGAATCATTTGTATTAGGTGTTTCCAGGTTGGTATCAAGCAGGGTTCGATTTGGGCCATGTCTCTGCTCTTGATATTCCCGGGTCTTTTTTCTTTTTTTTTATAATATCACAAATGTAATTAAAAATGTATGTTAACCAATAACCACTTAATCCTGGAATCCCAATTTATTACTAGGGGTGTAACATTTTAACACTTATGTTGCAATGATTTTTTCTCTTCAATGTCTCGCGTTGCCATGGTTACCATAGACTTCCATGTAATTGTGCAATTGTGTAAAAAGTGCACGCCCATGCCTAGATGATGCACCACGTGTGTAGATGCTGTTCACAGCTTTCAAACAAAAAAATCTGCTTGGAAATCCGTTCAGGCATTCATGATTTATGGGCCATTATGTTTTCTTCAGATGTAAACAAACATGGCTGCCATGTTTGAAAGAATGGGTTGGTATGGGGGTTAAACATGCAATTTCGCGATCGCGATCATGCCTAATACATTTCTGGAGGTCCAAAAAAAAATTTGAAAAAAAAATTGTTTTGATTTTTTTTTTTTTTTTTTTAAACGGCCCAAACTCGGGAAACTCGGGGTTGGCACAGCATTGGTATCAATACAAACTCGGGAAACTCGGGGTTGGCACCAGATGTGTTAACAGAGACACTATACGTATCACGATACATGGTTAACGATACAATTACAACAACAGCTATATGGAATGGAAAGGTAATTAGACCCCTCTTTTTCCTTTTCCCTCTTAAAATTGACAAATACAAGGCACAAATACTTTGTTTCCATACAATCACTTATTTGCATTGCAAAACGATTCGATACAGATTACCGCATTTTAAAACGATACGATTCCATACAAAGCCAAAACGGTACGATATTTTCCTTTTGCAAACAATATAGTAGATCACTGCAAATTAAAATCGATTTTTCGATTCAGTTACTATATCATTATTAAAAAAAAAAACAGGGAGAAAGTATTACTCCATCTGTCTGATTTCAGAGGCCATTATTTAGATATCTGGGTCTATTTTCAACCATTTGCCTCTTAATGCTGGCTACCTTTATCCCTCCATAATACCGTCTCTCAATCACTCATTCGCTCCCTCCTTGACTCCCTGGCCTATTTATCATATTGTATTGTCCTGTGAAACCGATGGCCACTTGGTTAAGCTCCACGCTTCCTCCCTCTCCAGGCATCCTGCCTCCCAATAATTCACTTTCTTTCCCACTCCACCATCCATCCATCACTCACCCATTTGTTGTATTTGAGGGGTCCTGTGAAGCCAATGGCCTCGATGAGTTTAGTGAAGGCTGACACCTCCTCTTCCAAGTGCTGAGGTGAATCCTTCACATTAAAGAGCTGGGGGAGAGATAGAGATAAGAATATGGATCTTAAATATAGTTAGACTGGGAACAACAACAACTACTCTTCGGGTTTCCTGATCCAGTCTAGAGCAGGGAGAGATCTTCAACGTTTTCAGGCCAAGGACCCCTTAGTTGAGAGAGAGGTGAAGCAGGGACCCCCACAACCTGATCATAGATTACATATAGTTTCATTGTTGAACAGCACAATCATCTGTGTATTTTGGATTCATATCAATTTGTATTCAGATATTTAACCACTTGAACCGTCAATAATTAATACATTTGACCTTTCACACTGTACTTAGTCTGCTCTTTTCCCCCTGTAGTCTACACCAAAGCTCTTTGCCGAAAATAGCAAATCTAGATCTAGATCTGCTATTTTTGGCTAAAGTTCTCAGAATATGGTTAATATATAAAAAATCACACCCGTGTGAAGTGGAGCTGTGTGTGTGTGTGTGTGTGTGTGTGTGTGTGTGTGTGTGTGTGTGTGTGTGTGTGTGGATCATGTGTACCGATTTTTGTGACATTTGAAGAAAATATGTAGGAAAAGGAGCAAAAAGTGTGTTTTGGAGAAAATTCAAGATGGCGGAAAATCTATCATGGCGCAAATGGGCGTGGCCTATATGGGGAGATGCGTCATGACCCAAGGAATCCAGGGAAAAAATATTTTTAATTTTCCGACCTACGGTTCAAGAGTTACAGGCCAAAACGTAAAGTGGGGTGTTATGGCGCCACCATGCGGCCAAATGACACAATTATTTTTTATTTAATCCTTGAAATCATTATGAACCTCCTCTCCAAGACTTGAAACTCTAGCCCCTATGGTTTGCGAGAGACAAATAATTGAATGTGAGTTTTTGCGATTCCCATTATAAGTCAATGGGGAAAATTAATTCACTAATAAATTAATATCAATTAAACTATTGAACCTTTCTCTTAGCAAGTTACTAGCCCACGATTCCCGAGTAAGCCGGTCGATTTGACATATGGCGCGAGTGTGTGGTGGCAAAACTGTGGGACTAGTAGCGTGCCGAAGTTTAGGAAGTTCAGGCTACATACAGACAGACCCACACAGCCACGTATAGGGAGCCTGTGTTTCACACAGCTCCAAAAAGGAGAAAAAAAGGTTTCTATCGTTCAAAGATTTGGAGGACCCCCTGTAGTAACTCTGAGGACCACCTAAGGGTCCCAGACCCCCTGTTGAAGACCCATGGTCTAGACTCTAGAGAGAATTGGGGGATACCGATATAGGCCGTTTTCCATAAAACAATTCCTTTGGAAACCAGGGGCGTCATAGTGGTAGGGCCTACCCATAAACCTATGAAACTGTACAAATCCTGCAAGTTTCTCCATGTATTTCTTGGTATATTTTGTTTGGTATGTCCATGTTTTAGTCTAACTCGAAGCGACTGGCGGGACTAGGCTACTCCATTCTCCATTCATATGGGGTAACAAAAACATTGCAGAGTCCAACCGGATACGTACGTATATTAGTTGGGGAATTTGTGGCCTAGGCCACGTAGACCGGATCACACTAGTTAGTTGGGAATGAAAACCAGACTTTTCGGGCGCGTGGAAAGCCTCAAGACGCGAGGTTACTGTACCATCGTGTAGTAATATAGAGTACATACGTTTGTTAGATCATGTTTATGTGATCATGCTGACAAACTGATCTGGAAGCTTTGACAACACTGTTCTCAATATTCATGCCAATAAACCATGGCAAACTGAAAGAGAGAAAGAGAATGGGAAAGAGTCTGATGGGGAAAAGGGGGAGTTTGAGTACAGTAGAAAGAGTTAAAGAGAAAGGAGAGAGGGAGGAGGGTGAAGTAGGGAAGGGGAGAGCGCATGATGGGCGAAGAAAAACAGAGGCCAGAGGATGGTGGGGGGGTAGAGAGATGAGTTAAATAGAAGAGAGGGCGCGTGAGAACAGCCTTGATAAAGACGTCCAGATGTCACATACATCTGCACTGTACTGCAGCCCAGAGAGGCCTCGCAAAATGAAAACAAGCCGAGGGACTTTGTTGCTCCTAAAATAGGTTCTATGCTCTGTGCTGTATCACATCAACAGCACAGTACACATCCAACTTCACACACGCATGCACTAGAATAGTACAACTGTGTGTACAAACTGTGAATTGATGACCCGGGCCGTTACCCATCATGGAGAGGAACAAGACGTAACTTCAACGCAGCAGGCTAATCATTATGCTCATTTATTAATACAACGATGCCGCTCGTCAAAAACAGATGATCTACATTCTCACAATCGGTTGCGATGCTAGTAGAAGATCAGTTAATTTTGGCAAGCAACATTGTTGAATCCACTCTCAGGGAGACGTTTTCTCCAGTGACAAACACACAATTCCATTTTGGCAGCAAGAAGTGTGTGTAAAGTAGTAACTTAAAGGAGCTATAGTCAACTTTTTTTTGAAAAACGGATGCTAAAATAAAAATAATGTTTCAAAATTATTTTATGAAAAAATAAGCTTCATATATGTGTTTCTGTTCAAAAATGACCACACAAAGCGTAAAATAATGATAAGATAATCATTTTGGCCATTGTCATGCTGACACTTTGTTTACATTCTTGTGTTAGACTAGGATGTAAACAAAGTGTCGGCCCTACAAAAAAAAGTTGACTATAGCTCCTTTAACACAATTGTATTGTTTAATCCACTCAAGTGGATATCGAACCATACAATTCAATAAAAAAAAGTTCCCCCAAGTTTGTTCACCTGTTGCATTTATACTCTTAAATAGGGAAGGGTATGAAAAGTCAACTAGTTGAATAGCCGATGAGCACTCCTCTCTTCTATTTTTTTGTATGTACTGTATTATATTATTTAATTTTGGTGACCGAGGCCAGCACCTCTTCAATATATAGCAGGCTGTGCATCCTGCTAACCTCTGATAGAAATTCTCATTGTTGTATTTAATCATGTTGACAATCTGCTATTGGGCATAGAAAAAAGAAAATGCCCGTCCCTACTCTTGAAGGGTGCGGGAAATGACTCACCATGATGAGTAATCAAGGTGTGTTTTATTTATCCAATATGAAACGTTTCAGACATTCTCAAATTCAAATGTATGTTATTGTGAACTGAAAGGTCTGAAAATGAATTATCGTGATACAGTGTTAGGATTCTGCAGAGGCAGGAATGTCCATTTTTAGAATTAAATATGTGACTCTCCAACTGTCTTCTCATGATAACCTAATCCTTATTCTGGCATTCTGACAGACAGGTGTAGTTCCACATGAGCAACCAACATAATTCTATTTTGACTGTCTAAGCATTACATTGCATTTACATTTGTCATCATTGTGTGGATTTGAACTGAGCAGCTTTTGAGTTTTTGATCTTCAAGGTTCAAGGTTGTAGTTTATTGTTACATCTTTTGTACAGGTACACAAGAGTAAAACTTATTTTTGTTAGGCTTCCTTCAGGCAAAGCAGTGGTATATATAATAAAAGCAAACAACAACAATAAATCAAAAAATAATTATATAGTAATAATAATAATGACGTAGAAAGATTTCGGGAAAAGAAAGAGAGCAAAAGAGCAAAGAGAGAATACTAGTGATTCCTTTTTCCCTGGATCGTTCTCGTGTGCCTGATAATGCGTGGAAAGAAGC
The DNA here is from genome assembly GCF_963921795.1 of Nannobrachium achirus. Taxonomy (NCBI): domain Eukaryota; kingdom Metazoa; phylum Chordata; class Actinopteri; order Myctophiformes; family Myctophidae; genus Nannobrachium; species Nannobrachium achirus. The sequence goes on from NC_137815.1 coordinate 50,075,829, forward strand.
TTTTTTGCAGTCTGTTGCTAGTAGCTTTGAGACTGCGTAGTCGTTTTCCATGTGGTAACATCTTAACTCATTTCCTGCGATCCCCGTCGAAACCGGAGATTTCCCGCTGTACCACTCTGCGATGCCCGTCGATCCCGGAAATTTAATTAGCTTTAATCATTATGAAACGATTAAAAGTATGGTCGCTGTATATAGCCGCTTCTGAGACTTTAGGCCTGCCTCCTAACTGTATCCGGTCGTATTTCCCGTTTGGACCGGATCTAGGTTTCCATATCCGGTCTGACGTCCAATCGCAGCTCCGTTCGCATAGCTTTTCATTGTAAACAAGTGAGCTGACTGCATGGCCATAGAATGGTATTTTTTCACGCGTGTTTTTTTTATTTTGTAGCTGTTTGATTCTTTTACCCGCCTGGCATATGATCTGCGCACATATCGTCTGCTACTGTATGTGCGCGAACGTGTCCACGTGTTACCATAGCGCACAGCTGGCTGTTCAAATGTTTTTTTATGTAAACACTGGCGGATAAGCAGGGATACAGCGTGGCAACGGATATGTCTATTTCAATGGGGTTTTTTTTATTCGAAAGCTGTCACCGAGTCTACACGTCTACTAGATGAGTCGCGCACAGATAGTGCACGATGCGTGCGCGTGCCCACGTTAAAAGGCAAGGACAATTTGGCAGCTGCTTACTACAGCTATGTTTAAAATGGCAGCAAAATTGTTAAACAGACTGTGGTTGGGATGATTTCGATCTTTGATTCCAAAGGCTTTGCTGACAGCGTTCATCATACATCTATGCAATGTTTGTGTGGGAATGTTATGACTACATCATTCAGTACTAACACGTTTGTGCATGACCTACCACCTGTTTGTTTGTGTGCGTGTCTTTACCTGTGCGGTTCTGTGCAGGGTCCGACATGGTGTCAGGAAGGGGGAAGGGGTTCTGGCCAGCCGACAGGCCACTAATGTTCTGTCCAAACAGGCCTCTTGGTCTAATACCTACATGGATTCAAATACAGACAGATATGGATCACAGAGCGAAGGAAGCAAAGGAAGATGACAGTGAACAAAGAAATGAATGTGGTTAATCAGAAAGTAGAGTTGTTCCGATAACAGATACCAGTATCGTAAAAGCGGATATCAGTAAAATATCGGTATCGATGAGTATGCCAGTCTATGTCATTATGATACCATAATGTATCACATGATTATATGTAATTTAGAGTAACCCATTATTTTTTATATTGAATGCATCAGTTGATGACTTTGAGTTGAAAACCTTTTTTTTTTATTTCAAGGACCACCAAAACTTTGCTTTGTTGTTGTTCAGGTGATTATTTTTTCTCAGAGTTGGAGTTTAGAAGCCCTCGTAGGAAATCACTCAACGGTCCTGTGTGCCACCCGTTTCTAAATTGATCATAATGCAGTAGACAGCGGGACGTTGCATTGTTGAAGACGCGCTTCCAAAGTTCAACATAGAAAAAGAATCACCTGTGAATTTCTTGACACAAAGTAGCTCATAATAACATGTCTACATGCTTTGCAGACAGAAAGAGGATAATTCAAGCTTTTCGTACAGCTGCAATGTTGGTGAGTTTAAGGTTGTTTAATACAATCAGATAGCACTTTTCTGTTTGGATGAATGGCCTGCCAATGGTGGTGTTGCAACTCTGGATTCAACAATTAAATCTAGAGTTGCAATTTGCAGCCAACAGCTGAAAGTGACAGCTAGAGAATTAAAAAGTGAAGAGGTATTTGACTAGTATTTTGAGACAAAGTCCTACAGGCATTTGACTGGTGGCCAGTGTTAATTCCTCACCCCTGTGGTGTGAATGCCAGCCATTCTTTTTGCCTGTGTCTTGAGCTTGAGAAAAGTAGGTCATTGGCCATCAATTCAAATAGAAACATACAACAGTTGGGTTTTAATATCAGCCAGATTAATATTTGTTATCCGAGAGAATCCCAAGACTTCAAGTTCACCTCCACAAGCTATTAACATTTACAATATCAATAAGTAGGTTAACTAATATTATTAACTAACTATTAGCTGCATAGAGGCGTTTTGGTTTCATGGCTCGGGTCTGTCCGCTCTTACTTAATCCTCTAGTCTAGGGAGTATCATTTTTGGATCACAGGTGATTTACCCTGTTATTATTTACCAACAACAACAAGACATGATGCCTCTGCCAGGGTGAGAGCTATTATTAGCCACCTAAGCTAATGTTGTGTAACGACACTTTGGTGATGAACATTTAGCAAACGGTTACCTTTCCTCTGGTCGCTGTCACACGAACGCTTCTGGCTGCAAACTGCAGCGCTCGCCGATACATGACTCCGTCAGGAGTTACACTATTGTTATGATATGTCGCTTAATTGTTTTCTAAAACCGTCCCCCACCTCCTCCTCCTTCCCTGCAATGTCAACGGAATCTGTCCCACACGCAATCCTGTCCGTCTGCAACACGGCTCCGCTTAAGTGGTTCCGCTAGGGCAGGCAGTGGTTCCCAAACCTAAAGAGAGATTATTGTTTTGATTGATTGATTGAAGACTGTATTAGAAGTTTGCATAAGAAAAGGTACAGTTTCATGACGGTACAGTTCACTGGTACAAGGTCTACTAAAAGGAGATCCTAGAAAAGACTAAGCTTATTTCCACAGGAAACTATCTCATATAACATTGAATGACAGAAGAATAGAACACAGTACTATGCAGTAGATATGTAAATAAAATAAAATGAAAGGACCAAAAAAAAGAAAACAGTAAGTTTAAACAAACAGTAAGTATATACAAAGAAGGGGGAGGGGAGGGCTGGGCTAGGATTGTTTTCTTTACCAGTTACGAATGGCTGCTGCCTCTAAGTGGTTTTTCAGGGCAATTTTAAAGGATGCTAGGGATCCACACTCCTTTATGGCCTTCGGTAAGGCTTTCCACATTTTGGTGGTATAGCAGAAGAAGGAGTTTGACCCTCTCACCCTTTGTTGGTTTTGACTCTGGGTTGAACGTGATCTGTGGCGCTGCCTCTGGTGTTGTATGGACATCCTTAACGTTTATAAAGTATTTAGACAGGTAGGCCTACTTGGGTATCATAGTGGTGTAGACGGTTGCCTGGCTGGGACCCAAACAAGTGAAAACAGCAGATCTACAAGTTGTGAGCTCGTAGATCAGCTATTTTCACTACTTCTTAAACATTTGTTTTCACATTTATGGAATTTCCTTGATTTTTCTTCATGAAATTACTGATCAATTGTTGAATTTTGTTTTTTAATAATAATTAAAAACAAAATGCAAAAGAACTAAAATGGGTCCTGACCTAGTGTTTGGATTAAAAGCGTCTGCTAAATGCCTAAATTGTAAATTGTAAACCAGTGCGCTAAAGGTGCCAGTCATTTTATTTTATTCATGCTCTAATACAGTGGTTCTCAAACTTTACATTTTCATTTAACTCTGACAGAATACAAATGGGTTAATTTGGTTCCATTTCTATACTCTCGGAGTTACAGACTGGTAAGGGTCAATTCAGAACCCTTCAAGGAACCTCAAGGGGACCCCTCAAGCCTCAAGGGGTCCCTGGACCCCCCTTTGAGAACCACTGCTCTAATACCTGCAACATAATTCAGCTTTTCATTTTTGCAAAATGACTTCTAAAATAATGATAAATGAATGTAAACTATTGTCAAATAAGATGACTAGGCCTACATTGTGAGATAAAAATCCCTACAACCCATTTATGGCGATGGGATCCATTCCAGCCTCCCTCCCTCCCTCCCGATCTGCTCTGGTCTTATTGACGAAGATAGAGAGAGGTAGAGATAGAGAGGTTTATTCTCCTGGCACCACTGTGTCAAGTTGTCCTGTAGGCTGTCTCATCATCATGAGCAGACCTATCACTGTGCTGTTGTGTCATTGGCAAACTTAATTACCATGGTGGAGAGCTATGCATGGCACTGGCAACTCTGTCAAGAGGACATAACCCTGGGGGACTCCTGTGTTGAGGGGCAGAGGGGCAGACCCCATCCTCCACCTGACGTCAGGTCCAGGATCCAACTGCACAGTCTGAGGTTAAGTACCTACAGGTCCCTGAGCTTGGTGACAAGTCTGGAGGGTGCTCTGATCACCGGGTGGTGGGATGCTGCCTGGTCCAGCCGCTTTGTGAGTGTTGACAGACACACTTGAACGACCTGTGCACCTCAGCCGAGACATGACCAGAGCTCTAGACTATTCGTGTCGATGGTGTTAGGGACTCCCACTGGGAGGTTGAAAACCTTTTAGCTACTCCAGGAGGGAGGCGCTGATTTAACTGCACTACTGGGTCTGTCTTGCTAAAGAAACAAAGGGCTGTTTTTTGCATGATTTCTTACACATTTCTACAATTACAAAGAACACACAGTTAGAGAAACCGACACTCATAGGAGCAAACCTCAGCTCAGATCTGCACGTCTGTACGTATCGTATACAAGCACATTTTTTTCGGCCTCACATTCTTTGCAAAACATGTCTAAATTATAGACACAGAATAGCATTATGTCACTTCTTGTTTTTTTGTGCTTTTTTGCCTTTCAAAATACCACACATGTGAATAAATGAATCAAAAATGGCCATCAGGTGCGCACAAGTGCTTATTTGCAATGTCAATTCAATTCAATTCAAAGGAGCTTTATTGGCATGAGAAAACATACGTTTACATTGCCAAAGCAAGTATCACAAATACAATAAAAGCTGTTGAAAATGGGGAACAGTTGGAGGGGGTACAGCATTGTGTAAACAGAGCTATGTCGCATTGTGACATTTTATATATATATACAGGGTACAAATAGCAGCATTATTTTCCTCAAAATGCATTTAAAGGTATCAGCTCTGTTTCATACTGTATGTGCAGTAGGTCTAGATGTCAATCCATGGTTTGTAGTCCTTAGGGTGGTTGTGTTTCTGTTGTTGGTTTCTAGCCTTCTTTTGTCACCTTCTTTTGTCGCAACAGTTCACAAATCTTGCATGTCATCAATCATCCTTGAGCACTGTAAAAGGGCAATAGGTGAGTGTACCTGTCTTCAATGAAAATGGAAAACATGAGAGGAAGACGAGAGGAAGCGGGGTAGGGAGAGGAAGAGGACAAAAAAGATGAGGAACAATTATAGTTATCAGATAAGACTTGAGAATATTGGTTGACCATGTTGTAAACTATAGACACTGAGAGAGGCTGGACAGAGACTTCAGCCCAACCAGAGCAGATACTAATATTGCAACTGTAATTCTCAGTGGAGACGGTGAAAAATAACTTTTCTATTCTGTCTAAAGCAGTGATTTTCAAATATTTTCATGCCAATGTCCCCCAAATTTTCTCTAATTTGGCTGCGGACACCCATCTGAACATATTTTGTGTCAGGGACCCCCATAAGAGAACAATTCTCAACAATTGACAACATTAATGAGGCTGAAAGTTATCATTTTGTCTCTCTATAACAAATCTCTTTACCAAAATACACAATCTATAGAAGTTTCACAACGCATTGAGTTGCGACATATATTGTCAGCTTGTAGGTCTGCTATTTTCAAGTGGTTAATAATCTAATATTGTACGTTTTATCTTGTACATTTTTGTTCTTCCTCCTTAACTTTTAACAGTTTTTCTTTTATGATGTCAATATCAAAACAATACACGTTCATTGAAAGTATTTACTTAAAGGTGATACACCATGAAATTTCACTTTTCCTATTTTAAAACATTTTTTTGGGGTCCCACTAGCACCTTCTATCCTCACAAAGTCCCATTTCTGACCGTTGTGTCTTTCTCTGGTTTTGAGAAGGTGAATCCCACGGGTTCTCAAAACAGGCTGTTCAGATTTGCTGCCGATTGTGACGTCATCTGCCGATTGTGACGTCATCACAAAAAAAAAAAAATCTAATTTCTTTTTTTTCAAAAACATTTTTTTTTTCAAAAAAAAAATATTTTCAAAAAGATTTTTGGGGGGTGGCGCAGTTCAGGCCAAAGGTGGTACTGCAGCTGAAATGCTCTGAGAGCCATTCAAAAATGAGAGAGGCTCTCTATTCAGGAGTGGTAATTTAGCCTCAAACCTTTTGAAAAAAGTTTTTGGGACATAAACAATATGACATAAATACTTTTTAAATGCATGGTGTATCACCTTTAATGTAGGCCTACATTGTAAATGTGAAATTTAACCATGACAATACTGTTCAAAGGGATAGTTTTGAAAGAGATAATCATACCATGAAAATCAGTCCATGTCTCCCACAGTGGAAGCAGGGCCACGCATGGCTGACTCAACAGATTGTTCAAAGGCACCCAGGCGTCTAATAGTTTCCTGGACAGAAATCACACGATATGACAAGCACTTATACTGTCTGCATGGGAGATTGGGGGAAAAGGGTATCATCACACCCTTCTCATACAGTGAGCACCAACATGCAGATGAAAAAAATACTAAATGAAAATGAATACGAATGAACTCTGAAAGTGTAAATAAATCAACACTCTGGATTTCGTCTGACCACATCACTCGGCATGCAGGCATGTACGCATGCACGTACACATGCACGCACACACTCAGAAGTTCTGAAGATATACAACAGCAGCAGTGGCGTGGGGTTTTGCAGTGTGGATGTGTCTTTACGAGGGTGAGGTAATGTTAGAGTTGTCCTCATCACACTCAAATGTGTTTAATCTTAATGATTTGGAAAGCGTGTGTGTGTGTGTGTGTGTGTGTGTGTGTGTGTGTGTGTGTGTGTGTGGAGGGGGGGGGGCTGACTGAGGCTGTATCTGTGTGAAGGTGAGAAGTTTTCCTTCTTTCAGAGGAGAGTTTCTCTCATGTTACAGTCAGGAAAGAGTCGGGTCACGATCGTTAACAGTAACATATTGGTCTCACTTGAAACACACACACACACACACACACACACACACACACACACACACACACACACACACACATACACACACACACACACACACACACACACACACACACACACACACACACACACACACACACACACACAGTGTTTTAGTCACAAGGAAAACAGACCAGAATTACGCCATGCTCAGAGAATGGGCCCTTACAGAGCATTGTCTAAATATTGTTCATGGTCACTCAGCAATTTATAGTTTCGAAAGGGAGAAATGGAGAGAGTACGAGTAGAGAGAGAGGGGGGGTGGGAAGATAGATAGAACAAGAATCGACACACAGTCAATTTAAAATCTGGTGTATACTGTATTGGTGTGTTGAAGTTAGTGTTGGTGTTCTTTCTCACCGTCAGGCCTTATCAGTTAATTAACCGTTAACCGTTAAGGAAATGTGTTCAAAAATGCGCTATTTTAGCGATTTAAAAAAGGAAAATAGGCCTACACACGTTTTTCCGAATAATAAAGTGCTATATTTACACATTAAAAACCATAACACTGGGAGAAACAAGAATACAAATGTTTTCTAAAAGAAATGTGTTTTTGCAAAGAAACGGATTGAAATTATAAGTCTGTAATGTGATGCGCTGGTCGCCAGGCACGTGCGCACATACAGCAAAAGGGGCTTGAGCCCTTAACTTTTATCCGTATGAAAAGGCCCTTTTAGAAATGTCAGCCCATGCCTCTCTAAAATTCTGTGCACTCCCTGGACCCTGGCTGTTGCCTAACAAAACCAGCATGAGACGCATGTAGCCGCATGTAGCAATAACTTCCAATCGTATGACTTTTGGAATCGTTGAATCGGCTAAACGTGATGTCCATTTCATTCATTTACTTCTCTCACGCCCGTGTTTTGTGTGTGCTGATGCAGCGATCATTGAATTTGCGACTCTGAGCTTTGTTATTTTCGCATAGCCTACTATGTAACCAAGACGACTTTAGCGTTCCTCACGTCATCAATGTAACATTAGAAAGTTGTGTTTTAAGCTCTTCTTAAACAGGATTCAATGTGACGACGCGGGTCTGTTTTGTAAAATCCAATCGACGAGGGAGCATGTTTCCTGATGAACAAGTCAGCGTGTACAGCCAAATCAAGCACGCAGCGGCAGACTCGCAGTTGTATGAATGCATGTATGTTACACAGACATTGGTGTCCAGAAATGTGTGACCACAGGGCCTGTGAAGTGTGAAGGAATGGTGCTCCCTGCTGGACAAAATATTTCATTACCAGTCCAGGATTCCATAGTCTGGAGGAGAGGTAAAGTCCCCTGCTATTGGCCCTAATGCAGTAATGTCCACCCATCGTCTGGAGGGCCGCTCCCAATCATGAAACTAGCTCGGTTACCATGTGACATGGACAGCCAATCGGCAAATAGGTCGCCTGAAAGTCTCCTGAAAGTCTCGCCAGAAAATCATCTCTTTAAAGATCTGGTTTACACCAGATAAAAAGAGAGGGGAGAAAAAGACAAATGGAGAAAGTGAGACGAATAGAGAGGGAGAAATGGAGAGAGAGTGGAAATACAGGTAGTTGCCCAGAATAGGGCCAGTAGGGTTTATGTGGTTACAGGAGAGCTTTTGTGATTACCTGTTGTGCTCAACTGCAGTGGAGTGTACATAGTAGGCCTACATACATACAGTAGTACTAGGCCCGTCACAAATAGCATTTCCAGAGAATATAAATATTATTTTATACTTTCAATCTCTTCTTCAAATTAAGTTACAGTAGCATTAACTTCTGTGATAATGCATGTGTAGTGATGCACGGAAGCGGGGATTGATCCCAGGACCAACGCACAACCATCGTTGTGCTAATAGGGCTGAGCCCAATTAGCAGGGCTGTTGTCTCTGCTTCATGGCTGTACCAGAGTCTTCTAATCAGAGAGTCCTGCCACTGCGGGGTCAGAAACAGCGCTGGTCATGTGGTTCATTGTCACTTTACACCTCATAGACTTCAATGCATTTTGTAAACTTCCGGTTCGCCGTTTGTCACTATACGCCAATAGATGTGTGCGTAGAAGACCTGGCCCCATGAAGTGAACGGGAGTGACGCAACTCTCCGTAGGTAGAAGGCTCTGGGCTGTACTAACTGTGGGGGCTACAATCACCCCCCTGAGCCAATTTGTAGTGATGCGCAGAAGCGGGGATTGAACCCGGGACTCCCATTCGCCAGACCAACACACAACCAGGCTGAGCCCGATTAGCAGGGCTATTGTCGCTGGTTCATGGCTGTACTAACTGTGGGGGCTACACATGGAAGGTGGTAGAATGATTGTACAGATATCCTGATTGCATATCTGTTCTTGAGGTAATGTGTTTAAGGCTAATTTGACCATGGCATACACAAATAAGTTGGTGTGTCCAAAAATGTAGTGCTCGAGTTGCATACCGATGGGCTTGGAATCGTAAATCACCACGTTCTCGTCAACCTGCGACATGACGGGCTGTCCTGTCGCAGCAACGCCTGATGCAACAAGTCGCGTTCGGTTGCGACAGACAGGTGACATATTGAAACTGTGCTCCATCTCGTCAGCAATTTGCCACAACGGTTTGGCACTGATCAGTTATGCAGTTGTGGAATGACAGACAAGGTCAGAGAGAGAAGGAGGAGGCCGGCTGCATGGGCACTGTGTCAGGCACCCGGAACTGGTGGCAAGCACACTGACTGACTGTGGAAGCCTACACATGGCACAGCTAGGAAGGGAAAGAGTAGCACCACCTACTGTACTGAACACTGCAGCGCCACACCAGTGCTAACAACCAGGGACGCGCAGAGAATGTTAGAGAGGCAGGGGCTGAAATATCTAAAAGGGTCTCCAAGCTCACACCGCTGCGACGCGTTGTGAGCTTGGAGGTCGGCTATTTTCAGTGCTTTATACCACACTAAACTAAGCATAAAAAGGGCAATGTGGCGTACAGGGCAATTCTTTCAAAATAAGATGCTGCATTCAAGTTCAGGAGAGTTTGGAAAAGGCAATTCTTTTGAATGCTGCCTTCAGGTATGGCATGGAAAGGGTGCATTTGCATTTCTTTCACCATTGTAAAAACTGCATTCATGGCCTTAAGAGGGCACTTTTTACAGACGGTAAAAGGGCAAGGGCTCAAGCCCCCTTTCATGTGTGCACGTGCTTGCTAACAACACTGCAGAGCTCAAGACCATGATACCAGAGAAGGGTGTATAGGGCAGGGATTCAGTGAGGAGTCCCGAGTCTGTTGGCTAAGATTGCACTCTTGCATCACATCGCATTGTGAGATAAGCTGTGTCCAGACTCCAGACAAACACACCGACCATAGATGGCTCACTTCCAAGAAAGCTACACAAAGCCACGCATAAGAAAGAAAGAAAGCTAGAGAGAGAGAGAGAGAGAGAGAGAGAGAGAGAGAGAGAGAGAGAGAGAGAGAGAGAGAGAGAGGGAGAGAGAGAGAGACATAAATGTCCTGGGTCAAGCAGAGTTTTGTGGACCAGCGGTGTGGTCAGGACTCATACGTCTGTGAGAGGAAACAACAGGGATGTAGATTGATGTTAACAGTGAACGGTTGTAATAACAGCCGCGCACTGAGTTATGAGGCTGTGCTGGACGGGGTAACGCCAGGTCTAGTCACTGCTATTTCCTCCACAGCCTTTCAGAGGGGGATGCATGGCGGCGCCCTCCTCCCTGCACTGACCTCGACACACATGCACGAACGCACGCACGCATAAATCCACATAATGTTTGCATGCACAACACATTGTGACAAATATTATACTCACTCATCAACAAACAGGCAGACAGACAAGACAGACAGACAGACCCATTATACACATGCAAACATATACTGTACAAGCACATGAATAGCGACACAAACACATTCACAGATGCAGGGACGTGCAGAGAATGTTGGAGGCAGGGGCTGACATTTCTAAAAAGGGCCTTTTGGTGAAAATATCGAAAATAGCAGACCTCACAAAATATCGAAAATAGCAGATCTCACAACGCGACGCCTTGTGAGCTTGGAGGTCGTCTATTTTCGTATGTGATACCACACTGAACTAAGCATAATCAAGTCAATACTGGAGATGTGGTGTAACAGCATGGATTTCTACACAGAAAGGGCAATTCTTTCAACATAAGATGCTGCATTCAAGTTCAGGAGAGTTTGGACAAGGCAATCCTCGCCTTCAGGTATAGCATGGAAAAAGGTCATTCGCATTTCTTTCACCATAGTAAAAACTGCATTCCTGGTCTGGAGAGGGCACTTTTTTACAGACAGACAAAAGGGCAGACGCTCAAGCCCCGTTTGGTGTATATGTGTGCACGTGCCTGCGCAGATGCACACGCGCACGCACATGCGCACGCACATGCGCATGCACAAGCACACGCACCACGCACACACACACCCGCGCACGCACGCACGCACGCACGCACGCACGCACGCACACACACACACACACACACACACACACACACACACACACCATTTCCAGTCCAGGACCCTGGTCCAGTGTGGAAATACCTTCCCCAGGAAACAACCAAACAACACAGTCTTTCTCTGCTCCACCATCAAACTATGACAAACTACCGCACGCCTTCCAAATCCCAACATGCCAGCTCTCAGACAGCAAATATCCGCCACTTAAAAGCACATGAACCCTACTGCCCCAATTCTGGGCATCATAACAGCACATTCAGCGAAAATAGCTGATCTGCAAGCTTATAGATTCTGTTCTATGATCAATAAAAAACATTTAATCACATACATTTTTATTGCCATTTTTATTGCCAATCTCTCATTCGTATCTTGTCTT